>NC_136427.1:184161217-184506217 GCF_052849685.1 Lactuca virosa | reverse complement strand
ATCATAAGCTCCATCTGCATAGCTCACTAGAGGTCCACCATAATCAGGGGTAAGTGGCACAGGTGCAGAATCTATAGGTATAAAAGAAGAGCTTAGATATATGGTTATAAGTTAATCCATCTGATATGATTATGATGAGGTCAAACCTTTTGAATGTAGAGACTTTTTGTAAAGTCTCTGATCTTTGTAATTGGAGAAAACTACAGTGCCTCCTGAAATGGAGAAAGCACCTCCACCATATTCTTGAGGAACTATACTCACTGAGAACTCCTTGGGTGTTACATCAATGGCTTCTTCATTTTCGTCATTTCCTCTATTAACTATAACCAATCGTCTGAAAGTATGAACAATAACATAACAGCTAGGGCTTCGGAGAAGAAGTCAACGATTAATTAACTGATAAAACTATACACTTACCCTGATTCCGAAGGTCGTGATTCAAGCCAGAACAATCGACCGTGAGAGTCGATGGTTGTGCCTCCGAACCTTTGGAGGCTCCAGACACAACATCTGAGGCGATGGGAGAGGACCATAAACCGTATGGTGTGGTGATTTTTTGCTTCGGTGTAGGAGTTGAAGAATCCGCCATTGTTGTTATCGGCTTCCGAGAATGATGAGGATAGTGTTTTCTGATGAAGAGTAGAGTAAGGGTGGTAGTGAGCCTGCTTGATAACGATTGTGATAGAATTGGGCGGCGACTGGTATGGAGATCGAATTCGAACAGGAGGCAGAGAGAACAGAAGGCAGAGAGAAGTCGCATTAGGCGGTGTTATAGGAACGGCCAATTGTTTATAGTAGATAAACATGGGATAAATTAGGGTATAAATTAGGTTAAAAGTCAATGCTGATTATAGGAATATTTATGGAATTTATTTACCAAATTACTAAATAACCCTTATTGATTTATTTAATTATTTAATTAATTTTGATTGGCCCACAATTATTCCTACATCCACACAATAATTAGTTAAAATACTTGAACTTATCTCTCTCTCTCTCTCTCTATATATATATATATATATATATATATATATATATATATATATATATATATATATATATATATATATATATATATATATATATATAGACACACATACATACACTATGCATATGCCCACGCGTTGCATATAAATAAAATTTTATGATATTTGAGCTGATCAAATATGAATATGCAAAACTAATTGTAAACGGTTATTATGATATATTTTCTATCAATACTATTTTATCTAAAAGTAAAAAAAATAACATCATCATCACTTTTAAGTAAATTATATATAAATATAATATCCCTATATTAACAATTATTAAATGTTATAAATGGCATAAGTTACAAAAACACTTTTGAGATTTTATTAATTAGTTGAAACTTGAATAGATTTAGTATTAAAATAAATTCATATTGTAGTTTTGTTGTTAAAAGTTAAAGAGTTTTATAAGTTTCTAATAAATAGGGTTCAAACCAGACGATTTATCTTGAATTATATTAATTTAAATTGAAATCACATCAATATTAGTATAGAAAAAGATATAGATATATATTGATATAGATAGTTGTTTATAACGAAATAAAAAATACTATCAAATAATGATTATATTTTAATTAAAAACCATTTTAATTTCTTTGTGTTTCCTTTTTATTATTTTAAAATTGGCACCACTTCATGTTGTCATTTTAATTTCTAGTGACATATTCGTTAATAATATAATTCTACTATTTTAATTATACTAGTTGCATACTCAACTACGAAACCTAATCAAACAATAATATAAGATATTGAAAACTAAGAGTATACATCTTCAAGAAATTGTAAAAATTAAAATCAAACAATAATATTAGACATTGCAAACTAAGAGCATGCATCTTCAAGAAATTGTAACAATTAAACTGAAACGTATTCACATTTTTCTTTTGTATCTAAATGCACAAACCATAATTTTTTTTACTTGAAATGTAAAGAAAATAAAAGGAAACACATATAGATATAAATTTAAAAAAAGAAAATAATAGCATATAACTTTAAGCCTTTCAAAAGTTTGATTATGATAACAGCTTTGAGTTGTCACAATATACTTCACCACTCAATTCTTTCTTTTAGAAATCATAAATGTATTGAATTAAGTGTCTAAGATCTTAACTAAACTGGTATAATCTTTGTGAATAAAAATAAAGTCCTTTTTGGGTTGCCATAATAACTAGGAAATTGCTTGGATTGATAATAAGAAAGAGAGAGAGAGAGAGAGAGGATATGAGAAATAAAATGTTTATTAATATATTATATGATTAATACATAAAATAGAAATAATAATTAATTAATTAAGAATTAATATAATTACTGATATTAGATTAATTAGAACTATTTAAATGTACAAGGGTTAGAGTGTATTTATTCAATAGTTGGACAAGGGAGACATTCTAGAACCTCGCTATGGTGGACAGTTTTGGGAGCCTATATTAGGGTTTTTGGTAGCCTCCATTTGCTGATAAAGAAACTGATTTGAATTAGGTTAAAATATATTATTTTAATGTTCAAATTAGAGTTTCCTTCAGCTATAAATAGGGCTATAGAACACTTGTAAAGTCGTAGACATCTCATTAAGAATTTGAAAATTATTCCACCACCACCTCCTCCTCCTCATCCTCATCCTCCTCCTCTCTTTCTCTTTCTCTGTCTCTCTCTCTCTCTCTCTCTCTCTCTTTAATTTTTGATCCTAACGTTTCATAGGGTTTGGATGTGACACATTAGAGGCTACCACATCATTGGAGCTAACTTTCCAAATAGATCTACAAGAGAGTTTGTTGCAAAAGGTATGTGATTAAACCTTGTAAATTTCGATTTCAATAGGTTTAGTTTTGTTTCAGAAAGTATGGGTTTATAATAGTGAAATGCCATAGAATTTTTCTAGGTTGCAGGTAACCATAATTTTTGATGTGAAATTCCGCAAGTACATTGTTTTGTAGCCTTGAAAAACTATCTTTGGTATCAGAGCCAAGCTTTTTTAGTTATTTGTGCATTTTATAAAACTGGAAATCAATACTTAAAGAACCAAATATACATATCAATGCAAGGCGCGACGCGCTTTTGGCTGTAGTAGGGTTTTGAGATTTACTTGCCTTTTTTAAATAATAGGATAATTACTAGATCTTAATTTTTATTTTAATTGTTTAAAATCAGAACCTTTAATCTGGATAATTAGATAACCCTAATTTGAAAATTGAGGAAGTAAATAAAAATTGAAAATTGAGTAATAAAACGAATCATATATTATTTAATTATAAGATAATTAAGATAATGATTAATAAAAAGATTTAGTATAATTAACTAATTAGTTGTTTAATTAAATGATATATATTAAATCAAAGTTGGTTGAAAATATTAATTTATTAAAAGTTAATTAAGATAATTAAATTTCAACCTTGTATTTTTAAATGGAGTGTTGGAATCGTTTGACCTAAAGTCAGATGATGAATGTGAATCTTGTTTGTTAGGCAAGATAACTAAGTAACCTTTCACAAGAACTTGTGAATGAGGTGAAGGACTGTTAGACCTCATCCATACAAATGTATGTGGTCTTTTCAGATCTGTTACAAGGGATGTTAATCGCCACTACATGACGTTTACTGATAATTACAGTAGACATGACTATATTTACTTAATCAAGCATAAATCAAAAATATTTGAAAAGTTTAAAGAGTTTACTCACGAAGTAGTAGGGGTGTTAACGGGGCAGTTCGGTTCGGATAGTAATAAAACTGTGAACCGTCACCACGAGGCGGGTACTTCATGTCCACTAACCGAAACCGAACCGAATTAGCAAAAAAACCGAACCGAACCGAACCGTATAATGGCGGGTAACCACGGTTCGGTTGATGGGTACCCGCTAAATATAAAAAATCAAATACAATCAAAATTACAAACTTCATTCCAACGATTTCTTTCTAAAAATTACTAAGTCCAAAGAGTTATAAAAACATAATGAAGGTCAAATAACATACATTATAATTGGTATAACAAATATAAAAATACAAATACAAAAAAACATAATGTAGAAGTGTAAACTGGAATTGCCGATCATGATTTTTGTTTGGGATATGGCTAAAAAGTTCAATGGAAATGAATAATATATATATATATATATATATATATATATATATATATATATATATATATATATATATATATATATATATATATATATATATATATATATATATATATCAAACGGTTCGGTTCGGTTATCCGCGGATACCTAAGTATCCAAACCAAAAACGACCCGTTGATATCCGGTTTTTTCGGTTTCGGTTTTTTTAAGTTTCGGTTTCTTTTGGTTTCGGTTTTTTTCGGTTTTGGATCGGCCGGTTCGGCTCGGTTTTTCGGTTTTGCGGTTTTTTTGCACACCCCTACGAAGTAGAGAATCAATTGGGAAAGAAGATAAAGATGATCTGATCTAATAGAGGTGGATAATATCTTAGTATCGAGCTCAACAACTATCTTAAGGATTGTGGAATTGTTTCACAACTAACATCTCGTAGGACACCACAACTTAATGTTGTAGATTAGAGGCAAAATCGAACATTGCTTGACATGGTTCGTTCCATGATCAGTCGAGCTTCACTCCTGATATCGTTCTGGGCTTATTTCTTAGAGAAAATCGCCGATATCTTTATTCTTGTTCCTACCAAGAAGGTTGGCAAAACACCTCATCAGATGTGGAGTGGGAAAACTCCTCACTCGCACATATCAAGGTCTGGGGTTGTGAGATTCTCATTAGACGCGGGACCCATGAAAAACTAGAACCCAAGGTCGAGAGATGTATTTGTTGGGTTTTATGTACTCTAATGTTCCTATGGTGCACATACAACCCTAATGCTTTGGATCTAAGTTTTCTTTAATTATACATGCAATAAACATTTTCCAAAGCATGAAGCCTAAACTAGCATGCAAGGTGATATTTGAATCATAAAACTAGTTAGAATATTACCTTGTGTAGTAGCTTGAATAACTTGGCCTCAAGAAAGCTTAGCACCCCAAGTGTGATGCCTCAAATGGAATCACAAAACACCAAGAACAATTAGGATGAATATGGAGAGGCTATGGAGACTAGGAATCGGATTCTACTTCTTGGAATGTAAGGTATAACCGATTTTAGCTTCTGAATACATCTATATATATATATATATATATATATATATATATATATATATATATATATATATATATATATATATATATATATATATATATATATATGTGTGTGTGTGTGTGTGTGTTTAGAATATCAAGGGTCATGTGTAACCTTAATCCATACCCATAAGCTTATGATCCACCCATTTGATTTGGATAAACACTTCATGGACTAACCCATAAGCCCATCACAAATCAATCATGGATCATTAGCCCAATCCATATGTATCAATTTAATTAGTCTCTTTTGATCACTAAATTAATCCTTAAATTAATTATTGATCAATACTAATTAAATAATATGATTCCTCAATTAATATATTATACTTATCATATATTAATAAATCATGACTAACCTCTTACTCAAATATCCTTCCTAACATATTGCTTTGATGAATGCAACCCAAATGGACCATGCTACTATCGATTCAAGTACATACCAATTATAGTTATGGGCTTAGACACCTTTTCCAACAGTCTCCCACTTGGATAAGTCTAATAACTATAATTGCCAATGTAACTTAAAATCCGATTAGCAATCGTAGCTCTCAAAAAGCCGTTGTCGAACTCTGACGCGTCCATTAGATAAGTGGTCATATAATCCTCTGTTCTACAAGATATCGTATGGACAAAGACATGGAATTAAAGTCATATGGACAAAGACATGTAATTAAAGTCATACTCATTGTCCAACATTTTGTTTCCCGATTTCTAATTTGTTTTACATAGAACTGAATTGAACACATCAATAGAGTTCTGACCGGGCCCGACACATAAGTCAAAACAAAATCATCGAGGGGCCCAAGATATCACTTTTAATCCTCTTAGGATAAAAGGAACAGATAAACTTCGACTTATATGCTTGTGCTAACTATTTATTGAATCATACATAATAGCACATTTTATAACATCGAGTTACTGATGAGTTTTCGCACTATTAATGTACGATCAACAAATATTCGCCAACTCATATATCTTGGTTTGAAGATTATATGATATTATCGTCTCACAATCACCCGTGATAAATTCCATGAAGTGATATGTGAGCGTGGGTTTAGTCTAATACTCAAATCTTATTTGAAGAGTACTCATGAATGTTTGTAGCAATCTTTTGCTATGTCTAATACCTTAGACAATCATACAAAAACCCATTCATGACAGTCTTCTTTCATAACCAACTTCCAAAGTATGATCGACTGTGGATAGTTTGAATAATCTTATTATTCTGGAAGTCAAAACATGCAAAATTGAAACGATAGTAAACAATTAACACAAGACAATAACTTTACTTATAAATAAAAACACCTTTTATTCAATCATCAAATGTCAATTACATTTTAACTATTACAAGTTTCTAAATGTCTATCTAATCACTAAAACTAATATCGTCCTTCAGCCCGACACTACTAGTGTGCTGCAAATGCTTAACCCTACTCAGTCCCTTCGTAAGGGGATCTGCTGGATTTTCTTCTGACGATACCCTCTTAACTACGAGGAGTCCCTCTTCTACTTGATGTCTTATGAAGTGATATTTTCTGTTGATGTGTCTTGATCTGATATGATCTCTTGGTTCCTTGGATAAGGCAACTGCACTGTCGCTATCATAGAAAATCTCCATGGGCTCCTTTATAGCTGGTATAACTCCAAGGTCTCCGATGAAGTTCTTCAGCCATATCAGCTCCTTCGATGCTTCACTTGCTGCTATATACTCTGATTCGTACGTTGAATCAACTACAGTCTCCTGTTTGGAACTTTTCCATGTTATTGCTCCTCAATTTAGGGTAAATATCCAACCCGACTGAGAGCAGAAGTTATCTCTGTCGGTCTGAAAGCTGGCATCACTATACCCTACCACTCTTAAGTCATCACTCCCCCCAAGGGTGAGGATCCAGTCCTTAGTCCTTCACAGGTACTTAATAATGTTCTTTACCGCAGTCCAGTGAGCTTTACCAGGATTCCCTTGATATCTGCTAACCATGCTCAATGTAAAGGCTACATCAGGGCGAGTACATGTCATAGCATACATGATCGAACCAACTGCAGAAGCATATGGTATTCGACTCATTTATGCTATTTCAGCATCAGTACTCGGACTTTGAGTCTTACTCAGTATGGCATTGCTTTGGATAGGTAATTCTCCTCTCTTGGAATCTTGCATATTGAAACGTTTCAACACCTTGTCCAAGTAGGTACTTTGACTAAATCCTATTAGTCTTTTACTCCTGTTTCTCAATATCCTTATCCCTAGAATATAAGCAGCTTCTCCGAGGTCCTTCATAGCGAAACACTTCCCAAGCCAGGACTTAACCTCCTGCAAGGTTGGAATGTCATTTCCTATGAGTAGTATGTCATCCACATACAACACGAGAAAGCTAACTATACTCCCACTAGCTTTGACATATACACAAGACTCATCCTCGCTTCTTGAGAAACCAAACTCTTTGACTTTCTCATTGAAAAAAAGATTCCATCTGCGAGATGCTTGTTTCAATCCATAAATGGATTTCTCAAGCTTACATACTCTATTAGGGTACTTTGCATTGACAAAACCCTCTGGCTGATTCATGTAAACATCCTCAGCCAACTTACCATTAAGGAAAGCGGTTTTGACATCCATTTGTCATATTTCATAATCATGAAATGCAGCTATGGCTAGCATAACCCTTATAGATTTAACCTTCGCTACTGGTGAGAAGGTCTCGTCATAGTCAACTCCAGGAGTTTGTGTGAAGCCCTTCGCAACCAATCGCGCCTTATATGTGTGTACTTTCCCATCCATGTCGGTTTTCTTCTTGAAGATCCATTTGCACCCGACTGTCTTACGGCCTGGTACATTGTCAACCAAGTTCCAAACTTGATTGTCATACATGGACTGAATCTCGCTGTTCATCGCCTCTTTCCATTTAATAGACTCGGGGCCTGCCATGGCTTCCTTGTAGTTGTTAGGTTCATCCAGATTTACCAGTGTACTATCACTGATAAATGTATCACCTTCAGTAGTAATATGGAAACCATAAAACTCAGGTGCCTGTCTAACTCTACCGGAACGCCTCAGAGGTAAGGACTCGTCAATTGGTTCAACAGGAGTTTCCTCCTCGAGTTGAGCGCTAGTGTTTGAGGATCCTTAATCACTTATCTCTTGAAGCTCTTCAAGGTCAATTTGCCTCCCACTGTCCTCTTGGCATATGAGTTCTCTCTCGCAAAAGACTCCTCTCCTCGCAACGAAGACAACATTGTCACTCGTATATAAAAGAGATATCCAAAGGATTTCTGTGGGTAGCCGATGAAAATACATCGCTCACTTCGAGGTTCGAGCTTGTCGTGAGTTTCTTTTCTCATAAAAGCCTCACAACCCCAAACCTTGATGTGTGCTAACGAGGGAACCTTCCATGTCCACATCTCGTGAGGTGTTTTGGAAACCTTTTTAGTTGGGACTAGATTAAGGATATGGGCGACAGTCTCTAAGGCATACCCCCAGAATGAGATAGGTAACAAAGCTCGACTCATCATGGAACGAACCATGTCCAGCAAGGTTCGATTTCGCCTCTCAGCCACACCATTAAGCTGTGGCGTCCTAGGTGGCGTCAATTGTGAAACAATTCCACATTCCTTAAGATAGTCGTGGAACTCGATACTAAGATACTCTCCTCCTTGATCGAATCGGAGCATCTTTATCTTCCTGCCCAGCTGATTCTCCACTTCTTTTTTAAACTCTTTGAGCTTTTCAAAGGTTTTCTGACTTATGCTTGATTAACTAGACATATCCATATCTACTATAATCATCGGTAAAAGTCACATAGAAGCGGTTAGCATCCCTTGTGGCGATTCTGAAGGGTTCACACACATCGGTGTGTATGAGATCCAACAAACCCTCACCCCTTTCACATAAACCAATGAAGGGTGACTTGGTCATCTTTCCAAGCAAACAAGATT
Organism: Lactuca virosa; assembly: GCF_052849685.1. NCBI lineage: Eukaryota > Viridiplantae > Streptophyta > Magnoliopsida > Asterales > Asteraceae > Lactuca > Lactuca virosa. Next base: position 184,497,098 of record NC_136427.1, on the reverse strand, counting down.
CACAAGTGTCATCCAACTTTAAGTAAAATGACTCCAAGACTCCATCCTTTTGGAGTTGGGTTATTCGCTTCTTGTTAGCATGTCCAAGACGACAATGCCATAAGCATGCTTTATCCAAACTATTGGACGAATCGATATGCAACACGTTATTTCCTAAGTTATCTACAACCATCACAGTTTCATATATACCATTACAAGCTAATGCTTCAAAATAAAATACACAATTATAATAATCATTAATACTACCATATTCATTATTAAAAGAAAAGGTAAAACCTTGTTTATACAAACTATGAAAGGAAATAATATTTATTGCCATATCAGACGAGTAGCAACAATTATTCAAATCTAATTTTAACCCACTACTAAGCAATAAAGAATAAACTCCAATCTTGGTGACAAGCGACTTTTTCCTATTACCCATGATTAAGTTCATCTTCCCGTGCTCCACATCCCTACTTCCTTTTAGACCTTGCAAATCAAAACAAATGTGAAAACCACATCCTGTATCAAGGACCAAAGAATTAGCATGTGATGAGTTATTAGATAGAATAGTATAAATAACTGCAAAGGAGGGTTTGATCTTCCCATCCTTTATATCCTGCAAGTATTTGGGGCAACTTCGTCTCCAGTGCCCTTTTTCATGGCAATGGAAGCACTCGGCTTCCTTTGGATTGGAAGAGGGTGTGACAGAACAAACTTTGGTCCCACTAGAAGAGGATCCAACATGGGACTTTCCCTTGTGAATCTTGGAAGGAGTCTTCCTCTTCTTTCCCTTTCCATATCCAATTGCCAAGACAGGGGTAGTAGCAGTAGGAGTAGGTACAAAAGATTTGCCTTTCAAACTGCTTTCAGCAATTCTCAAGAGACCTTGAAGCTTGCTTAGAGTGACCTCCTTCTTGTTCATATGATAGGTCATACGAAACTGATCATAACAAGGAGGTAAAGAGTGTAGCATAGTATCTATAGCCAACTCTTCATCGAAGTTTACATTCAACTTCAACAAGCGGTCCACAAACCTTTGCATCTTTCGCAAGTGGGCTGTGATAAACTCTCCATCCTTCATTTTGGTCGTGATCATGGAGGTAATGATCTCATACCTCTCCTGCCAAACACTTTGATGGTACCTTTCCATCAAATCCTGGTGCATTTCATAAGGCCAAAAGTCCTCATAGGACTTCTGAAGCTCAACAGTCATGGTAGCGATCATTATACACAACACTTTGGTCGCATCCCTTTCATGAGTTTTGTACTCAACAATCTGTTTGGGATTAGCAGTTGATTCATCAATCTCCTTAAGCTCTTTATCGAGGACATATTCTTTGTCCTCATAACAAATAGCCATTCAGATGTTTCGAATCCAATCAATGAAATTCGACCCATCAAAGATGACCCTCCCACATAAGTTCATGAGGGAGAAAGAGCCGGAAGGGATTGGGTTGGAACCATTGTTTGAAGTAGACATCTGAAAAGAAAGACAAAGTTTAGATTAGATAAGGATCCTTAATATAACACCCAAAATGGAATATTAAGGCTAGGAGCCAACACAATATTCTATAATTCGGAAGAGGGATGGCGTAATCCAATTGTAAAATATTTGAAGGTAGGTAAATGACGATTTACCAATTTCCACCATGAAAAACGAAATTAAATATTAGGTTTTAAATGAATTGAAATTCCTAGATTATTTTGAGATTCATTGAACTCTTCAATGGCATGTTTAAATCTCGATTATTCCCTTCATGTTTGTGACTGGGATACCGAGGATCACAAACAAGGTGTGAATAACCATGCGAATTAGCTTGGTACTCTCAATGTTACAAATAACCTAATAAATGTGCCGGTTAACCACACACACTCTATTGATCCATGATTAACACCAAGCTACCCTTTGCCACACATTGTCAGTCCCAAATTAGTGTACCAGTTAACCACACACGCTCCACTAACGACTTAACAAGGTGCAAAGTGCAATTTCATGGAATAGCACCATTTTCACATTTTTCCTAAAGTAACTAAAATTGGGAATTTATAAAAGTTTAGTTACTTTATAATATCATTATACTTATTAATGAGAATTAATGTCCTATCCTACCCGTTCGGCTAACGGCCCTCCACCAGTCAAGGAAGCGGTCGGTGGGAGTGGACACCCATTAAACCACCATTTTATAGGCAGTAACCTTATACCCCCTTATAGACCGGCTTCGTGAATGAGGCCTACTAACGATAAGACTGACTTGTCTTATACATATATATAATTATTAAACTTTAATATTATAATAGTATAAGGCTTGAATTTTAAAATTTAAAATTCTAGGTTTGGAATTAAAGTTTCTTTAATGTAACTTTTCAAGTTCCAAAACTTGGTGGTAAGTTTTGTAACTTGTCAAAACTTTTGAAATTCATAACTTATGGACTTTTATGTTCCATGAATGAGACCTTTCCAATTCCAAACTTGTGTACAAGTTATGAAACCTTTCAAGACTCTTTGAATTCTATAACTTACATTAGTTAATGGTTTCATAATTAAAGATTTTTCATATTCCTTAACTTGAGGACAAGTTATGGAACATTTTAAAGAACACACATATATCAAATTAACTAATCCAATTATGATATGATGATCATTTACCAATTTGGCCTAATTTGATTCATAGTACATGACAACTTCATAATTTACAAATAACTAGTATATCACAAAAACAAGTAGTTATCTTAGAATTTGATAAACATCATGTTATTGGATGGGGATAGACACTACCATATCAATAAAATCGAATTTTATGAACCAAAACAGTTTGTGGTAATGTTCCTAATCCAAAACAGGGCACAAACTCGAAAATTCTGCCATCAGATGCATCAACTCGTCGAGTGCCATAATGGACTCGTCGAGTTTAAGGCAAACATCATCCAAATCGTCGAGTTCAATGATGGACTCGGCGAGTTGGCCCTGGCAGAATCTCGAAATGCAGTTTTTCAGCTATGAAAATTACACAATTGCATCAATACAATAGAAAAAAACAAGGCTCTGATACCACTGTTGGGTTTTATGTACTCTAACATTCCTATGGTTCACATACAAACCTAATGCTTTGGATCTAAGTTTTCTTTAATTATACATGCAATAAACATTTTCCAAAGCATGAAGCCTAAACTAGCATGCAAGGTGATATTTGAATCATAAAACTAGTTAGATTATTACCTTGTGTAGTAGCTTGAATTATTGGCCTCAAGAAAGCTTAGCACCCCGAGTGTGATACCTCAAATGGAATAAAAAAACACCAAGACCAATTAGGATGAATATGGAGAGGCTGTGGAGACTAGAAATCGGATTCTACTTCTTGGAATGCAAGGTATAACCGATTTTAGCTTCTGAATACATATATATATATATATATATATATATATATATATATATATATATATATATATATATATATATATATATATATATATATGTATGTGTGTGTGTGTATGTGTGTGTGTGTAGAATATCAAGGGTTATGTGTAACCCTAATCCATACCAATAAGCTTATGATCCACCCATTTGATTTGGATAAGCACTTCATGGACTAACCCATAAGCCCATCACAAATCAATCATGGATCATTAGCCCAATCCATATGTATCAATTGAATTAGTCTCTTTTGATCACTAAATTAATCCTTAAATTAATTATTGATCAATACTAATTAAATAATATGATTCCTCAATTAATATATTATACTTATAATATATTAATAAATCATAACTAACCTCTTACTCAAATATCCTTCCTAACATATTGCTTGTTTTGGTTAATTAATGTGGTGCATGGGAAGTGTTAGAGCTTGTTAACACTTTCAGGTACTAACTTAGATAGAATTGAGCAGATATCATGTTATCTTGGAATCACATTGCTAAGTTGTCATACATGAGGTTGGAGTCCTTACCATTTCTGAATTTAATTCACTCTTTTAGTTGATTACTTGTGTTTTTAATTGTTTGTTTTAATTATTTCATTCTAAACCCCCCTCTTTACTGTTGGTGACCATAGTACCTTGCGCAAAGAGGTATAGACTAATTATCCTGTGTCTCTATGGATCGACCCTGCTTGCCTTGTATTACGTTTTAGTGCAATATATTAGTGTTATTTTGGAGTATATCGTACCCCTTTATTTGTTAGGTTTGACACGCCTTACCAAATTGGCGCCGTTGCCGGGGACACGGTGTTACTAATTGTCTATGTCAAAAATTTTGTGAGCAGGTACATCTCTATAAAAAAAACACAAAAAAAAAAAAAACAAAAAGTGTGGCTCGGAAATGAACACTCCTTTCATTAAAGACCAACTTTCTGAGCTAGCCCTGATAGTTATGATGATTGGAAATGACCAAAGTGTGCAGCCCACACCTATTCCTTATGCTTTTTGCTCTCAAAATGGATATCATACCAACATATGTCCATATTCACAAGGGGAATGGGAGGAAGTGCAGGAAAAGGGAAGCTACTACTGGCCAAACAAATGGAGTTATGATCAAACTCAACATGATCAATGGTGGGAAAACAACCAAGCTTGGGGAAAAAACCAATGCCAATACCCATACCAAGCTTGGGGAAATGACCAACACCAACCAAATCCACAGTTCCAACAACTATATCCTCCACCTCCCCAACAAACTGAAAATTCGAGCATGTCCTTGGAAGACATTGTCAAAAGCATTGCCACTACTACACAAATCTTCCAGGAAACAACCAAAGTTAGCCTCAAAAGCTTAGAGCAACAAATTGCACAACTTACTCAATCTGTGAGTATAACGGAAGCTCAAGGCAAATTACCATTGCAAACTGAAGAGGACCCAAGGCATATCGTTTCTACCGTTACCTTGAACGATAGGAAATTTTTTGATGATCCAAGATTGCAATTTGAAGACGAGGAAGAAGAGGAAGAAGTAGAAGTGGAGAAGGATGTCAAGGAAGCTATAGAGGAGGTGTTGGAGGTTGAAAAAAAAGAGGCCGAGCCACCCACTACCATTGATAAACTCCTTTCACTAGTAAAGCAACCACAAGATGCGGAAATGAAAAATCTGCAAAACCCTTCAAAGGATATGTATGCTGAGAAGGAAGACACCCAACCGGTCATCAACTCGTCCACCCTATCAAAGAAGGAAGGTTAGATCACCTTACTGGACAAGTACAAGAAAGTGGTCGGTTGGACGATTGTTGTTATTAAGGGTCTAAGTCTAGAATGGTTCCCACACAAAAAGAAAGTCAAGTACAAGATAAATGTTCCATTGAAGGAAGTGGCGAGAAGGTTGATGTAATGGAGAGCCCCACATACTTAGATTGATGCATATGCAGGGGTCATGTCGAGCCAACGACTTTAAAAAAGGGCGGCTAACCGGGAGGCAACCCGGGGGTATTTTTGTCCTTTCTTTTTATAACTTTTTAGTCTTTGGTAAATTTCAAAATTTTAATGTCCCAAATGGTTATAAACTTGTTTTTGCCTAGAAAATGACTCTCGGGCTCCAAAAATATTTCACGAATAGCTTGGGGAAGATGAAGAGAAGGTTCTCACCACAATTGTTAGGCTCCAAGAACGATTCGGTAAATTCTTTCCATATCTTTAATCGTCCACATTTTGCTTAAAATTTCAATTTGTTAGGTGCATTTGTGACTATTTTGGACTCTTACCCGACCTGACTACCATCCCCCACCACCTTTCGGTGATTAGGTTGTTCCACCCTCTCTGAGCATCGGGGACGATGCTTATCTTTAAGCGTGGGGAGGGGTAGAGTTGTACAATAGGTTCATCCATGCATTTGAAAAAAAAAACAAAAAAAAACAAAAAAAAAAACAAAAACAAAAACAAAAACAAAAAAATATTTTCTTTTGCACCCTGCATTTTAAAATATAAAACCCAAAAATAATATTCCTCTTTGCTTTAGTTTCAAAGTTTTTTTTTGCATAATATTAAAAAAAAAAAACTTTATACGAGATGATGACACTCTTTACATACGATAGCTCCATGAAGTGGAAAACCGAGAAATAAAATGAAAAAATTCCGAGGCAACCGGATAGTTATCGGAAGTGTAGAATCAGCTGTCATAACTAGGGGGCCCAAACACCGTAATTCGAGACCCCAGCCTTAGATAATAAAAAATGGAATACTGAAACGTTTTTGTGGGCGGTAATAACAACTTTAGGATGATTTGCTTCTGAATGTTTATAAAGAATCTTTATCGAAAACTCTGGACCCACAAAACACAGACCTATTTGTTGACACGCCTTACCCTCGTGGTAACAGAGAGCTTAAGCATCAGATCCACACAGTCAAGAAAGAAGAAAGGGTACAACTGTCACATCCAGTACCCCAATCAGAATTTCAAGTGCCAAAACGAAGAAATTATTAGAAATTCAAAAGTTGATTGAAGAATTCAAAGCTCAAAATGAAGATACAAATCCAAGTTCAATCAAAATCAAAAGCCGCCTCAAAGTCAAATCTGGCGAATGAAAAAAACTGTGTGATATGATACTTGTGGCTCTCGAAAAAGTGAAAGCATAGGAGCTGGGCCCCTTCGGGTGGGCTCACTGTTTCAGCGAAAGCTGATTCGCCGTGACGGGTTCTTAAGGATGCGTCGATTCTGATTCTTGGACATCTAGTCTTAAGGACATGAAATCCCGGACCGTGTTATTTTCGCCCATAAAGCTAATTAAGGTACAAAGTTTAAATAAAACTATGGTTGGATTATTGGGTTACACTATTTCGTGGTCTTCCTCACTTTGGGAGTCTGTGATATGTGGAAGGTAGCAGGATGGTCGCCTAGGTATTAATGATTGGAGCCCCATTGATGTAAAGTTTGATCATATTTATATATATTTATAAAAAATAAATAAATTACTTGTCTTCTTAATTTTTTTTTCTTTGGTTCATTTTGTTTCTTAAGTATCTTTTGTACATATGTTTCTTTTTCATAGTTTTCATTGCATGCATTCATTCTTAGCTTTTAGGATCTTCCTGTCCCCGTTTGTTCTATATTTCATTTTCCATCTAGAAATCGTCCTGTTTGTCCGGTTCTTGTTCTTTCTTGAGGACAAGAAAGGTCTAAGCTTAGGGAGATTTGTTAGGTACATTTTGTGCACCTTTTTGCACACCTTTTAGTCCCCTTTTATGCATCTATTTAGCATAGTTATTCTTCATTTTTATTGCATTTCATCATATTCATGTTAGTCTCTAGAACAACCTTATTTGCACACTTTCATGTCTTTTTCAGGTAAACCGGAGGTTGGGACACGCTTTGGAAGTTGTCGGGAAGCATTGGTGAAGATTTCGGGATGATCGGGTGAAGAACGAAAAAGTTGGAAAAATCAAGTTTGGATTCGGAGTCAGAGGGGTACACGGGCCGTGTTGGATTTACACTGCAAAATCAACACGGGCCGTGTTGACCAAAATGGGAGCAGTTGACCATGCTGAACACGGGCCGTGTCAGTTTAGTGCTAATCAACACGGGCCGTGTTTGCTGCTGAACACGGGCCGTGTCAGTTTAGCCTATTTTAACACGGGCCGTGTTCGACCCAAAAACCAACTTTTGGCAGTTATTCCTATCTTTCATATTACGGGTTGAGGGCCATTTTGAGATAGACACAACATATCATAGCACATTTTGAGAGGGGATTTCGAAGGTTTTTGCAAGGATTTGATCATTTATCATTTGGAAACATTATTTCTCTTATTTGTAAGTTGTAATTACACATTATTTCCATCTTTTATTCTTGTGATCTTGTTCTAGCCATGTGTGGCTAGAACCCTAGTTTCTCCAACTTCATGTCTTCACTTCTTAGTTGTGATTTCAATCATATGACTTGATGTTTGCTTTTAATTTCTATCTAGTGAATTTGATTTTGATTTAATCGAATGTTTGATTCTAATTGTGATTCTTATTGGCCATTTGAATTAGGGTTAGGTCATTCAAGTTATCTCTTTTACAAAATCCGTAATTGTTTTGTGAAATTGAACAAGTAACAAGCACTAAATTGGTTTCCATTGAATGAATTTAGTGTAAATCTTATTCACACACTCTTACGCTCCCGAGCTTGTGAGGAGTATTGGGTGTTGTTGGGAACATTCACATAAAGTTTAATGCAATCTTTCAATCTAATTCTAAGAGCGTGTTTAGATTAGGTTAGTAAGGTTAGGGTTAATCAAATAGCTTGTTTTGGTTAATTAATGTGGTGAATGGGAAGTGTTAGAGCTTGTTAACACTTTCAAGTACTAACTTAGATAGAATTTAGCAAATATCATGTTATCTTGGAATCACATTGCTAAGTTGTCATACATGAGGTTGGAGTCCTTACCATTTCTGAATTTTAATTCACTCTTTTAGTTGATTACTTGTGTTTTTAATTGTTTGTTTTAATTATTTCATTCTAAACCCCCCTCTTTACTGTTGGTGACCATAGTACCTTGCACAAAGAGGTATAGACTAATTATCCTGTGTCTCTGTGGATCGACCCTGCTTGCCTTGTACTACCTTTTAGTGCAATATAGTAGTGTTATTTTGGAGTATATCGTACCCCTTTATTTGTTGGGTTTGGCACGCCTTAACACCCATGGCCATATATATATATATATATATATATATATATATATATATATATATATATATATTATTCCTTCATTTCTTCTCACTTTTTACACTTCCAAGTCTAGAAAATCGGTTCTCTCTCAAGTATCATCAAGATTCTTCATCCTAACCCTCCAAAATCGTAAGTGATTCTTTTATCCTTCGTGATATCTTCCCTAGTTATGAATCATCTCATGATTAATCCATGAAAACAACTCTTTTATGATAGATCTTCAAATCTTCATCCATTTCACCAAGAACACCAAGAACACACACTTGTTCTTGGTGGCCGTAAACCCTCTTCAAGCTTCCAAATTGTAAGTATCCTTTCCGTATCCTTAGTATACATTAGAAACTCTTGATTTACACCCTAGAAATGACCATTTTGCATGAACAAAAGGAGTGTACGGCCATACACCCTTGCATGGCCGTACACACCTCAAAACCCTCTAAAAGACCCTCCAAAATGAGAACTTTGTTCATCCTTTTGTTGTACAATAGACCCACTAGTTTCCCCATGGTTCAAACACCTTCTTTTGCATGATTTACCATGAGTGTACGTCCGTACACTCCATGGCCGTACACACCTTGACCATACACTCCATGGTGTGGCCGTATACTCCCTTTAGTTAATCACATGTGATTGTAACACTTAGTCCAAGTGTTTCCTAGTCCCGGAGGGTGTTTCCTTGCATGTTAGTTGTTTAAAACACTAATTACTTGCCAATATATGCCATTATATGTCATTTAGGACTCGTTTGTGTCTCGGGAATTCATTCGTGGAACTTCTCATACTTACACGAATCTGCAATTGAATCACCCACATAAGGTGAGTTTATACCCCTATAATCAATCTTTTTAATGGTTTAAATGCTTTTAAGGGAGGGAATACAAGTTGAACACAATGATAATTGTGTAAATGTTATTTGTGATAACCATCATATTCAAAGGATTTCTTATGCTTTTATAAGTGATCAAATCATTTCAAAAGCTCTTTTTAAGTTATGTTACTTTATTGTTTATAAAACTCCATTTTTAAAGTACAATAATAACTCAATAGATAAATGAGTCTTTTTATCAAGTCAGTAACAGTTCAAGTAAACATACTAGTGAACTATAACAGGTATAGGTTAGGAGTTCAAACATACTATAATGAGAAACAGGGAGGAACATACTATAATGAGAAACAGGGAGGAACATATTATACACTATACAAAGAGAACATACAATACACTAGAACAGAGAGAACATACAATACTAATACAAGAATACTATAACATTAATGTGAGCCGCTACTTCACGACTTAGCAATATACTTGCTAGGTTGAGTTTTGTAACCAGAGTCTCCTGGAGGGAGAGCATGAGTTTGTGCATAGATCTATACGTGATTGACACCCCACACCTTGCTGCTAACTACAGTGGGACTTGCAAGTCTACGGGTGACAAATATCACATCAGTTTCGGCACCATTAGGTCGTCATGGTAAAGCACGTGTCATATCAGTATCGTTATAATCACATCACATTTTAACCTTAATTAACAAACTGGTTTTTAAGGTAGTTAGTGCTTCAGTAGTCACTTTTTACAATATTACTGAATACTTTCTTAGTTTCAAAGGACAAACAGAATAGTCGAGTCTTGGTACATTCACATAGATAGGGGCCTATAATGCTAACTTTATGATTCCTTAGTGCATACATCAGGGGTATATATTAATCGGGTCCGACAAATAGTAGGATGTGTGCATTCCGCTTCATTTCCTGATCCTTGTTTGGTTCTGGACTTAGAACAGATGCACCCAGTCTACTATCTATTCGATCTTAGCTATATGTATATTCCGTATGCACCAAGTAATCATAAGGAGTACCAGGTATGGGTCAGGTCATAGTATACAAATTCAGCAAACCGTTTTCTAGTACAAAAACATACTTTTCAGATAGATCATGAGTAAACTAAACTAGAAACTTACCAGTAAAGGGTTTAATCCATTTTATTAAACCAATATAACTTAAAGGACCTTAAGTTGTTAATTCTATAATACCTTAGTTTATACATCAGGGTTGTATATAATTAATATCCGATAGGTAGTTGGATGTGTGATTTCCGCCTTACTTCCTGTTCCTTGTTTGGTTGTGGGCTTAGGGCAGATTCACACAACTAATTATCTGTTCGACATTAGATTATATATAGCTAGTATAAACTAACTGATTATAGAAGGAACTATTGTGGTTACCATTTTTACTAAAGAAAATAAGGGTTTTTCTTATAGATTGTTTTCATCAAATATAAAGGAACTATTACAGTTAACTCCGTGAGTATCAAGTGAATACACCAGGGTTATATAAAATGAAGACCTAACCAACAATAGGATGTGTGACTTGCGCCTCATTTCCTGTTCCTTTTTTGGTTGTGGGCTTAGGGTAGATTCACACAACCGATTGTTTGTTTACTCTGGGTTTTATATAACTTGTATCCATTTAGTACTCATAGAAAGGATTGTAAAGCCATTTTTACTTAAGTTTCATCATATCAGAAGATATAGGATCTTCTGGAGGAACATGCGAACTTTGCTAAAAAGAACTTACAACTTACTTTACATCACTAAAATACTTATGAACTCACCAGCTAAAATGCTGATCTACTCTTTCAAAATAACTTGTATTCTCAGGAAACTAGTAGACAGGTAAGCGCGCTAAGATTCAGAGGATGAAGTTTAGTAGCTTCATATCTAGTTTTGTTATTTACTTTTGGATTCAATCTTTTGTGAATCACTACTTGTAAACACTTTAATATTAATACAATGGTTGTTTATTACTATGATTACTATGATACATGTGTTGTGATACTAAACATGGCGTCCTACGCCCCCGAACGTTTCCGCCGTTCCCGTTTGGGGGTGTGGCAAATTGGTATCAGAGCATTGTTTATAGTGAACTAAGTATATCAACCGGTAAAATATATACAACTATAAATACAATGGGGCCGTAGTGCTCTGAATAATAGTATATTTTAAAAGTATAACAATACTTTATAAAAGTATACCTACATGCTTATACATATATACATACTAGAACGAGTATCACAAGAAGAGCAGAACATAAGTATTTAAAGGTTGAAAACTGCAGTCAAACCTGGACAGTTATGTAATCATATCTGGGATCAATATAGCCTGATCAACTATATTCATTTGAGATGTGACCGACATGTGTTTGGGAGTGATGTGGTGTTGCAACAGTCTTAGAACTTACCTAACACTATTCAAGGGATTTCTAGATCAGAACAAAAAGTTAGAATACTATGGGAGTATTTTATGATACTATAAGACAACAAACAAGTTTAAAACATACCAAGTTCATTACATTAAAATAGTATAGGAGTATTTTAGGCACAATAAATAACTTATGTGAGAACCTAAAGACCCTTCTGGTAGGTCTATGATTCCGAAGTGTATACTTTCAAGGTTTTATATAATTGAGATTTTATAGACTTAGAATTTGTGATCTATGCTTCACTACCTGTTCCTTGTTTGGTTGTGGTTTTGGAGTAGGATCACTTATTCGAAGGTCTATTTAATCTTAAATTATATAGAACTTGTATACATTGCACAATTATAGGAGGACCAAGTAAGGATCACCCCATAATATTTCACTTAATCTCATAGATTCTTTAGACACTTCCATTCTCGCACGACAAACCCAGGAAGATATAACCACTCCATCATAGAGGTCAACAGAAGAATCAAGGGGGAACAAGAGCATGTTCATGAGAAGTTTGCAGCAAAGTGATCAGCCAGAGAAACTAAAAACGTCTTATGCGTCACACTAATAAATAATTACCTTGTTTGCATTAGTGAGCTAGTAATTTCACTACTCACACTATATGTTAGAATTATTTCTTTTCATGCAACTAATATCAGTGATTCTATTTCCAGAGATTCATTCGAGGATAGCCACTCCTGATTCATAAAGTTTATTTTATATAGACTTCCTTTATGAATTGTTTCCAGAACCCTATGAAAGTCAAAACCAGATACATTCAGAACTAGGATAACTTAGTCTTTCAGCTTTCGGCTTATATCCACTGCTATAGACTTATTTCCATCTCATCTTTGTATTCTTTATAGCAAAGATGCCTCCTCGTAGATCAAACAGGTGCACTACTCCGATAACTCCAGTTCAAACTCCACTATCTCCTCCACAGTTCGATCCTGCTGCTCTCCAAGCAGTGATATCGGCCGCAGCGGCAGCTGGTCTAGCTCACATCAGCGAAAGTGGTACCTACGGAACTGGTAGCGGTACCCACTTAACCGACCTCGGAGTTACCCATGGACACCCATGGGAGTGTTCGTATAAAGACTTCATGAACTGCAAACCCAAATCCTTTAATGAAAACGGGGGAGTCATTGCTCTGATGCGATGGTTCGAGAAAATAGATTCGGTCTTCGCAGTCTGTTCGTGCCCATAAGGGAGCAAAGTGAAGTTTGCTGCCTGCACCTTCTCCGACAGAGCCCTGACATGGTGGAATAGCCATGTTAAGTCACTCACCCTATCGGTGGCTAACTCAATAGGTTGGGAGAACCTAAAAGAGATGATGTTGGAAGAATACTGCCCGAGGGGCGAAGTCCAAAAGTTGGAACAAGAACTATGGGAACACACTATGGTTGACTCGGACATAGTGACCTACACTGACAGGTTTAGCGACCTGGCAACAGTGTTTCCCGGGATGGTTAACATGGAAAGTAAGAAGATAGAAAGGTACATATGGGGTTTATCTACCCCGATTTAAGGAGATGTACTGTCTTCTAACCCAACTACGTTCGATAGTGCCAAACGACTGGCCCAGCGACTCATTGACCATGGATTCCGCCATGGCGTGGTAGTCCCTATTCCCGAGCCATCAAAGGGAGGGGACTATAAATGAAAGTCGGGGAAAAAGAGGAAAGAGCGAACAACCCAGGAAACCCCGCAGGAACAACAAACGAGTACTATATACGCCGCCACAACGCCTGCTACTCCAACATCTGCCAGTCGATATGCTGGAACTCTCTCGAAGTGTGATGGTTGTAACTATCACCACACCGGAGTATGCCGGGAAATGCAGGGCACCGACTCAACCGATCTCCCAAGTCCCCGGTGTTGAAGAAAACCAAGCCTGCTATGGCTGTGGTGAGATTGGACACTATAGGAGGGACTGCCCGATAACAAAGAACTCAGGAGCGGATGGACGAATTCTGATGATCACCGCAGGAGAATCTACCCCGGAGTCGCCAGCGAGCAGCGATACGTTTTCGAAATAAAATAATTACTTTAAAAATTAATTTATATTTATATAAGATTAAAACTTGGGGAAAACGTTTAAAATTAATTATAATAACTCACTTATCTGAACAAGTCACAGTATTCAAGAGAACTAAAAGATTCGTTCAGAGAAGCTATGATGGCTTAGTATGTACGTCATGGTTGTGCATAGCTAAGATTTTGCAGACTTAGAGTGAGTGATTCTGCCTTAATTCTCGTTCCTTGTTTGGTTGTGGATTTAGGGCAAAGTTACTCAGTCGACTGTCTTATTCATCTTAATTATCCATAACTTGTATATGTCAGGTGATCATAATGGTACCGAAGAGAATCGTAGTAGAAAGTACCGACACTAGTTATCAAAGCACTTTTATTGTATGTACTCGGTCATCGCAGTACGATACGTAGAAGTGTTAACATCAAGGAGAAAACAGAAAGCACTAGAACGTTTACACGGAATACATTGTCGAGCATACTAGGAATACATCATCGTATAACAAACGTTTCTTTCAAATCGGCCTAACGTTTGTTTCTGTAAAGAGTCTGTTGTCATCATTCGTCATGATTTAGCGTGGTCCTGACCATACTAAGTTCATATGTTTCCATCGCCTTGACCGTCAAATTCGCAAAACCCTAGTCATTCGTAACGTCAACCCGACCCAGACTTCGGAATCGTCTACCTCGTATTCTAAACCCCGATGTACTCATGCGAAGAGTACCTTGCCCTCCGAAATCTTGCCGGCGTATATTCAGCAGACCTTCCCGAACTACCACTCGTCCAACAAATCAAGTTCAAGCACAGAGGCTAAGGACGAATACAGCCCACCTATTACTAATAATTATATACGCGAGGGTGGTATATAATTATGATTATGCAGATATAGTATGTATGTTTCCGCCCTATCTTATGTTCCTTGTTTGGTTGTGGACCTGGGGCAGAGTCGCACATCCGACCGTCTTACTAATCTTAACTATATACGACTTGTATACACGAGGTAATGATAGATGGACCAATTATGAATCCTATCATGGGCATTGGGGCAAAGTTGCCCAGGTCTACGAGTGGGTATTCTGCCAATCAAAGGAGCACAACCCCAATAGTACTGCGAAGAAAGCTAATTTCGGGACGAAATTTCATCTAACGGGGGAATGATGTGACAACCCAAAATTTTTTGTCATATAAGTCCAGCCATTCAATTCAACCGAGAGTCGGACTCGTTTCTGCTACCAAATAGCATTGTTAAGGATCATTTTATGGGTTCTAAGCCTAATACACTTAAGGATTTGGTGTAGGGTGATGTTAACTTAGGATCATCAGGTTGCAATCGAGCCAAACACTCCATCAAGAGGAGTGTACGGCCGCACCCATGGGTGTACGGCCGTACACCTAAGGTGGCCGTAAACCCATGGCCATATATATGTTATTCCTTAATTTCTTCTCACTTTTTACACTTCCAAGTCTAGAAAATCGGTTCTCTCTCAAGTATCATCAAGATTCTTCATCCTAACCCTCCAAAGTCGAAAGTGATTCTTCTATCCTTCGTGATATCTTCCCTAGTTATGAATCATCTCATGATTCATCCATGAAAACAACTCCTTTATCATAGATCTTCAAATCTTCATCCATTTCACCAAGAACACCAAGAACACACACTTGTTCTTGGTGGCCGTAAACCCTCTTCAAGCTTCCAAATTGTAAGTATCCTTTCCATATGCTTAGTATACATTAGAAACTCTTGATTTACACCCTAGAAACGATCATTTTGCATGAATAAAAGGAGTGTACGGCCGTACACCCTTGCATGGCTGTACACACCTCAAAACCCTCCAAAAGACCCTCCAAAATGAGAACTTTGTTCATCCTTTTGTTGTACAATAGACCTACTAGTTTCCCCATGGTTCAAACACCTTTTTTTGCATGATTTACCATGAGTGTACGGCCGTACACTCCATGGCCGTACACACCTTGGCCGTACATTCCATGGTGTGGCAGTATATTTCCTTTAGTTAATCACATGTGATTGTAACACTTAGTCCAAGTGTTTCCTAGTCCCGTAGGGTGTTTCCTTGCATGTTAGTTGTTTAAAACACTAATTACATGCCAATATATGCCAATATATGTCATTTAGGACTCGTTTGTGTCTCGGGAATTCATTCGTGGAACTTCTCATCCTTACACAAATCTGTAATTGAATCACCCACATAAGGTGAGTTTATACCCCTATAATCAATCTTTTAAATGGTTTAAATGCTTCTAAGCGAGAGAATACAAGTTGAACACAATGATAACTGTGTAAATGTTATTTATGATAACCATCATATTCAAAGGATTTCTTATGCTTTTATAAGTGATCAAATCATTTCAAAAGCTCTTTTTAAGTTATGTTACTTTATTGTTTATAAAACCCCATTTTTAAAGTACAATCATAACTCAGTCGATATGAGTCTTTTCATCAAGTCAGTAACAGTTCAAGTAATCATACTAGTAAATTATAATAGGTATAGTTTAGGTGTTCAAACATACTATAATGAGAAACAGGGAGGAACATATTATAATGAGAAACAGGGAGGAACATACTATACACTATACAAAGAGAACATACGATACACTAGAACAGAGAGAACACACAATACTAATACAAGAATACTATAACATTAATGTGAGCCACTACTTCACGACTTAGCAATATACTTGCTAGGTTGCGTTTTGTAACCAGAGTCTCCTAGAGGGCCTATAATGCTAACTTTATGATTCCTTAGTGCATACATCAGGGATATATATTAATCGGGTCCGACAGATAGTAGGATGTGTGCATTCCGCTTCATTTCCTGCTCCTTGTTTGGTTGTGGACATAGAGCAGATCACCTAGTCTACTATCTATTCGATCTTAGCTATATATATATATATATATATATATATATATATATATATATATATATATATATATATATATATATATATATATATATGTATATATATTTCGTATGCACCAAGTAATCATAAGGAGTTCCAGGTATTGGTCAAGTCATAGTATACAAATTCAGTAAACCGTTTTCTAGTACAAAAACTTACTTTTCAGATAGATCATGAGTAAACTAAATTAGAAACTTACCAGTAAAAGGTTTAATCCATTTTATTAAAACAATATAACTTAAAGGACCTTAAGTGGTTAATTCTATAATACCTTAGTTTATACACCAGGGTTGTATATAATTAATCTACGATAGGTAGTTGGATGTGTGATTTCCGCCTTACTTCCTGTTCCTTGTTTGGTTGTGGGCCTAGGGCAGATTCACACAACTAACTATCCGTTCGACATTAGATTATATATAGCTAGTATTAACTAAGTGATTATAGAAGGAATTATAGTGGTTACCATTTTTACTAAAGAGAATAAGGGTTTTTCTTAAAGAATGTTTTCATCAAATATAAAGGAACTATTACAGTTAACTCCGTGAGTATCAATTGAATACACCAGGGTTATATAAAACAAAGACCTAACCAATAATGGGATGTGTGACTGTTTGGTTGTGGGCTTAGGGCAGATTCACACAACCGATTGTTTGTTTACTCTGGGTTTTATATAACTTGTATCCATTTAGTACTCATAGAAAGGATTGTAGAGCCATTTTTACTTAAATTTCATCATATCAGAAGATATAGAATCTTCTGGAGGAACAGACGAACTTTTCTAAAAAGAACTTACAACTTACTTTACCTCACTAAAATACTTATGAACTCACCAGCTAAAATGTTGATCTACTCTTTCAAAATAACTTGTATTCTCAGGAAACTAGTAGACATGTAAGCGCGCTGGGATTCAAAAGGTGAAGTATAGTAGCTTCATGTCTTGTTTTGTTATTTACTTTTGGATTCAATCTTTTGTGAATCACTACTTGTAAACACTTTAATATTAATACAATGGTTGTTTATTACTATGATTACTATGATACATGTGTTGTGATACTAAACATGACGTCCTCCGCCCCCGAACGTTTCCGTCGTTCCGGTTTGGGGTGTGACAGTTATAAATGGATCTTCAAGAAGAAAACCGACATGGCTGGTAATGTACAGACTTTTAAAGCAAGGCTAGTTGCAAAGGGCTTTACTCAAACCCAAGGTGTTGACTATAGTGAGACATTTTCTCCAATTTCCAAGATTAAGGCAATTAATGTAATTCTTGCCATAGCTGCTTATCATGATTATGAAGTATGTTAAATGGATGTCAAAACCGCTTTGCTTAACGAGAAACTGACTGAGGGTGTTTACATGGCTCAACCAGAAGATTTTAAACATTCCAAAATTCTTAAAAAGGTGTGCAAGCTTGAGAAGTTCATCTATGGACTTAAATAAACATCTCGTAGCTGGAATCTTTACTTCCATGAAAAGATCAAAGAGTTTGGATTTTCTATAAGTAAGGATGAGTCTTGCATGTATGTCAAAGTTAGTGGGACTATAGCGACCTTTCTAGTTTTGTATGTCAGTGACATATTGCTTATAGGAAAAAATGTTCCAACCTTGCAAGTAGTAAAATCTTGGCTTAGAAAATGCTTCGATATGATGGATCTAGGTGAGGCACGTACATTCTTGGAATAAGGATTTATAGGGATAGAAAGAGGCATTTGTTAGGACTTTTCCAGAGTACTTATTTGGCTACAATATCGATATAGTTCAATATGGAAAATTCCAAGAAAGGGGATCTACATCATACTGTCAAATCGAGCAAGGCTCAATGTCCCAGTAGTGATAAGGAAATAGATGTTATGATTCGAGTCTCATATGCTTCGGATATAGGATCGATCATGTATGCTATGACATGTACTAGACCAGGTGTGGCTTATGCCTTGAGCATGGTTAGTCGCTATCAAGGAAATCCTAGCAAAACCTTTGGACAGAAGTGAAAAACATACTTATGTATTTGTGCAAAACCAAAGATGTGATCTTAGTTGTCGGTAGCAAAGATGAACTTAAAGTGAGTGGTAATAGTGACGTGAACTTTCAAACAGATCGGGATAATGGTTTTTCCCAATCTGGTTGGGTATATCTATTAAATGGTGGAACAGTAAATTGGAAAAGTTCCAAGCAGCAAACGGTGGTTGATTATACTTGTGAATCTGAGTACATCGCAACAAGCAAGGTGACAAAGGATGTAACGCCCACATTTCCTGCTAGGCATCAATAAGATGATGTAATAGTTAGGGTCAAAAATTGTAACCTACGTTGATGTAATAGAGGAGAATTATGTGAATATTATGTGTTTCGTATATATTATGTGATTATTATAAAATAGAAATAAAATATGCGTCTAAAATAGAATATTAATTAGACCTAATATCCTTGAAGAAAGTTAGAATAGTCGTAACGAGGATTCCGGAGATAAAAGGAACGCTTAAATTCGACTCATAATGAAGAAGTTATGAGCACTTGAAGTTTCACAATTTGACCCAATTCGGCAACGCACACTGTAAAAAGTAAAATTTTTAGGTTACTTTTAAGCCTTAGTGATCTAAATGCAAGTCATAGTAGTCGTTAAACCGATAGCGTATATATAAAGAACGTCTAAATCTGACTTCATTAGAGGAAGTTATGATTTTTCTAACATTTAGTGAAGCAGTATACAGCTCAAAAAATCAAATTTTAGATCGGTTGATTTTTAGCCAAACTGGTCTAAACGAGAATTGAAGATCTCATTATTAGGAGTTCAACGATATAAAGACAGTCGAAAACGGACGCCGAATTAGAGAGTTATGCATTTTATACGAGCTTTAAAAGCTTAAGTCTGTGTAAAATAAATAAATTCAAAACTAGCCAGCAGTGTCTAAATGAAAGTTGTAGAACGCATCAAGAGCTTTTCGTGGATATAAAGAACGTAAAAAATGGAGCTCGTATAAAGAAGTTATGCAATTTTGAAAATCAGAAAATCGGCACGCACGCGTGTGCGACACACATGCTCTAGAAGCCGCCACGTAGCACCAGCCAGAATCCGACACTTGGCACCGCACTAGGGCAATCTCATCGACTATGTGTGCGGAACGCATGCCCCTTGTGCGACCTGCATCTTGAGATTTCAGCCTATAAATATATTGGGAAAGACGGGTAGATAAAGGATGTCCGAGTTTCGAGTCATCACTTTAACAAGTGAGTGCATAGTTACTTTCATCTTACACATATATATGAAGTATTTAAGATAATTACAGGCTATATGTGTCTATTATCTGTATTCCTGATATCTATGCTAGATGAACGATTTATACATGTTTAACTTGATTCAAATTGTATATGTATTTTTATACCTATAAATATATTGGGAAAGACGGGTAGATAAAGGATGATATATATGATAAGATATGAAAGATGAAATAGATGATGAAAGGAATTGACTTTAAAGATGATCTAGTCGTCTATCAGAGTATAGAGGACGACCACGAACTATTCTAGATAGTCCAATGGAACACTAGCAGGCTCACCACGTGTATGTGTTTTCGAACTAAGTGTTCACCAGGTGTACTCCATCCCCCCATGGTTGCCTTATTGTCATACTTTGCTAAGGAATCCCCTGAGCATTATTGTCTATCTCGAAGATGATCCTTAGGATAGGACCCTTGAATTAGATGCTTTAGGGATAGAAAGTGAGGATAACGGGAATGGGTAATCGGGTTGAATGATTTGATGAAAATATATATAGTTAAAAGAATTTAATTATTATGGGTTGAAAACCCTATGTACTCACTAGGCTCCCAAGCCTGAACCACTCAGTTTCTTGTATTTCAGGTAGTGGTACGTGAGAATAGACGTGACGATCAGATGAGATATTTAAGGATTATAGGCCAGTAGAATAATAGATGTTTGTATGACCTGTATTATTTTCGTTTTAGCTTATGTACTATATTGTAGATGAAATCAAAAGGTTTTTAATATAAATAAAATATATATCTTCATAAATTCTTTGATAATATCATTATCATGTTTTTGGGAACAAATTCTGCAATATTATTCTTCAAAAAGGATAATCTGAATTTAAATAAGCATAAACAAATCAGTCTTTCTAGCCATGAAATTGGGGATGTCACAGTTGGTATCAGATCATTAGTTTAAGCAAACTAGGAATTTGTAGGATTTCTAGAATTAAACTTAGAATGCTAAGTGGTGATTGTGAGATGAGTGTCTGCTATAATCTAGGTAGTATGCTTGAATAGACACATGTACTAGCTTATTATAAGAAAGATGCCTTATATGATTTAGGATGCTATTATCGGATCTATGGTCTATTGCCAACTGGATCTGGAAATTTTATGTGTTCAAGTTTCTAAACATTTAATTACGGTATTAGAACTGATATATGACTTTTCGGAGTGATAAGGAGGATTATACGTCAAATAAAACCTTCCCTATCTTAATATTTTTGTCTCGAACGTCTGATTTGATGTATAGATCAACATGGTGAGGACCCGCAACAGATTACGAAACGCAAACGGGACCCAATAGCCTGAGGGACATTTGGTTGAGCATTCACCAGTTATTGCCCCTGCACCGAACCTATCATGATAGTAGGAGTTCAGGCAATCATGCAGATGATGCTAGACCAACAAATGGATGAGACAAGGCGTCTAGTCATGGAAAATGGAAGAGAACCAATTTCACCCGTTGTGCAATGTGACTTGAACGATGAACAGTATAAGGGGGGATACTATAGTCGGTGTAACATCTGTTTCCTTGGATGAATCGAATTAGGCTTTCGGAGGGTCAAAAGAGTGGATTTTGGTGAAAAAGGGGTCCTCCCGGCGTGAGGCATGGAGGCTCACGACATGCGGAGGGTCGTATGAAGATTCTATCTGGGACTAAGCTCACGGTGTGAGCAATAAGAGTTCACAACGTGAGGATCGCTACAGCCCAAGCCCACGAAGTTTTAGGGTTTCCCATGTATTTAAGCCCCCTTCTCTCGGTTTTAGGGTTCATTTCTCAGCCTCCACCTTCCCCCAACTCAGAAAACCCTAACCTTAATCCATCTTGGTGATTTTGGATCCATTTTAGTGTTTTGGTGGCTAGAAGAAGAAGGAGAAGAGGTTCTAGAGTGTTGGTTCAACAAGGAGGTTTCATCATCATTATATTGTGCACATTTTGGACCGTTGTAAGTGTCCAAGATCCAATCTTTATGAGCTCAAATTTATAGATCTAAGTTCTAAGCTCCTCTTTGCATGTTTATGTGGGATTGTATGCTTGGGATCCATAAAAGTTGGCAACTTTATGGACCACTGAGTCATTCTCTATGATTTAGTCTTATAAATTTGAAGTGTGGTAAAATTTATGAATCTTGTTTGAGTTTGGGGCTATATATTGTGATTTTGACCTAAGATGTGTTTAGGACATACTTGGGGCATGCATGTCTATCAGGTAAATAATTTTATTGGTCTTTAGAGTCCTTGTTAGCTTTTGAAAGAAGTAGGATTGAAGGTTTAATGGATTAAGGACTTAAAAGTTGGGTTGTTAGCCTCAGAATGTTCTCACGACGTGAGACACAAGGTCTCACGATGTGAGAAGCATATTGGTCCCGTTTTTGGTCATCTTCTTGGGGCTCACGACGTTGTTGATGAGTTGGGATCTGATTGAGTGAGATCTCAAGATGTGACCAAGGATGGCCACGACGTGAGATATGGTTTTTGGGCTTTTGGGCCTTAGTTTTCTGTCTGTGGGCCTTTTTGGTGCTTGGGTCCATTTGGAGTTTTGGGTATCTTTTAGGAATTTGGTCCTCCTTGGATTAGGCCCAAGAAGGGTTTTGGGCCGATTAGTAAGTTGGGCCATAACAGGCTTTTGATGCTATTGGTAGGCCTCATATTTTGGGTAAGGTGAGGAAAGGGTAAAATGGACTGTTACCCTGAGTGTTGAGCAATCAGACTTGAATCCTAGCTATGGGTTGTGGACCAATTATTTATTGGTTCTAGCACACGGAGATTTTCCAGATCGGTAATCCAAGCTTTTATCTGAGATATTCGGCAGTTGAGGTGAGTCTTCATTCACTGTAGCCGTAGGTCGAAGGGACCAAGGTCGGCCCACTAGTTATATTATATCATGATGACTGTCTTTGTGATAATTGTCAGTCATGTTTGTATTTGTATGATGACTCAGTGATTACTATTATGATATTATGTGGTAGTAGTAGGGGTGAAATAGACCTGGTGTCCGGTTGAAATAGACTGAAGGGGTAGGCAAGCACCTAGATATGCTTGGCAGTATCCAGTTGAAATAGATCGAAGGGGTAGGCTAACACCCAGATATGCTTGGTAGTATCCGATTGAATAGACCGGAGGGGTAGGCCAGCACCCAGATATGCTTGGCAGTATCCGGTTGAAATAGACTGAAGGGGCAGGCCAACACCCATATATGCTTGGCACTATGTTTGTTCAGTATGTTTGTATAGTATGTTTCATATGTATGGTATGTGGTATTTTGGGGAACTCACTAAGCTTTGTGCTTACAGTTTTTACGATTATGGTTTTAGGTACTTTCAGTTCGAAGGGGAAGGGCCCGACTTAATCACAGTGCATCGACCCATGTTTCCACATTATGATGATTTTGTGATTGTACTCTGATAACTATTTATCTATAAATTACATTTGAATATTTAGAAAAAGGATGTTGGATATTGACTTAAAATATAATTAATGTTTTGGTTGAATTAAAAATGAAAATTTTAACCTCATAATTTTGGGTTGTTACAAGTTGGTATCAGAGCCTTGGTTTAAGGGATTCAGACATACTCTCGGGTGTGTCTGAACTCAGATTGAGGGTTTGGTGAAATTTTCATAAAATAAATTTTTTATTAAAGGATTTTCTATTAAAAGAAAGGGGTGTTATGCGTGTAATCGACCGAGCTCAAGTAAGTGATTCCCAAAATACTCATACATGTTGATATGTTATATGGTTTGAATGTTTGCATGCTAGAATAAGACTAGGGATACTTTTAGGAATTGCATGATAGATTGGCCTGATATGTGATGCCTTGTAGCATAGGGAGCATGTGATGCTAGATTGGAAAATTGTATTGGTATCGGGGATTGCTAAGTGTATGATTTAAGAATTGTATACGGTTAGGATCATATAGCCCTAGAATGATTGATTTAACATTATTTCTCGTTCCTTGTTTGGTTGTGGTCCTAGGGTAGAGTCTTTTAATCGACAATCTATTTGATCCTGTATTCTGTATAATTTGCATGCATAAGGCAACCGACAGCTAGAGTGGAAGTTCCTAGCATGAGTTGTAGTATGGTGGTTTGAATGTTATTTGGTTATTCTATGGATTGGAGTGCTACTGCACGAATGCTTCTTTCTTTGTGATTTGTAGAATTATTAAGTGATGTGAGTTAGCTATTAAGTGAATATGTCAAATCACATGTGACAAAGGTTGGATAATCTCAGAGTGACGGATTTGACCATATTGCGCAGCTCTCATTTGAGTCTAACCGTTGTAGGGATGAGTCTTTTACTCGAAGGATTATGTAAGCTTTGTTACAAGTGATTATATTCATAAGGTGGGTAATATACATTATAGGGAGTTCTTCAGCAACTGATGGCAGGGTGAGGTCAGAAACCTAGGCAAGCCTCAGAAGTGCTTCAGTAGGTTTGGTGGCTTTGTTTAGCGAGTATTTTGAGTATCAGTTTGAGAAGGTGACTTCGAGGATGCGAGATGATTCTTAAGGAAAGTATGGATATGTATGGAAGGCAGTATTGGGCCCGTACTACTGAAAACACAAGATCCCTACTCAAATCAGGGAGAGTCTTGGAGAATCTAGGAAGCCTGTGGGATGAGGATTCTTGGATATGTTCTGATCATTGTATGTTTTTTTTTTCAGAATGGTGATGAGCACTCAGGAAGGAGGTTCGAGTTCGGATTCAGGCTCAGGTGCAGGTACTGTTGGATTAGGTGTCTAAGCCCATAACTATATTTGGTATGTACTTGACCCGATAGTAGAATGGTCCTTTTGGGTTGCCTTCACCAAAGCAATTTGAATGGATGATTAATGGAGAGAGAGGATATTATGGTTTATTAATATATTATAAGAATAATATATTAAAAGAGAAATCATATTGTTTTATTAATATTGGTAAAGAATTAATTAAGAATTAATTTTGTGACTGAAAGAGATTAATTAAATAAAGGGGACTGGAATTGCAATTATAAGATAATTGGATTTTGGGCTGTAGATCCTTATGGATATAAGGGGGACGGAAATTAGAGTGGAAGCCCACTACGATTTCGTCCATGGCCTTATTCCAGAAGGTTCTTTGGACTGCTTAAGGCCTAAGCTATCCAATTAGGGTTTTGACTGAAACCCTAGCAGCACACCTATATAAGGGACCCTAGGGCACCCAAAATCGGCTACCACTTATTCCTAAGAGTTCTAGAGCCGAATTTGGAGCCTCCATTCCCTCTCTTCAAGATCATATTCTTGCCTTGGTATTTGTAAGCCATTAGAGGTACTACAATTGTGATACTAAGCTCTTGAAGCTGAAGATTCTTGCTACTTGTGAAAGGTAATCATCTAAACTTGTTTTTGATTATTGATTTTGAATTTCATATGCTAGATCTAGGATTTTATATCTTTGGATGATTTGCATGTACAATAGATAAACCTAGATCCAAAGCTCTAGGGTTTTGCATGTACATATAGGAATGTTCTTTTGCTCAAACCCCATCAGTGGTATCAGAGCCATAACAGGTTTCAATTGTATTTGATGCTCATATGTTCGTCCATAGCTTGAAAAGAAAATCGTTTTTGAAAAATACCCAACTCACGATGTGACTCACTGAGTTAACGACGTGAGTCCAGTCTGTCTGACAGACTCGACGAGTCCAGAACGCTACTCGACGAGTCTGTGGATCAGATGGCTCAAACCTCAGATTTTTGACTTATTTTGTGTTTGGATAATTACCAAAATTGTTTTT
This sequence comes from Lactuca virosa, assembly GCF_052849685.1. Classification (NCBI taxonomy): domain Eukaryota; kingdom Viridiplantae; phylum Streptophyta; class Magnoliopsida; order Asterales; family Asteraceae; genus Lactuca; species Lactuca virosa. The sequence goes on along the minus strand of NC_136427.1, from coordinate 184,471,261 downwards.
GAATAATAAAATCCGATATATATATATATATATATATATATATATATATATATATATATATATATATATATATATATATATATATATATATATATATATATATATATTGTAATTATCCTTACCAAAATAAAAGATAATTATCATTTAATTAGATAATTATTTGTCACAACTAGCATTTGTGGCTAGGAAATTTTGTATTCATGAAATCAACTCTTGTATAACTTGTAACCTAAGCTAATGTTAAGTGCAATGCTCAATCAAAATCAACCATTTGAAACCCTAATAACCCGGGTTCAAACTTAGAATGGACCAGAATCTTCTTATTGGGCCAGTAAACTCTCAATTTGATTGTTTTGGGTCAAGGAACCCTATTTGGACCTTGATATGACCTATATTCATTAGATATAAACATTTTGGGCCATAAGAATTCTCATGGACCTTATTGGGCCTAAAATGTCTCACTTTGTCATCATGGGCCTTAATGGGCCGTAAATAGTTTCATAAGCCCTATTGAGCCGTAAACTAACTTCATGGGCTTCATTGGGCCGTAAACCCCATTCCTCCATTATTTTGGGCCTTAAACCCTCATATCGGCCCAATGGGCCGAAAACTTGCAACTTGGGCCTCACAATTTCGAACACAAGCAAGTATGGCCCAAACCCTTCCCTTTCTCTTCCCTTTCCCCCCCCCCCCCCATTCTCGGTTATATAAAAAAAGGGGGAAAAGGGTGGATCAATTCTAAGATGACACATAATATTTGCATGAAGGATATCCATGCAAATTTTCCATCATATATCTAGGCTAAATCTCATGTTCCAAGGCACCCATCTTATCAATTCTCTCACTTCTCTCCCTCCCCTTCTATTCTCGGCCATAAGAAGCCCTCACCACCATCTTCATTCCACCCACAAATCAAACACCAATTCTCTCTAAAACTCTCAAGAAATTCCCTCACTTCCTTGCTCTAAAAATCGTGTGGGTGCTTGTTCTCCAAGGAGTTTCTTCCAAAGCTTCATATACTAGGTAAGTCTTGGTTAAACCCCATTGTTTTGTTTCAATTCTAGAGCAAGATCTTTGTTCTTACAACCTTATTTTCGTGGATAAGACTCTAGGACCACCCACATCTTCAAGATCTCCACTCAAGAAGCTTGCTAAGGCCGAGAACCTTCTCATTCTTCATCAAAAACCTAAACCTTCAAACAAATGTGAGTTCATACCCCTATTTTCTGGTTTTACTAAGTTTTGGGGGAGAATACAAGTTGTCTTGTGTAGATCTATGTGTATATGCATGCTATGTATGTTTTTCATGTTTTATTTGGTGATTATGTGTTGTTTACTTCATAAATCTAAAAATATGTTAAAAACATGAAGTTTAGCACTTAGATCTTCATAAAAACCATGAGAAAAGTATGTTTTGTCTTATATATTACATTTAAACTTGTAGATCTGGGATTAAACACTCAAAATAGCAAAAATAAGTGTTGTGTTCAAACATCTATACCTAAACTCAAAAATCTGCTTTTAACAGAAAAGTTTTGGTCTAGCTACGGACTGTTTTCACCACCTTGATGGTAATATATTTCAAAACTGTTTTACATGCTAAATGTTCAGGTTTATAACTTTAAAATGACTACTCTCACGCGTTCATACTATTTTTCTACAATTCTTGGCGATTTTTACAAAACTGCCTATCATTTCAGGAAGGATTTCGGACCAGTCTGTGAAAATGAACATTTTCACACTGGTTTGCGATCACTAAAAATTATAATAAAAATAATGAAGAAAGTAGACTCATTTTCTAAACCCTCAGAGTTGACAGATCAAAATTTTGACTTACCATGATTTTTCTATAGTGTTTCTAAAAATAGAGACGTAAATGCCAAAAATCAGAAAATTGTTTTAACTTACTAAAAGTGTTTATATGTTTGTTAGATGCAAGTTTATATGACTTATACATAATTTTATATCATCTAGACATGTTAACTTACGTGCATTTAATATATATATATATATATATATATATATATATATATATATATATATATATATATATGATTACAAAAGTGGTATTTTTAGGTCAATTTGACACACAATTAAACAAATACTAGGAATAAAATAACAAACGGAAAATTTTTGCCATTCGTATAATATTGGGCCTTAGTGGCCTATTAATATGTTTGATAGGTCCTGAATACTATTTATTTGTTTATTGGGCCTCACTGACCCATTAACATGCGCGACGGACGTTGGATACTATTTGCGTGCTATTTGGGCCTATAAATACCTTACATGTGAAATGGGCCTTAGTTTTCATTTTACATATATTTTGCGCCCATGTTATATAACCTCATTCCTTTCGGGCCTGAAAATGACTTACGTGTTTAGTGAGCCTCAGTGGTTCGCTTACATGGTTCATTGGGCCCGGAGTGAGTTTGATATGTTTCTCTTCGCGTAAAATTCGATTAAGGATCTAGTGAGACGTGTCGGTTGACACCTATTGAGTGTACGATCGTAGCCTATAGTTATAACCAGAGTCTCTTGGAGGGAGAGCAGCGTTTTGTGTATAGATCTATACGGGGATGACACCCCACACTTGAGCTGTTCGCTACAGTTAGACTACATCAATCTAGGGTGACGACAACCTTCTTCTATTTTCCGTCGGCGTTCACAAACGCCAAGACTGGCGAAATTGTCATTAATTAGTATGGTTATGATGGCTCACTTAGAGGAATTAACATTATGAAATTTACGGGAGACTATTCTTTTTCTTCTGTTACAGGCAACATAGGGTTGTCTGGGGGTATTCTATTTACATTCTCTTCAATCACTTTTGGCATTCTATTAAACAATAACACACATGCATTAATACTAGATCGGACACAACATACTAAACTGTTTTAAGAAAATACAGGATTTTCTTGTGATTACAAAGTTATACAAATCATTTTCTCAAACATGCTTATGAACTCACCAACATTTTTATGTTGACCTTTTTAAATTAACTTGTATTATCAGGAAACCGTTAAAGCAGGTTGGGCTAAACAAACTAATGGATGTTTTGTTATATTTTATCTCATCAGACTTTAATTATTTTGACATGTAATATTCAAACACAATACTCGATGTAAACAATGTATGTTGTTATATTACATGTGTGGTGCTGATGATGTATGTTTCAATTATATACTATGTGATGATACTACAAGGATGAAGTCACGCACAAGCCCTCGGATGTTTCCGCCGTCTGGTTCGGGGGTGTGACAAATTGGTATCAGAGCATTGTTTATAGTGAACTGACATATCTAATCGTACAGGATATGCAACTATAAATACAATGGGACTAAAACACTCTGAAGCAAATGCATACCTAGGTGTACATTGAAACTATAACACTAAAAGTCTCAGGAGGAAATTAAACACCATGGTTAAACTCAGACAGTTATGCAGTCGTATTGGCGATAAATATTGCCTGATCAGCTATATTTATTCAAAATACGACCCACATGTGGCTGGGAGTGATCATGTTGGGAAATAAATCCATAAACTTACCTCGTATCCAAAAAGCCCTAAAGAACTCAAACTTAAACAATTAAAAATACTATAGGATTATTTGAAAATGCTATCTATATACACTCTTCACACACCCCTCACCCTTCCGTTTCTCGCGCAGTCAGCATGGAAGACTACCAACAAGGTGTCCTTTACTACCAGGCTCTAGTGGCCAATGGATTGCTTGAGGATGACCTTGTCATGATTCCAGGGGAAGACCCAGGCCAAGGACCTGAGGAATATGTGGAGACCAATTATGATTTCGGGGAAACCGATGAAAAAGTGGAGGAAGTGGAGAACATTACAGAAGTGCCCAGCGAGCCTCCCACTTCGGAGAGGACACCGGACCACCCTGCAGCGCCGGAGGATTTAGCCGTTCGTGTGCCCTATTTGGAGGAGGAGGTTACCGCCCTCAGGCAGCAACTCTGGGCAACAGAAGGCCGGACAGAGCTAGCAGAGTATGAGAAGGACACAGTCAATAGGGAGATGAGCGAGTTAGCTGACCGTGTGACTCGACACTTCGGCATTTGATCACCTATCAGACCCTTGACGCTTCGACCAATATTAACTTCGTCTACTACCACAACTGCTAGGATGCCTTGTTATGTTCTACTATATGTACCATCGACGATATGATTAAGTGATTACACTACTCATGGAGTTGTTACTCTGTCGGATTTTATATCATTTCATGTATTGTATGCCTTATTTAGGCAAATTTTCATGTACTTAAAAGATTTTCATTAATGAAAACGGCTATATATTTTTCTCATGATGTTGTTATCTGTTATGTGTTCTACTACTTTTATTACATATTGATTGTATGCACTCACTTACTCACGCTCAACCGAATCACCGAAACTGTTTTATATTCAAGGAATCCTGAAACCCGAATGCACTAGATACACACCATCTCTCCGTTCCATGACAGAAGATGTCACGAAGGAACCCGCATAGGAATAACCACACAACGCCACCACCACCGCCGCCTCCGCCAGAGGGGAACTCTACCTCATTCCAAGAAGCAGTATCAGCTGCCGTCACCGCAGCACTGGTGCATATTCATAACGGAAACAATGGCGACAACGGGAAAGTAGATAGAAGTTCGAAAAATGGAATGAATCAAGGACCTACTAAGGTCTGTACCTACAAGGATTTCACAAATGCCAAGCCTCAAACCTTTAACTGAATAGGAGGCGTGATAACCCTAAAGCAGTGGATAGAAAAAGTTGAATCGGTGTTCGATATCTGTGGATGCCCCGAAGAGTGCAAGGTGAAGTTTGCAGCTTGCACATTTGTGGATCAAGCGCTTTCTTGGTGGAATGGACATGGGGAGGCAATGACACTTCTAGTGGCAAATGATATGCCATCGGAGGAGCTTAAAGAAATGCTAATGGCAGAGTACTGTCCAAGAGGGGAAATCCAGAAAATAGAGCAGGAATTGTGGAATCTCACAGTCCGAAACTTCGACATCGATGCTTACATCTCGAGGTTTAGTGAGTTGTGACTCCTGTGTCCAGGCATGATCACATCTGAAGGAAAGAAGATTGAAAGGTTAATCTGGGGATTAACCTCTCCAATCCAAGGAAATGTAATCGCAGTGAACCCCGGAACGTATGACAGTGCTAAAAGGGCTAGCCAAGAAGTTATACGACCATGGAAACAAGAAGGGCGCCAAAGAAGGGGAAACTGAAGTCAAAAGGGAAGGTGATAACAAGAAGGGCAAGAACAAAAAGCGGAAAGGGCGAAAAAATCAAGAGTCCTCAAAGAAGCAACAAACAGTAGCAGTCCACGTTGCTACTGCTTAGGTCACCTCAACACCACATGCTCCAGTCTCACCTACACCAACTGGTCCCAGACAATACTCAGGAACCCTGCCCAAGTGCAACAAATGTGGCTTTCACCGCTATGGAGAGTGTAGGGAGATGTACTGCACAAATGACGACCGCAAGGGCCATACCCCACGTTTCTACAGATCTCCGCCTCAACAGAACCAACAGCCGAATAACAACAACAACGAAAATCGCAACAACAATAACAACAAAAATAATGTTGGGCTAGTTACACTTGTTATGAGTGTGGAGGAACTGGTCATTTCAAACGCGATTGCCCCAAAGCCAACAACCAGGGGGCATGAGTGTCGGGAAGGGTATTGACATTGGGTAAAGGTGAAGCAGTTCAGGACCCGACGGTTGTTACTGGTATGTTCCCACTTAACAACATTTACGCATGCATTTTATTTGATAGTGAAGCTTCGTTATTAACAAATTCGAACACTTATTAAATCAACAACCCCAGAAGCTCAATGAAGCCTTCACGGTGGAGATGGCTAATGGGAAAATAGAAACAACCAAAGATGTTTACGTAGGGTGCACATTAACATTAAATAATCATTCATTTCAAATAGATTTGATGCCAGTAAATATTAGGAGTTTTGAGGCGATAATCGACATGGATTGGTTAAGCCCCCACCATGCTGATATTATGTGTCGTGAGAAGGCCGTTCGCCTTCACCTCCCAATCACGAAACCCTAATAATCTTAGGTGATAAACCTGGCGCCAATCTTCGTCTCATCTCATGCATTAAGGCACAAAAGTGCCTGCACAAGAAAAACTACGCTTTCCTCGCTCATGTTGTGGATAAAGCCAAGGAAGAAGTGAACATTAAAGACATCCCAGTGGCATGCGACTTCCCGGATGTATTTCCAGAAGACCTTCCGAGAATACCCCCAGAAAGACAGGTCGAATTTCGAATCGACCTAATACCAGGAGCCACATCAATTGCCAAATCACCCTACAGATTAGCTCCCGCCGAATGCAGGAGCTATCCAGTCAACTAAGCGAATTGTTGAGCAAAGGATTCATCAGACCCAGCTTCTCACCCTGGGGAGCTCCAGTCTTGTTTGTCAAGAAAAAAGGACGGATCCTTCAGGATGTGCATCGATTACAAGGAATTGAACAAGCTCACTGTCAAAAACCGATACCCACTCCCTCAAATTAACGATCTATTTGACTAGCTTTAAGGAGCTAGTTACTTCTCCAAAATAGATCTAAGATCCGGTTATCATCAACTTCAAGTACGAGAAGAGGATATTCCAAAAACTGCCTTCTGAACTCGATACGGTCATACGAATTCGTCGTGATGCCCTTCGGTCTAACAAACGCCCCTGCCGAAAATTATGGACCTCATGAATCGAGTCTGCCGCCCATTCCTCGATAATTTTGTAATCGTTTTCATCAATGACATTCTCATATACTCCCGAAGCAAGGAGGAGCACGGTCAACATCTCCGTCAAATCTAGGAAACCCTAAGAGCTGAAAGGTTATATGCGAAGCTCTCCAAATGTGAGTTCTCGATTCGCAGTGTACACTTCTTGGGTCATGTAGTCAGTGAGGAAGGGATTCACATAGATCCTTCCACGATTAAGGCCATTGAAGGCTGAGCGATTCCGAGGACACCCACAGAAATTCGACAATACTTGGGTATCGCGGGCTACTACCAAAGATTTATCCAGAATTTTTCCAAGATAGCCAAACCCCTCAACACCTTGACACAAAAAGGCGTGCCTTTCAACTGGACGGAAAAGCAAGAAGCTGCCTTCCAAACCTTGAAGCGACCCCTCTGTAGTTATAAGGTCCTGAAAAGGATCTTTACCAATGATCAAGCAACAAACAATCACAGATAGAAGAATAAGAAGAAAAGAAATCGAGCTTGCACACGTTTATATTCAGAAAAACGTCAGGTACAACTCGATGGAACACTCTGTAAACGCAATGGCAGCATCAACAACAGCACAAAGACCTACACCTCTGCTATTTATACTAGACAGGACCGCAAACAGGGTTTACGAACGTAAAGTGGGTTTACGGCCGTAAACGTGTTTACGACCGTAAACTCTGTTTACGGTCGTAAACACACTTTCCAACAGTAAACACCTAAACAACTCTCAAAATGTATTACAGACTCATACTGAACTATTACATTGAAAGCCTAGACCAAACCACATTAACTGGACCTTTCAATCTCCCCCTTGGTTTGGTGCTAGCTTGGACTCATCTTTTGTCGACCACCAGCACATCAGATTTTCCCATAGCTCCGTTCCACATCTCCTTCTCGATAATCTCAGCAACCATCGAAGTGTATTCCTTTGCAACAGGCTTAAAAATGTCTTCAGCCACCTTGATCTGATGAATGGAGAGCTGATGTATGTCCCACTTGCCAAATTGAAGCAAATCCCTCTTGTCATACAAGCGGATACAATCGTCTTTAAGCTTAATGACAGCAGCAGCAGTAGATTCATCAAACACCCAGTATTGTATGGATGCAAGAGATCCATCTGGATAATTTTGAAGAACGGGGATCTTCTTTACTTGAGCAGTAGCGGGCTACATCACTGACCGAAGAGGCTGACTTGTTTTGGTATCAATAACGTTAGGGTAAATCTTGATAATAGACTCTACAGTCTTCATTGAAGGGAAACCCTTAGCTACTTGATCTTCCAAAAATGATTTGAACTGAGTCGCCTTGGGATTGTTTGATGGATTTGAGAAAGGAGCTTTAGACAGCTCCGTAAGATCAATCCTAGTAAAGGAATGAAAATCGTGAGCATCTTTGTATAACTCGGTATTGCCGCTCTTTCTTCTCACCATAAACATATTCATAGTGTCATGGAATCCCCACGAGATGATTCCTGACCTATCACCATAAACGTCTATGAAACGATGTTCTCCCAGATCCGTAACGGTGATCTGTGGTTGATCCCAGGGGGCATTATGATCTGCGCTCCTTTTGAATAGAAGTTGACCCTTTTCAGATGACTTGGCTAATTTAGCGCGTTTTAATGCAATTACACTTGGAGCCTGAGCCGGTTCTTTTTCAAAACGGTCAACAATGGTGGTCGTTCTTGTAGGTTGTGGAACTATGGGATTATCTTGATCAGGAAGATAGATCTTTGGCTCGTCAACAGATGAATTGAATTTGTCGCCAAAGTTTTCTTCCATCTTCTTCTTAAGATCGTAGTAGCTGGCGGTCAACAGGCCGAAATGCGTCTGAAGGTCAGTAATTTGATTCGACTTCAGAGCTTTGTCTTCGATAAGTTCGGCCACTTGAATATTGAGCTTTGTATTTTCAGTCTAAAGGTCTGCGACCTTGATATCCAGCTCAATATTTCTCTGATCTAAATCAACATTTTTCTGATTCAGAGCATCGATCTCTTTCTGGAGTCCAAGAAGTGAAGGATTCTCTTCTCCTGAGCTGCCACCCCCAATAGAAATCCCTTTGCCATGTGAGGGAGGCGTTGTGAGTTGTTCTCTGGCCAAAAGCCTGACAAACTTAATCGAGGCAGCATCATGCTCTGGCCTGGGAGGAGAGAAATCCGTGGGGAAGGAAGAGCCACCAGCTTCATAGAAGGTATTAGGACCTTCACTGATAGGTTCAGATGAGACGATGACTGGAGTTGTTGTTGGTGGAGCTGTAAAACTTTGAAGTGTACCCGAGTCAAGAATTCCCTGTCTAGGGTCAAGTCTTTGTCTTTTTGTTGGAGGTTGAGAGGCTTGTGTAGTTGTATGATCACTTTCCAATGGCTCAGAAGTAGGTAAAACAACATCAAGGGGAGGAATCCCTGATACTGTCACCATAGGAATTGCTATTTCCGCCGTTGGATTGGTAGGAGGAGGTGTGGCTTCGAGAACATCTTCATTTACCCTTGTCTATGTTGCTGGATGAGCAACTTCATCGACATTTTCAAGCAGTGTGTTGAGGTTTACGCCGGTCATGAAATCTTCATTGCTACCGAAGTTGAGAGGAATTTCATCGTTATCGAATCCTGTGAGGTCGAGGCCTTCGTACAAATCAGTCTCCGTTCCAGACCCCGCATTGTAATCTCCTTGTACCTAAACAAATGTCAATTCGTGTTCCTCAGCTACTTGAGCATTAGCAGCCGGAGTTTCTTCTTCATCATGATCTGAAACTGTGATGACATCTTCAGAAACAACTCTCTCGGAGGAAGTGGGCTCAGAAGACATCTTGCCAGACGTTCCATGAGATTCGGAGGATTCATCTATTTTAGCAAATTTTCCGAATTTCATGAGAGGATGTAAGCCTTGGAAGACGACTTCGCCCTTTCGATTCGGCTTGATGAGACCAATCGTGTGTGGGCCTAATGACTTTATATCCAGCTTGTCACCATCTTTGATCATCTCAGTGAATTGATTGTCGATGAACGTCTGAATAAATCTCGGATATAGCAAGAATGCATCTCTGGTCTCCCGACTTATAGCGTTGATATTTACCAAGAACTCATCCAAAATGAACTTCGACAAGTTGAATTTGATGCCAGCAGCCAGTGAAACGATTGCCCCTATGTTCCTGAGAGAGATTTCATCGGCTCCTGATCTCCTCCCCAAGATACAGCTCACGAACACATGCGCCAAAAATCTCCAGTACAGAGGCAGAAGCTTCTTCATCGTGGGAGGGTAGATGCCCTCATATCCCATCCTTTTGAGAACCTTTTGAACATCATCAATCCCAATTTCAGTAGGAAAATCGGGTTGATCATTGATCAGCAATGTTTCTCTGATATACTGCTCAGTGATTATGATCTTGCATCCTTTAACCACAGCTTTAACAGCGAACACACCATTGTCTTTTGATATCTTGGCCGTCTGCCAGAACTCCCTGACAATGTTCTGATAAATGATTGGATTCACAGTGATGGCACAAGTCAGGCAGCATTCTCTTAGTCTGTAGATCATTGATCTGAAATCTCCATGAGCAACAGGAGGTTCATCCAACACAATTGCCAGGTTATGCATGTCAGCAAACTTAAGACTCGCTATTGATCTGCACTAAACCAGGCCAAGTAAGAAAACAAAGTATTTAAATAATTAAAGCTTTGAGTTTTCTTGATTAATCAATTTTTATTTTGGCCTCAAAATTTAGTTTGATTAAAGATTTGGAGTTTACGGTCAACATTGGTCAAACTGAGTTTACGGTCCAAATTGGGTTTACGACCGTAAACCCATTGCAATGGTCATCTGACCGTAAACTGAGTTTACGGTCGTAAACTCAGAGGAGTTTACGGTCGTAAACTCAGAGGAGTTTACGGTCGTAAGCCCAAAAGGAGTTTACGGTCGTAAGCCCAAAAGGAGTTTACGGTCGTAAGCCCAAAAGGAGTTTACGGTTCTTAAATCTCCCCAAACCGTAAACCCTCCCCAAACCGTAAACGCCGACGAACACATAAACGACGATTAATCCTCCAGTTTCAGTCGAATCGATGAACAAATAGCTTTTCCCCAGTCGGTTTTAGCATACCTTCGAAGTGGACTAACTGATTTCGCAAAAACTTCACAAAAATTTCGAGGATGAGAGAGAGTAGAGAGAGAAAGAGCTTGCGGCTGTAAAGGGAGAGGGGAAGTTGAAAAGGGTTTACAGCAGTAAACACCACCTTTTATACTTCCCTTGAATTTTACCTGTCTCCTACGCAGTGTAAGGCACAGTCCAATATTTCTATTAAATTTTCAAAAATAAAACCTTTTGAGGATATTAAAATAAAAGTAAAATTAAAATTAAACTAAAACTAAAAATAAAATAAACTAATTTCTAAAATTTAAGAATTAAAAGATTTAAAAATTAAATTTTTGACAATTATAAAAATAAAATTAAAATAAAATAAAATAAAAATAAAAATAAAAATAAAATCAGAATAAACACAGACAAAATTTATCTCAAAATTCACTGAAAATTATCTTGAGACACTGGGATCAAAGTTGTTAGACAACCTTACTCCACTTGTCGGTACCGTCTATCTTCACGTCTTTGTCTGGTTGATCGCCGGTATTGTGGTCCACTTAAACACGAAAAATTGTGACAAAATTAGGACATACTATTAATTATAAGACAAAGTGATCCTGAGTTCCTAGATACTATATCTTAAGGACCATTCAGCTGACGACGACCAGGGAAATTGTTGTCCACCTAAATTTAGCAGCGAGATCTATAGACAATCTGTGAGTGTTCAATTTTAATTGTACTGGAACATGTTTCCCGCTTCCTGATATGCTCCAGTAATCAAGGACTTCCAGAATACTTCTTACATCGGGTGAGCAGACAATCATTAAGAGAGAAGATAGATTTAGAATGCATATGCTATACACCCAGGTCGGATCTCTTCCAATCACGCAGAGGGTGGAACATATGACTAACTGAAGTTTTAGAGGGATTGAAAAGTAGAATGGTGCATATACTGTGTACCAGGTCGGATTATGAGTCACGCAAAGGAGACAGTATATGGCTAACAGATAGAAATAATTGCATAGATAGAGGATGCAGAGAAGTAGAATTGCATATGTTATAGTCCGGGTCGGATTTTGAGTCACGCAGAAGAGGTAACATATGACTAACAGACAGATAGAAAAAGAAAACAATTTTGTACAGACCTAATTCATCGAAATTCACCAGTCACCCCATCAATACCGGAATTAAGGACAAAATCCGCACATCGAGGAAAAGTTAATCCACGGTTCCAAGTACAGGTTCTATAATGTGACCAGTAGATTCCCATATATATCTCTCTGCTCAACCTATCCAAGTGTCGTATTGTCAGGCTAAACGGATCTAACTAGGTCAAGATTTGTCAAGTCTATGAATTTCTTAAGTTCAACTCTGCCTAGTCATGTCCATTTAGAATCTTTCGTGCCTAAACCCAGAGCATAGACCCTTCAACTTTGGGTACGTTACGCAGACTCAGATTGCCTGTTATCACTTGATAATATCACTTCCCAGTACTATATCAACAAGCAAAACTAAAAGCGACAATATTTTTGATTTTTCTGAATTTTTAATGTTTTTGGATTTTTGAATGTTTTCTGAAAAAAAATAAAACAGAAACAAGATGTTTTTGGATTTTTTAATTTTTGTTTGGTTTTTGTTTATTTCCCCCCCTAAATTTGTGCATGGGTGAGAATGAAAACACTAAAATGCGCAAATTTAAACTAACCTAATGAATAACAAAAATTTAATCCTCAAAACGAATCATTTTTTAAAATCCCACAAGCACATCGAATCGAGCTTTGTTAAAAGGCTTGGTGAACAGATCCGCCACATTATTGGCAGTGGGAACCTGTTCTAGCCTAATGAGCGAGCGCTCATAACAATCTCTGATAAAGTGAATTTTGATATCAATGTGCTTGGTTTTGGAGTGTTGGACAGGATTTTTAGTTATTTGAATTGCGGCCTCATTATCACAGTGAATTGGGGTTTCTAGATAATTCAAACCGTAGTCCAACAGCTGATGTTGGATCCAGATAACTTGAGAACAGCAGGCAGATGCAGCAACGTATTCCGCTTCTGCTGTTGAGGTAGAGACGGTATGTTGTTTCTGCACTGCCACGACACCAGCCTATCACCAAGGAATTGGCACCCTCCGGAAGTAGATTTCCTGTCAAGCTCACAGCCTCCATAATTACTGTCAGCAAAAGCATATAAATCAAATTCAGAATTCTTCGGATACCAAAGACCCAATTTTGGGCTGCCTTTGATATACCGAAAAATTCTTTTGACAACAATAAGATGAGAGAGTTTAGTATTAGCCTGATAGCGAGCACATTGACAAACTGCAAACATGATGTCAGGACGACTTGCAGTAAGATACATCAACGATCCGATCATCGATCTGAAGTGAGTCTGATCTACGGATTCGCCATCAATATCTGGATTCAGCAGGGGTCTCTCAGCCATTGGTGTCGATGCAGGTTTCGCGTCTTGAAACCCAAACTTCTCAAGAATATCCTCCACATACTTAGCTTGATGTAGCAGGATTCCGGTTGAATTTTGTTTGACCTGAAGCCCTAGAAACATGGTCATTTCACCCAGTGAACTCATCTCAAACCGCTTTTTCATCACGCCTTCAAACTCTGTGCAAAGTTGTGGATTGGTAGACCCGAAGATAATGTCGTCAACGTAGATCTGGACTAGTATCTGATCATTACCAACATGCTTGATGAATAAAGTTTGATCAATAGTGCCGTGAGAGTATCCATGCCCGAGCAAATGCTTTGTTAGAGTCGCATACCATGCTCGAGGAGCTTGATGTAACCCATACAATGCCTTGTCCAACTTGTAGACATGATTAGGAAACTTGGAGTTAACGAACCCAGGGGGTTGATCAACATAAATTTCTTCCTTCACCTTGCCATACAAGAAGGCAGTCTTGACATCCATTTGGTAGACCGTGAAGTTCATGTAGGAAGCATATGCGAGAAAGATACGAATAGCCTCCAATCGAGCCACGGGAGCATAAACCTCAGTATAGTAAAGACCCTCAACTTGTCGAAACCCGCGAACCACCAACCTTGCTTTATTGCATACTATTACACCAGAATCGTCTTGCTTGTTACGATAGACCCAACGCATGTCAAGAGACCTTTTGCCCTTCGGCAACTCAACCAACTTCCAAACCCCGAGCTTTTCAAACTGATTTAGCTCTTCATGCATCGCATCTACCCAGCTGGGCTCATTCAAAGCCATGTCAACGTTCTTGGGCTCTATCTGAGATATAAAGCAAGAATAGAGACATGCATTGACATCTCCACTCTGACTTCTATATTTAACTCCGCCACCCAGCTGGCCAATGACGTTATCGATCGGATGATCGCGTTGAATTCTTGAAGGAATGTCTTGGCTGATATCATTGAGTGAAACAGGAAGAGTGTGAATGTTGAAACCTCCATCATTTGCTGATTGATCCACATTAGATGGATCTGCTACAAACTCATTAGCAATTTCTTTAGGAAAGAGTAGTTCCATAAAAGTTGGATTGACAGTGGAAGCATCTCTAGACATGAACTCTCTTTCAATAGGGGTAAGAGGTGTAGCATCAACATCAGGAGTTCCATCTTGAACTTTAGACTCTGGACTATCAGGTTGGTCAGATGACTCCCCCTCAGGAGGAGCAGAGGACTCCCCCTCAGATTGAGCAAAGGACTCCTCCTCAACCGTTGGAGGTCTGTAAACAACTTCTTCGTCTTCGTCTTCAGAAACAATCTTCGAACCAGAAGAAGATCCATTTGAGCCAGCTGAAGACACATTTAAGGATTTGAAAAGTGATGTGTAATCAAATAACCAGTCAGGACCCACTCGAGCGTCTGTTTCATTCTCCTCCAACCAGCGCACGTCATAGGATTCAACAATCTGCTTAGTCTTCTTGTTGTAAACCCTATATGCGGTGCGTGCAGCATATCCTATAAAGTAACAATCATCGGTTTTGGCATTGAATTTAGGGTTGGATTCGAAGTGAAGAAGGGTGCAAGGGCAGCCAAATACACGGAAATGGCTGACCGAAGGCTTGTCTCCATATAGAATCTCGTACGGTGTCTTCATCTGTACTTTGTTGATTAGAACACGATTCTGCACGTAGCAAGCAGTGTTTATCGCCTCAGCCCAAAAGAAAACATGTAATTTTGAATCACATAGCATTGTCCTTGCAGCGTCTTTTAAAGTTCTATTTCTCCTTTCAGCAACACCATTTTGTTGAGGCGTGTGAGCAGAGCTGTATTGACGCACAATCCCCTTTTCTGCGCAAAAATGGTCAAGAACCGCATTCTTGAACTCAGTTCCATTGTCAGTACGAAGCGCCTTCACCTGGTTGTTGGTTTGGTTCTCAATCATCACAATGAACTTCTTTATCAGATCAGCAACCCCCGCTTTGTTGGATAAGAAGAAGACCCACGTGAAACGAGAGAAATCATCGATCACAACTAGACAATACGAGCTTCTGTTGATGCTCAGGACGTTGACCGGACCAAATAAGTCCATATGCAATAGTTGGTGCACCTGACTGATTGAGTTGACTTGCTTGGGCAGGTGTGGTTTTCTATGATGCTTTCCTTAGGCACAGGACACATACTTCTCAAATGTGATAAAGTCTCTGACAGGTAAGCCTCAGACCATCTCATTCTTATCAAGGCGATTCAGGTTTTTCGCGTTAGCATGACCGAGTCGTCGGTGCCACAGCATTGCGTTTTGTTCGGAGACTTTTGAAAATAGGCAAGTGACTTGTTCAGGGATGTTGCTGTTCATGTAAATAATGTAAGCATTCCCATCCCGCTTAGATTTGACGAGAATCCACTCTTCCGGGATAACAATGCCTGGCTTGAGAATCATGCATTCTTTATCGGTAAAATGGGTAGAATAGCCTTTGTCGCAAATTTGGGAAACACTCAACAAGCTGTGCTTTAGCTCGGGAGCAAAGTTGACATTCTCAAAGCTTAGCACTTCATTTGTAACAGTTCCTCTTTGAGTGATCTTGCCACCATCTCCACCCACGAAGGAAAAATAACCCCCATTAAAAGATTGAATGTCGCTCAATTGGGAGATGTCTCCAGTCATATGCCGGGAGCAGCTGCTGTCGACGTACCAAGGACGGACGACATTCCTCCGCAACTGTCCCCGCAAAATGAGCGGGATCATTTAGATTTGGGAACCCAGGTCATCACTGTCCTGGGTTTCCTTTTCGCTTTCTCTGATTTATCTTTTAAAGATTTCAAATTAGGATCCTCGTTCCTAATCACTTCAGAGGATGGACATGATGGATTGGAAATTGATTTGGGCTTCCAATGATATTTAGGTTTTACAGCATTCTCAGGTGGTTTTGAAATAGGTTTCTTATGAGTTTGCACTGAGTCTCTGGATGTTCTACTAGAAGTGGTTGAAGATCCAGAATTGCTTTTTGACGAAACCGATCTAGGCGGAGCCTTGTTCGGTTTTGGCAAACTATTTTGAGCTTTGTTAGTGAAAACCTTTTTATTCTTTTGAAAAACAGCCCTTTTTCTGCTTTGATCATCTTTCCAATCATCATTTCGAGAACGAGTTCTTGAGGATTTTCTAATTAAAGACCTTCCTCGAGATTCTTTCTCTCCTCTTGGTGACAAATAGTTCACAAAGATCCTATTTTGACAATTCCTGACTATATGACCACCAACACCACAATTAAAACAAATCTGTTTATTATTTGAACTTGTACTACATTTCTCAGATTTATTTTCTTGACAGACACTCTTACTCTTCTCAGAAGAACATGCATGAGAAATAGATTGTGAGACAAGTGAGGGTGCCTCAGATGGTGTGACTTGTGGAATTGATGGGTTTTCATGAGAATCACAAGCATCAGAATTACCAAACAATTCATCAAACATATCAAAGAAATTAAGTTCAACAGTAGCAGAAGTAGAAACATCACACAAAATATTATCAGTCTTAACATCAGAATCACAAACATTTTCATTTGAAACAAAAATATCAGAATTAGAAACAGAAACAGAGACAAATTCTCCAGGTGCACGCTTTGCCTGATCTAATGGTTGATCTGCAGGGGAAGTAGAAATGTCAGTACTTTCAACATTAATAAATCCTCCTGAAACGAAACCAGATGGCTTGCCATAAACCATAAACGGTTCATTGGCAATCTCATCCTTGGATAGGGGTTGATACTGATATGTATGATTATAAGGAGGAGGTACACTATCAAATCCTAAACCCTTTGACTGATTTCGTTTGAACTGCATGCAGTGATCAATCATGTTGGCAACTCCCTCGCTTGATCTATCAAATTTTCTAAAATCAAAATTTGCAGTTTCATATTGTCTTTTTAATGTATCAAGCTCGGTAATTAGCGCATCATTTTGTCTTGTAACATAATCATAAAGCTCACACTTTTCACTGTATTCTGTTTGAATTCTCTTAAAGTCCTTTATTTTTGTCTCTAACTGGGCCTTAAGGGGTTTCTGTCCTTTCCTAAGCTGATAGCCCTCATATCTAAGGTCCTCTACTTCTCTACGTAATAATTGAATTTCATCATGAAGAAGTTTGACATATTCATTACAATCCTGAGAACAAGATGGTAGATTTACCTCACTTTTCCTGGGCTCGGAAGTAGAAGACACCATTAGAGCAAACTGCAGCTCCATCATTTCTGCTTCAGGATCAGCTGCATCATTCTTCAGGGAAGCATCATCAATTTAAGCTAGGTGAGCATTTTCTGGCCCTGAAATGTTCAAAGCCTGCATCTGATCCTCCCAATCAAAAGACTGAGCGACCATAGCAGTTTCACCATTAACCGCACCACCTGCACGGTTGTTTCCCACTGCAACCATCGTCCTGTTGTTGTTCGTCCTACGATCTGGCTTTGGACACTCACGAGCAAAATGACCAGGCTCGTGGCGGTTGAAACATCGCAGCATGCCCTTGTTGAATCCCACCTTCTTGTCAGCATACATGCCCCAGTTGCTCTTCCCTGTCTTCTTAGCAAACTGCTTGGCCCTGAAAACAGCCATAGCAATCTGCCATGTGATGTCCATCTCTTCCACGTCTTCAGGATGAATCTGATCCAGGTCAGCAAATGACAGCTGAGGTGGAAGCTCTCCAGCTACAAAAGTATTGTAGCAGTTAACAAGCCCAGTGGCTAGATCCATATTTTCATCAGTGTCTTTCGTGTTTGAGGAAGAGGTTACAACTGGCACATTTGGATGGGGAACAGCTTGTGGAGTGACAAATGGCTGGCTTTGAGAGTGAGGAATGGATGATGCAGCAGCAAAGGTTTGAATCTGAGGCTGTTGAGCAACAAAAGCTTGACATGAGGAAGTCATGATTGATGAGAGAGCATTGTTGGATGAGATTCGAAGGTTTACAGTAGAGTACGAGTTCACATGGTTTATTTCTCTCTGTTTGTCATCAATATCACAAGCTTTGATGATTGCCATGATTTCAGCAAGAGTAAGGCGGTTAAGATCCTTGGTATTCTTAATCACAACAACATTCATATCCCATGATCTAGGAAGAGCATTCAGAAGCTTCTTGTTGACCTTTGACTTGTTCAAGAAAATCCCAGATATGTTCATGTCAGTGGTGAGAGTTGTGAACCGCCGTAGCTGAGCTTCAACAGTCTCTCCTGGAATGTAGTTGAACATATTGAACTTTTGTCTCAACATGTCCTGGCGACTCTCCTTCATATCTTCATTGCCCTCATATACCTCAATTAGGGCTTCCCACAAATCTTTAGCTGAAGTGTACTCTCGGAACCCTTGAGCAATATCAGGAGATAATGCCATGGTTAGAGTGGCTAAAGCCCTTTCCTGCTTTTCAACTTTCTCAAACTCCTCATCAGTGTAGTTTTCAACAGCCTTGTCAATTACTTGGCCTCCAACTGTCATAGTGATTCTAACAGGGCCTCTAAGAATGCTTCTCCAGACTTTGAAATCCTTCATTTTAATGTATTTTTCAATTCTGTACTTCCACTCAGGAAAACCATCTGCAGACATTAATCTTGGAATGCGCGTAGTAGTGCCCATGACAGTGTCAAGTTCGTGAAAATGATATTGACTTTGAGATTCCATTTGAAATTAAAGCAAATTAAAGTCACAAAATAGTTTACGGTTGATGATGATTACGACCGTAAACTGGGTTTACGGTTGAAGAATTTACGACCGTAAACTTGGTTTACGGTATAAGTGATTACGACCGTAAAGTGGGTTTACGGTTGGGCTGTTTACGACCGTAAACTACGTTTACGGTTGATGAGTTTACGGTTTAAGCGTTTACGGTTAATGAAGCTTGGTTTACGGCTTTTGAACATTAACAGTTTACGGTTGTTGAAGATCTTGAGTTTACAACCATAAATAGGGTTTACAGTTGGCAGTAAACTCCCAGAAAGCCTTCAAAAACACGTTTTTGCAGTAGATTCAGTTCCTTTAACCACTAAAACACTAAAACCAATCTTCGAACAGTAGGAATATCAGTTTAAGCACCCCAAATCTCGATTGAATGAAGCTTTGACACCGGTTTTTGCTCTGATACCAATTGTAAGGTCCTGAAAAGGATCTTTACTAATGATCAAGCAACAAACAATCACAGATAGAAGAATAAGAAGAAAAGAAATCGAGCTTGCACACGTTTATATTCAGAAAAACGTCAGGTACAACTCGATGGAACACTCTGTAAACGCAATGGCAGCATCAACAACAGCACAAAGACCTGCACCTCTGCTATTTATACTAGAAAAGACCGCAAACAGGGTTTACGACCGTAAACTGGGTTTACGGCCGTAAACGTGTTTACGGCCGTAAACTCTGTTTACGGTCGTAAACACACTTTCCAACAGTAAACACCTAAACAACTCTCAAAATGTATTACAGACTCATACTGAACTATTACATTGAAAGCCTAGACCAAACCACATTAACTGGACCTTTCAGTAGTGCACCAGTGTTATCCTTATCAGAGGGAACCAAAGACTTCGTTGTCTACTGCGATGCTTCGTACCAAGGTTTAGGTTGTGTCCTCATGCAGCATGAAAAGGTGATAGCTTACGCATCCAGACAATTGAAGACGCATGAAGTAAATTACACCACCCATGATCTCGAGCTGGGAGTTGTGGTCTTCGCCCTAATGATTGATTTTGGCAAATCATGGGATTCCCACTTACTCTTGATTGAATTCTCGTACAACAACAACTATCACACGAGCATAAGGGTTACTCCTTTTGAGGCCCTATATGGTCGCAAATATAGATCGCCTCTCTGTTGGGCTTAGGTGGGTGATACCCAGCCGACAAAAGGGCAACCACCGAGCAGCACTCTTACAGGACCAGAAATCATTTGAGAAACTACTGAGACGATAATCGCAAATAAAAGCTCGACTCCAAGCATCGCGTGACCGACAAAAGAGTTATGCTGACAAACGACGAAAACCCCTGGAGTTCCAAGTTGGAGATCGAGTGCTATTAAAAGTCTCTCCCTGGAAAGGGATGATCCGCTTTGGGAAACAAAGAAAACTAAATCCGTGATACATCAGACCATTCGAGATTCTTGCCCGAATTGGCCCGGTGGCATAAAAGCTGCAGTTACCTGCGGAGCTCAGCAACGTACATCCCGTATTCTACGTCTCAAATCTGAAGAGGTTCTTATCAGATGAAACTCTTGTCATTCCTCTGGAAGAGATCGAAATAAACAAGAATCTCCTGTTCGTCGAAGAACCGGTCGAGATAATGGATATAGAAGTGAAGCGTACGAAGCAGAGTCGTATTCCAATTGTGAAGGTTCGATGAAACGCTAAGCGTGGACCGGATTTCACATGGGAACGCGAGGACCAGATGAAGCTAAAGTACCCTCATCTATTCTCTCGTTCATAGCCCTATCTTTCAAAAGAATTTCGGGACGAAATTCCCTCTAACGGGGGGATGATGTCACAACTAGCATTTGTGGCTAGGAAATTTTGTATTCATGCAATCAACTCTTGTATAACTTGTAACCTAAGCTAATGTCAAGTGCAATGCTCAATCAAAATCAACCATTTAAAACCCTTATAACCAGGTTCAAACTCAGAATGGACCAAAATCCTCTTATTGGGCCAGTAAACTCTCGATTTGACTGTTTTGGGTCAAGGAACCCTATTTGGACCTTGATATGACCTATATTCATTAGATATAAGCATTTTGGGCCATAAGAATTCTCATGGATCTTATTGGGCCTAAAATGTCTCACTTTGTCATCATGGGCCTTAATGGGCCGTAAATAGTTTCATAAGCCCTATTGAGCCGTAAACTAACTTCTTGGGCTTCATTGGGCCGTAAACCCCATTCCTCCATCATTTTGGGCCTTAAGCCCTCATATGGGCCCAATGGGCCGAAAACTTGCAACTTGGGCCTCACAATTTCAAACACAAGCAAGTATGGCCCAAACCCTTTCCTTTCTCTTCCCTTCCCCCCCCCCCCCCAAATTCTCTGTTATACAAAAAAAAAGGGAAAAGGGTGAATCAATTCTAAGATGACACATAATATTTGCATGGAGGATATCCATGCAAATTATCCATCATATATCTAGGCTAAATCTCATGTTCCAAGGCACCCATCTTGTCACTTCTCTCCCTCCCCTTCTATTCTCGGCCATAAGAAGCACTCACCACCATCTTCATTCCACCCACAAATCAAACACCAATTCTCTCTAAAACTCTCAAGAAATTCCCTCACTTCCTTGCTCTAAAAATCGTGTGGGTGCTTATTCTCCAAGGAGTTTCTTCCAAAGCTTCATACACTACGTACGTCTTGGTTAAACCCCATTGTTTTGTTTCAATTATAGAGCAAGATCTTTGTTCTTACAACCTTATTTTCGTGGATAAGACTCTAGGACCACCCACATCTTCAAGATCTCCACTCAAGAAGCTTGCTAAGGCCGAGAACCTTCTCATTCTTCATCAAAAACCTAAACCGTCAAACCAATGTGAGTTCATACCCCCTATTTTCGGTTTTTACTAAGTTTTGGGGGAGAATACAAGTTGTCTTGTGTAGATCTATGTGTATATGCATGACTATGTGTGTTTTTCATGTTTTATTTGGTGATTATGTGTTGTTTACTTTATAAATCTAAAAATATGTTAAAAACATGAAGTTTAGCACTTAGATCTTCATAAAAACCATGAGAAAAGTATGTTTTATCTTATATATTACATTTAAACTTGTAGATCTGGGATCAAACACTCAAAATAGCAAATATAAGTGATGTCTTCAAACATCTATAACCTAAACTAAAAAATCAGCTTTTAACAGAAAAGTTTTGGTCTAGTTACGGACTGTTTTGACCACCTTGATGGTAATATTTTTTAAAACTGTTTGATATGCTAAAAGTTCAGGTTTATAACTTTAAAATGACTACTCTCACGCGTTCATACGATTTTTCTACAATGTTTGGCGATTTTTACAAAACTGCCTATCATTTCAGGAAGGATTTCAGACCAGTCTGTGAAGATGAACATTTTCACACTGGTTTGAGATCACTAAAAATTATAATAAAAATTATGAAGAATTTAGACTCAATTTATAAACCCTCAGAGATGACGGATCAAAATTTCGACTTACAATGATTTTTCTATAATTTTTCCAAAATTAGAGACGTAAATGCCAAAAATCAGAAAATTGTTTTAACTTACTAAAAGTGTTTATACGTTTATTAGATGCAAGTTTATATGACTTATACATACTTTTAAATCATCTAGACATGTTAACTTATGTGTATTTAATATATATATGATTACAAAAGTGGTATTTTTAGGTCAATTTGAAAAACAATTGAACAAATACTAGCAATAAAATAACAAACGGAAATTTTTTGCCATTCGTATAATATTGGGCCTTAGTGGCCCATTAATATGCTTATAGGTCCTGGATACTATTTATTTGTTTATTGGGCCTCACTGACCCATTAACATGCGCGACGGACCTTTGATACTATTTGTGTGCTATATGGGCCTATAAATACCTTACATGTGAAATAGGCCTTAGTTGTCCTTTTACATATATTTTAGGCCCATGTTATATAACCTCATTCCTTTCGGGCCTGAAAATGACTTACATGTTTAGTGAGCCTCAGTGGTTCGCTTACATGGTTCATTGGGCCCGTAGTGAGTTTTATATGTTTCTCTTCGCGTAAAATTCGATTAAGGATCTAGTGAGACGTGTCGGTTGACACCTATTGAGTGTATGATCGTAGCTTGTAGTTATAACCAGAGTCTCTTGGAGGGAGAGCGGGGTTTTGTGTATAGATCTATACGGGGATGACACCCCACACCTGAGCTGTTCGCTACAGTTAGACTACATCAGTCTAGGGTGACGACAACCTTATTCTATTTTCCGTCGGCTTTCACAAACGCCAAGACAGGCGAAATTGTCATTAATTAGTATGGTTATGACGGCTCACTTAGAGGAATTAACATTATGAAATTTACGGGATACTATTCTTTTTCTTCTGTTACAGGCAACATAGGGTTGTCTGGGGGCATTCTATTTACATTCTCTTCAATCACTTTTGGCATTCTATTAAACAATAACACACATGCATTAATACTAGATCGGACACAACATACTAAATGTTTTAAGAAAATACAGGATTTTCTTGTGATTACAAAGTTATACAAATCATTTTCTCAAACATGCTTATGAACTCACCAACATTTTTATGTTGAACTTTTTAAATTAACTTGTATTCTCAGGAAACCGTTGAAGCAAGTTGGGCTGGACAAACTAATGGATGTTTTGTTATATTTTATCTCATTAGACTTTAATTATTTTGACATGTAAGATTCAAACACAATACTCGATGTAAACAATGTATGTTGTTATATTACATGTGTGGTGATGATGATGTTATGTTTCAATTATATACTATGTGATGATACTACAATGATGAAATCACGCACAAGCCCCCAGACGTTTCCGCCATCTGGTTCGGGGGTGTGACATTATTACCTTATGTGATAAACTTTAATTATTTGATTGAATTATCTTGCATGAAATTGGATTAGGTCAAATCTAGATAATTATTAATTAATTGTTTAAATTAAATTATTTGTAATTTGATCTAGTATGTTTTGAAAAGTTCAAAACTTGCCCTCAAGTTTTGGAATTTAAATTTTTTGATTAAAAGTTTAATTTTGAAATATTTAAATTCTAAACCCTAGAATTTTACAAGTTTAAAATTCAACCCTTATACTATTATAGTATTACAAGATTAATAATATATATATATATATATATATATATATATATATATATATATATATATATATATATATATATAAGATTAAGCTAGTCTTACCGTTAGTAGGCCTCATTCACGAAGCCGATCTATAAGGAGGGTATAAGAAAATTGCCTATAAAATGGTGATTGAATTGGTGTCCACTCTCACCCACCGCTTCCTTGATTGGCGGAGGGTTGTTAGCCGAACGGGTAGGATAGGGCAACTAATTCCTCATTATAAGTATAATGAATATATAAAGTAACTAAATTTTTTTTATAAAATTCCCAATCTTAGTTACTTTAGGAAAAAATGTGAAAATGATGCTATTCCATGAAATTACACTTTGTACCCTTGCCAAGACGTTAGTGGAGCGTGTGTGGTTAACCGACACATTAATTTGGGTCTAGCAAAGGTGGAAAAGGGTGACTCGATGTTTTTCATAGATCAATGTAGTGTGTGTGGCTAACCAGCACATTGATTAGGTGACTGTAACATTGAGGGCACCAAGTACATTTGCATGGTTATTCACACTTTGTTTGTGATCCTCGGTATCCCAGTCACAAACTTGAAGGGCATATCGAGATTTAAATATGTCATTGAAAAGTTCAATGAATCTCAAAAGATCTAGGAGTTTCAATACATTTAAAACTTAATCTTTGTTTTTGTTTTTCATGGTGGAAATTAGTGAATCATCATTCACTTACCTTCAAATTATTTGCGATTTAGATTACGACATCCCTCTTCTAATATGTGAATAATGTTGTTGGGTCCTAGCCCTAATTTCTCATTTGGGTGTTTAATTGGGGATTCTTATCTAATCAAACTTTGTCTCTCTTCTTTTTCAGATGTCTACTTAAAACAACAACAACGCTTCGGGGACTAATGCTTCTGGCTCCTTCTCTCTCATGAACCTTTGTGGGAGAGTGATCTTCAATGGCACCAACTTCAACGACTGGATTCGTAATATACGAATGGTGACCAGATACGAGGACAAAGAATATGTCCTCGACAAGGAGCTCAAGGAGATTAACCCCAGTACTTCTACTCCTGAAGAGATCGCTGCGTATGATGCCAATGAAAGGGACACTGCCAAGGTCCATTGCATCATGCTTGCGACTATGACTGCCGAACTCCAGAAGTCCTATGAGGACTACTATCCCTATGAGATGCACCAGGACTTGATGGAGAGGTACCATCAAAGTGTCAGGCAAGAAAGGTATGAGATCATCGTCTCGATGATCACTACCAAGATGAAGGATGGAGAGTCCATCACGACCCACTTGCAAAAGATGCAGAGGTATGTGGACCTCTTGCTGAAGTTGAATGTTAACTTCGACGAGGAGCTGGCGATTGATATCATTCTCCACTCCTTACCTCCTTGCTACAACCAGGTTCGTATGACTTATCATATGAATAAGGAGGAGGTTACACTAAGCAAGCTTCAAGGTCTCTTGCGAACTACTGAGAGCAATCTCAAGGATAAACCCGTTGCATCAACTCCTACTGCTGCTGCCCCTGTCTTGGCTATTGGGAAAGGCAAAGGAAAGAAGAGGAAGGCTCCTCACAAGAGCTTCAAGGGCAAGCCCCATGATGGATCCTCTTCTAGTGGGACGTCGCATGTGACCAAGATTGGAGTTTACTCTTTAATGCTTAGTAGTAGGTTAGGATTAGATTTGGATAACTGTTGCTACTCGTCTAAGATGGCGAGAAACATTATTTGTTTTCATGTCTTGTATAGACAAGGGTTTAGATTTTCATTCAATAATGAAATTGGTTCTATTAATGCTTATTTGATTGGTGTTTTCTATTTTGAAGCATTGCCTTGTAATGGAATATATGAAATTGTGATGATTGTTGATAACTTAGGAAATAACGTGTTGCATATTGATTCGTCCAATAGTTTGGACAACGCATGCTTGTGGCATTGTCGTCTTGGACATGTCAACAAGAAACGCATGGCCCAACTCCAAAATGATGGAGTGTTGGAGTCATTTGACCTAAAATCAGATGACACTTGCGAGTCTTGTTTACTTGGAAAGATGACAAAGTCACCCTTCACTGGTACTTGTGAAAAGGGTGAGGGTTTGTTGGATCTCATACATACTTGTTGGATAAGGTGTCTAAGTCCATAACTATTTCTGGTATGTACTTGACCCGACCCGGCATGGTCTATTTGGGTTGCATGGCACCATGCAATTGGATAAACTAAAATGAGAGAAATAACACTTATGGTTTATTAATATATTATAAGTTCTAATATATTAATAATATTATTTAATTAGTTTGATCAAGAATTAATTTAGAATTAATTAAGTGATCAAAAGATAACTAATTAAATATATGGGTAGATTATGTAAATCTTCCATATCTTATATAGTGGGCTAAGAGGCTCCATGGATTATCAAGTTGGGTTCCACCCATAGGATGCTCCATGGGAGTTACAAACCCATGGGTCATGGAAATGAAGAGTCATGACACATTAGGGTTTACATGGTGTAACCCTAGATGTGTCAACACTATATAAGAAACCCATTCTCCACCAAAATTGGCTACACATCAGAAACAAGAGGGCTAGAGCCGATTTTGCAAGTGTAAGATTCTCTCAAAGTTTACTCCTTTGCATTTGGTGTTGTGTGAAGCATTTGAGGCATCACACTTGGGGTGCTAGGCTCACAAGGTTTCAAGGATCATAATCAACAACAAGGTAAGTTATTCTATCTTTCATTCAAGTTAAAAATGTTCCCCATGTATGCTAGATAGGAATATAACCTTGGAATTCAACTTTGCATGATTATTAGACAAACATAGATCCAAGGTTATTAGGGTTGCATGTACACTTAGGAAGTGTTAGAATGCTCAAAACCCATCAATGGTATCAGAGCCTAGGTTTGTTTGTTGTTTTTTTTTGTGTGCAAACAGCTTGAAAAAAATCGTTTTTCTGTTTTCTGCTCGTATGAAAGTTTGCACATTTGTTGCTGGAAATGGACTAGGAACATTACCCTAAACTGTTTTGATGTTTTAAAGCTTGTTTTAGATGGTGTAATGTTTATGCTAATCCATTTACAATGGCAATTATTAAAATTACAAGTTTTTTTAAGTGTAATTTTTTATTCTTGAAAGTGTTCATATTCATGTTCTTGAACTTATGAAGATTAGATGATCATAGGAATTGTTTGTAACCTTCATGGTAGTTTAATTCATGATCATAATGTGTTTTAATGGAGTCCATAACTTGTCCTCAAGTTATGAAAAACCAAAAGTCTCACTTTTATTAAAGCCATTAAAAGAACACAAGAGTTATAAAAAATGAAGAGTCTTCATTTTTATTACTCAATTAATTCATAAGTTATAAGAAATGAAAAGTTTTGGCAGCTTACAAAACTTGCCCTCAAGTTTTGGAACATGTAAAGTCTTGATTAAAACTTTAGTTCCAACCCTTAGAATTTTAAAAGTTAAAATTCAACCCTTATACTTTATAATATTATAAGTTACTAATATATATATGTATAACAACAAGTCGTCTTACCGCTAGTACGCCTCATTCACGAAGCCGGTCTATAAGGGGGGTATAAGGTTGTTGCCTATAAAATGGCAACTTAATGGGTGTCCACTCTCACCCACCGCTTCCTTGATCGGTGGAGGGTCGTTAGCCGAACGGGTAAGACAAGGACTTATAAATTCTCATTAAAAGTATGATGAATATTATAAAGTAACTAAATGCTTTTATTAAATTCCCAATCTTAGTTACTTTAGGAAAATGTGAATAAGGTGCTAATCCATGAAATTACACTTTACACTATGTTTAAGTCGTTGGTGGAGCGTGTGTGGTTAACCGGCACACTAACTTGGACTTAACAAGGTAGGTAAAGGGTGACTTAAGGTTTACCATAGCATCGGTGGAGCGTGCGTGGTTTATCGGCACATCGATTGAGTGATAAACCTTGAGGGTACCAAGTGATTTGCATGGTTACTTCACACCTCATTTTGTGATCCTCGGTATCCCAGTCACAAAACTTGGAGGGCACACTCGAGATTGAAACATGCCTTTGAAAAGTTCATTGAATCTCAAAAGAATCTAGGAATTTCTAAGAACCAATTAAAAACCTAATATTTATATTTCGTTTTTCATGGTGGAAATTGGTGAATCGTCATTCACCTACCTTTCAAATATGTTATAGCTTGGATTACGGCATACCTCTTCTAAGTTATAATATATTGTGATTGGATCCTAGCCTTAATATTACATTTGGGTGTTTTATTAAGGACTCTCTTAATATCTAAACTAATCTTGTTCTTTTCTTTCAGATGTCTTCAAACAATGCTGGTTCTGGCTCTAATCCTAATGGCTCCTTTACCCTTATGAACTTGTGTGGGAAAGTCACTTTTGATGGATCCAACTTCAATGAATGGATCAGAAACATCAGGATGATTACCCGCTACGAGGACAAAGAATATGTCCTTGACAAGGAGCTTAAGGAGATTGATGAGACCACTGCAACTCCCCAGGAGATCGCTGACTTCTGGGCACATGAAAGGGATGCTACAAAAGTGGCATGCATCATGTTGGCCACCATGACAGCGGAACTCCAAAAGTCCTATGAGGACTTCTACCCTTTTGAAATGCACCAAAATCTGATGGAAAGATACCATCAAAGTGCACGACAAGAGAGGTATGAAATCATATGCTCTATCATAACAACCATGATGAAGGACGGGGAATCCGTCACGAGCCACATGCAGAAAATGCAAAGGTATGTGGATCGGTTGCTGAAGCTTAATGTGAACTTCCCTGAGGAGCTTGCAATAGATATCATTTTGCACTCCTTACCATCGTGCTATGATCAATTCCGCATGACATATCACATGAATAAGGAAGAGGTCACACTCAGCAAACTTCAGGGACTCCTCAAGACCGCAGAAACAGGTTTTAAGGGTAAGTCGGTTGTTAACACTCCTACTCCAAACTCCGCCCCGGTTTTGGCAATCGGGAAAGGTAGAGGGAAGAAGAGGAAGAGCTCTTCGAAGGGTACCAAGGCTAGGACCCTTGATGGCTCTTCTTCAAGTGGAACCAAGAAAGGTTTTGTAACTCCTTCTTCTAACCCTAAAGAGGCTGAATGCTTCTATTGCCATGAAAAGTCACATTGGAAGCGGAACTGCCCAAAGTACCAGCAAGATGTGAAGGATGGGAAAGTTAAACCCAACCATGCAGGTATTTACACTATCTTATCTAATAACTCACCCCATTCTAACTCTTGGGTCCTTGATACCGGTTGTGGTATTCATATTTGTTCTGATTTGCAGGGACTAAGAAGAAGTGAGAATGTGGAGCATGGAAGAATAAACTTAATCATGGGGAAGAGGAAAGCTTTACCTGTCACCAAGATTGGAGTTTATACTTTATCGCTAAGTAGTGGGTTTAGTTTAGATTTAAATAAATGTTGTTATTCGCCAGAAATGGCAAGAAATATTATTTCCTTTCATGCATTGTATAAACAAGGTTTCACCTTTTCATTTGATAATGAAGTTGGTTCGATTAATGCTTTCTTTAATAATGTTCTTTATTTTAAAGCATTACCTTGTGATGGTGTGTATGAAACTGTATCTGTGGTTGATAACTTAGGAAATAATGTATTGTGTATTGATTCTGTTAATGATAATAACTTGGATAAAGCATCATTATGGCATTGTCGTCTTGGACATATAAGCAAGAAACGCATAGGCCAACTCCAAAAGGATGGAGTATTGGAGTCATTTGACCTAAAGTCAGATGATAGTTGCGAATCATGCTTACTTGGAAAAATGACAAAGTCACCCTTCACAGGTTCTTGTGAGAGGGGTGAAGGTTTGTTGGATCTTATACACACGGATGTGTGTGGGCCCTTCAAACATGCCACAAGGGATGCTAATCGTTATTATTTGACTTTTACTGATGATTACAGTAGATATGGATATGTCTACTTAATCAAGCATAAGTCAGAGACTTTTGAGAGGTTTAAAGAGTTTAAACAGGAAGTCGAGAATCAATTGGGCAGGAACATTAAGATGCTTCGATCCGATCGAGGTGGTGAGTATCTTAGTTCAGAGTTCCTCGACTATCTTAGGGAATGTGGGATTGTCTCATAATTGACACCTCCCAGGACACCGCAGTTGAATGGTGTAGCTGAGAGGCGTAATCGAACCTTGTTGGATATGGTTCGTTCCATGATGAGTCGAGCTTCGCTACCAATCTCATTTCGGGGGTATGCCTTAGAGATTGCCGCCCATATCCTTAATCTAGTTCCCACAAAGAAAGTTGCCAAAACTCCTCATGAGATGTGGACTGGTAAAGTACCCAAACTAGAGCACATTAAGATTTGGGGTTGCGAGGCTTTCGTGAGACGCGAGACTCATGATAAGCTCGAACCTCGAAGTGAGAGGTGTATTTTCATCGGCTACCCACAGAAATCCTTTGGTTACCTCTTCTAAAGACCTAGTGAGAATGTGGTCTTTGTAGCTAGGAGGGCTTTCTTTCAAGAGAGAGAGTTCATAAGCCAAGGAGACAGTGGGAGGCAAGTTGACCTTGAAGAAATTCAAGAGTCAAGTGGTGAAGGAACTTCAAACCCTAGCACTCAACTTGAGGAGGAAACTCCTGTTGAGCCAATTGACAAGTCTGTACCTCTGAGGCGTTCCATGAGGGTTAGGAATGCACCTGGGCATTACTATGGATTCCATATTACTGCGGAAGGTGATACACTTATCAGTGATGAGACACTGATAGGTCTGGATGAACCTAACAGTTACGCGGAAGCCATGGCAGGCCCTAAGTCAGCCAAGTGGAAAGAGGCAATGGACAGCGAGATACAGTCCATGTATGACAATCAAGTTTGGAACTTGGTTGAGAATGTACCAGGTCGTAAGACTATAGGGTGCAAATGGATCTTCAAGAAGAAGACCGACACGGATGGTAATGTACCAGGTCGTACGACTGGTTGCAAATGGTTTCTCACAAACTCCGGGAGTTGATTATGATGAGACCTTTTCTCCAGTGGCCAAGATTAAGTCTATTAGGGTTCTGTTAGCCATAGCTGCATTTCATGACTATGAAATATGGCAAATGGATGTCAAAACCGCTTTCCTTAATGGAAAGTTGGCTGAGGATGTTTACATGAGTCAGCCAGAGGGTTTTGTCAATACAGAGTACCCTAATAAAGTGTGTAAGCTTGAGAAATCCATTTATAGGTTAAAGCAAGCACCTCGCAGATGGAATCTTTGCTTTGATGAGAAAGTCAAAGAATTTGGCTTTTGTAGGAGTGAAGATGAATCTTGTGTATATGTCAAGGCTAGTGGGAGTATAGTTAGCTTTTTGGTATTGTATGTGGATTACATACTACTCATAGGAAATGACATCCCAACTCTGCAGGAAGTTAAGTCCTGGCTTGGGAAATGTTTCTCTATGAAGGACCTAGGAGAAGCTGCCTATATTCTAGGGATAAGGATCTTGAGAGACCGGAGTAAAAGACTAATTGGACTTAGTCAGAGTACCTACTTGGATAAGGTGCTGAAGAGATTCGGCATGCAGGACTCCAAGAAAGGAGAGTTACCCATCCAGAGTAACGCCAGATTGAGTAAGACACAAAGCCCTAGTACTGAGGCTGAGATAGCAGAAATGAGTCGAATACCTTATGCTTCGGCTGTAGGATCGATCATGTATGCTATGACGTGTACTCGACCTGATGTAGCCTTTTCTTTGAGCATGGTTAGCAGGTATCAGGGGAACCCTGGCAAGGCACACTGGACTGCGGTAAAGAATATCCTCAAGTACCTACGGAGGACTAAGGACTGGGTCCTTACCCTCGGTGGGAGTGAAGACTTAAGAGTTGTAGGGTATAGTGATTTTAGCTTTCAGACTGATAGGGATAATTTCCGCTCTGAGTCAGGCTGGGTCTTTACCTTAAATGGAGGAGCAATTTCTTGGAAGAGTTCCAAGCAAGAGACAGTGGCTGATTCAACTTGCGAATCAGAGTATATAACAGCTAGCGAGGCAGCAAAGGAGGCGATATGGCTGAAGAACTTCATTGGAGACCTTGGAGTTGTACCAGCTATTAAAGAGCCAATGGAAATTTTCTGTGATAGTGAAAGTGCAGTTGCCTTAGCCAAGGAACCAAGGGATCACGGGAGATCCAGACACATCGACAGAAAATACCATTTCATCAGACATCGAATAGAAGAAGGACTCCTCGTGGCAAAGAGGGTATCATCGGATGAGAATCCAGCAGATCCCCTCACGAAAGGACTGACTCGGCTTAAGCATCTCTAGCATGCTCGGAGCATAGGGCTGAAGGATGATATTAGATTTAGTAGTTAGATAACCTTGAAATTTGTAAAGTGTAATTGACATTAGATGATGAATAAAAGGTGTTTTATTTATGAGTAAAGTGTTGCTATCTCTTGTCGATCGTTTACTATATTTCTTTTGCATGTTTTGACTTCCAGAATAATTATGTTTGGTATATCATATTATTCGAACCTCCACAGTCGGTCATATGTCGGAAGTAGGTATGAATCAAGACTGTCATGATTGGTTGCAGAGGTCTAAGTTGTTGGACATGGCTACAACACTCATGAGTGCTCATAAGTTCTGAGCATTGGACTCAACCCACGCTCACTGGAATCACTTCATGGAATTTATCTCGAGTGATCGTGAGACGGTAATATCATATAAGTCTTCAAACCTCTATATATGATTTGTTACTTATGAGTTGGTTATGCATTGATTGTACGAAAACGCATTGGTAACTCGATGTTATAAAACGTGCTCTTGTGTATAATTCAATGAGTAGTAGAACAAACATATGAGTCGAAGTTTATCTGTTCCTTCTTGGATTAGAAGCTGATATATGGCCCCCTCGATGATTTTGTTTTGACCTATGTACCGGGCCCAGTCAGAACTAAGTTGACTTGTTCAATTGAGTTCTATGTCAAACAAATCGGAAATCGGGAAACAAAATGCTGGACACAAAGTAAGACACTGTTACATGTATTTGTCCGGCTGATATCTAGAACAGAGGATTATATGATCACTTATCTTAAATGGCATATCATTATCTTCTCAGTTCTGAGAGACCTTGAAAGAGCTACGATTGCCGATCGGTTCCTGAAGTATTGCAGTTATAGTTATTAGACTTATCCAAGTGGGAGACTGTTGGATAAGGTGTCTAAGTCCATAACTATTTCTGGTATGTGTTGGGTTTTCAGCATTCTAACACTTCCTAAGTGTACATGCAACCCTATTAAACCTTGGATCTATGTTTGTCTAAGATACATGCAAAATATTATTTTCCAAGGTTTATAACCTATCTAGCATGGCATGGGGTACTTTTAACCATAAAAGAACTAGATGAATTACATACCTTTTGTTGATTGTTGATTCCTTGGAGTTTGAGAGCCAAGCACCAATAATGTGAATGCCTCAAATGGAAATCACAAATCACCACAAACTTGGAAAATATATGAGAGAGTATGCTAACTCTTGATTTTTGCCACCACACTTACACACACATTAGTGTCTTTTTCATGCAACATAAGCTTGTTTATATAATGTACATGGTTAGGGTGAAACCCTAATAACCCATGTCTTTTCCTCTTCCAAGGATCCATGGGTAAAAGCTCCATGGATCATCCATGGACTTCCATATAGGCTTAGCCCATTCCCAAATGAGTGTTAGCCCACACCATATAAATATAATAGCCCATGATTTAATTAGTCTTCCTTTTAATCACTAAATTAATTCATAATTAATTCAAGATTAAAACTAATTAAGTAACATGACTTTATATTAATATATTATAACTTATAATATATTAATAAATCGTAAGTATACAACTCTCATAAAATTATCCATAACTAGTTTGGGTGAAGTGCAACCCAAATGGACCATGCCGGGTCGGGTCAAGTATATACCAAATAAGTTATGGACTTAGACATCTTATCCAACAGACTCCCACTTGGATAAGTCTAATAACTGTATTTGCCTATATTACTTCAGGAACCAACCGGCAATCGTAGCTCTCGAAAACTCTTGTGAACTATGAAGCGCCATTTTAGATAAGTGATCATATAATCCTCTCCTCTCATGATATCAGCCGGACAAATACATGGAACAATGTCTTACTTATTGTCTAGTAGTTGTTTCTCGATTTCCGATTTGTTTGACAAAGAACTTAACTGAACACATCAATTTAGTTCTGACCGGGCCCGGTACATGAGCCAACACAAAATCATCGAGGGGCCCAGATATCGCTTCTATTTCTAGAAGGAACAGATAAACTTCGACTCATATGCTTGTTCTACTACTTATTGAATTGCACACAAAGGCACGTTTTATAACATCAAGTTACTGACGCGTTTACGTGCAATCAATGCACAACCAACTCATAGGTAACAACTCATATCTCTAGTTTTGAAGACTTATATGATATTACCGTCTCACGATCACTCGAGATAAATTACATGAAGTGATACAAGTGAGCGTGGGTTTATTCCAATACTCATAACTTATGAGCACTCATGAACGTTGTAGCAACCATTGCTATGTCTAAACACCTTTAGCCATCTACAAACCCAATTCATGACAATCTTGATTCATACCTACTTCCGACGTATGACTGATTGTGGAAGTTTGAATAAATTAATTATTCTGGAAGTCAAAACATGCAAAACTGAAACAATAGTAAATAATTGACAATGATAGTAACACTTTACTCATAAATAAATCACACATTTTATTCATCATCAAACGTCGATTACATTTTACAAGTTTCAGAAAAATTATCTAATCTGTAAAACTAATATCGTCCCTCAGCCCGATGCGCCTCGCATGCTGCAAATGCTTAACCCTCGTCAGTCCCTTCGTAAGGGGATCCGCAGGGTTCTCATCTGACGATACCCTCTTTGCCACGAGGAGTCCCTCTTCTATCTTGTGTCTTATGAAGTGATATTTTCTGTCAATGTGTCGGGATCTGCCATGTTCTCTTGGTTCCTTGGCTAAGGCAACCACACTATTGCTATCACAGAAAATCTCCATAGGCTCCTTAATAGCTGGTACAACTCCAAGGTCTCCGATGAAGTTCCTCAGCCATATCGCCTCCTTTGCCGCTTCACTCGCTGCTATGTACTCTGATTCACAAGTCGAATCAGCTACAGTCTCCTGTTTGGAACTCTTCCAAGTGATTGCCCCTCCATTTAAGGTAAAGACCCAGCCTGACTGAGAGCGGAAGTTATCCCTATCAGTCTAAAAACTAGCATCACTATACCCTACTACTCTCAAGTCATCACTCCCACCAAGGGTAAGGATCCAATCCTTAGTCCTCCGCAGGTACTTGAGAATATTCTTTACCGCAATCCAATGAGCCTTGCCAGGGTTCCCCTGATATCTGCTGACCATGCTCAAAGCGAAGGCCACATCAGGACGAGTACAAGTCATAGCATACATGATCGAACCAACAGTGGAAGCATAAGGTAATCGACTCATCTCAGCTATCTCATCTTCTGTACTCGGGCTCTGAGCCTTGCTCAGTTTGGCATTGCTTTGGTTCGGTAATTCTCCTTTCTTGGAATTCTGCATGTTGAACCTTTTCAACACCTTATCCAAGTAGATACTCTGACTAAGTCCAATTAGTCTTTCACTCCTTTCTCTTAATATCCTTATCCCTAGGATATAGGTAGCTTCTCCAAGGTCCTTCATAGCAAAGCACTTCCCAAGCCAGGACTTAACCTCCTGCAAGGTTGGGATGTCATTTCCTATGAGTAGTATGTCATCCACATACAGTACCAAAAAACTAACTATACTCCCACTAGCTCTGACATACACGCAGGACTCATCTTCACTTCTTGAGAAACCAAACTCTTTGACCTTCTCATCGAAACAAAGATTCCAACTTCGAGATGCTTGTTTCAATCCATAAATGGATTTCTCAAGCTTGCACACTCTATTGGGGTACTCTGCACTGACAAAACCTTCTGGCTGATTCATGTAAACATCCTCAGCCAACTTTCCATTAAGGAAAGCGGTTTTGACATCCATTTGCCATATTTCATAATCATGAAATGCAGCAATGGCTAGCATAACCCTAATAGACTTAATCTTTGCTACTGGTGAAAAGGTTTCATCATAATCAATACCCCGAGTCTGAGTAAACCCCTTCGCAACCAGTCGAGCCTTATAAGTGTGCACCTTCCCATCCATGTCGGTCTTCCTCTTGAAGATCCATTTTCACCCGACTGTCTTGCGGCCTGGTACATTGTCAACCAAGTTCCAAACTTGATTGTCATACATGGATTGTATCTCGCTGTCCATAGCCTCCTTCCATTTAGCAGACTCTGGGCCTGCCATGGCTTCCTTAACACTGTTAGGTTCATCCAGATTTACCAGTGTACTGTCACTGATAAATGTATCACCTTCCGTACTAATATGAAATCCATAATAAAACTCAGGTGTGTTCCTAACCCTTGTGGAACGCCTCGGAAGTACAGACTCGTCAGCTGGATCAACAGGAATTTCCTCCTCAAGTTGATTGCTAGTGTTTGAGGTTCCTTCACCAATTGAGTCTTGAATTTCTTCAAGGTCAATTTGCCTCCCACTGTCTCCTTGGCTTATAAATTCTCTCTCTCGAAAGACTCCTCTCCTAGCCACAAAGACCACATTCTCACTGGGTCTGTAGAAGAGGTAACCAAAGGATTTTTGTGGGTAGCCGATGAAAATACACCTTTCACTTCGAGGTTCGAGCTTGTCATGAGTTTCGTGCCTCACGAAAGCCTCGCAACCCCAAATCTTGATATGGTCTAGATTGGGAACTTTCCCAGTCCACATTTCATGAGGTGTTTTGGCAACCTTCTTTGTAGGGACTAGATTAAGGATGTGGGCGGCAGTCTCTAAGGCATACCCCCAAAAAGATATTGGTAGCGAAGCTCGACTCATCATAGAGCGAACCATGTCCAACAAAGTTCGATTATGCCTCTCAGCCACACCATTCAGCTGTGGTGTCCTGGGAGGTGTCAATTGTGAGACAATCCCACACTCCTTAAGATAGTCGAGGAACTCAGTACTAAGATACTCACCACCTCGATCGGATCGAAGCATCTTAATGTTCCTGCCCAATTGATTTTCTACTTCCTGTTTAAACTCTTTAAACCTTTCAAAAGTTTCTGACTTATGTTTGATTAAGTAGACATAACCATATCTACTAAAATCATCAATAAAAGTCACATAATAGCGATTAGCATCCCTTGTGGCGGTTTTGAATGGTCCACATACATCAGTATGTATAAGGTCCAACAAACCCTCACCCTTTGCACAAGTACCAGTGAAGGGTGATTTTGTCATTTTCCCAAGTAGACAAGACTCACAACTATCATCCGACTTGAGGTCGAACGACTCCAAAACTCCATCCTTTTGGAGCTGGCCTATGTGTTTCTTGCTTACATGTCCAAGACGACAATGCCACAAAGATGCTTTATCCAAGCTAGTAGAAGAATCAATACACAATACATTATTCCCTAAATTATCTACAACCGATACAGCTTCATACACACCATTACAAGGTAATGCTTTAAAATAAAGAATATTATTAAAGAAAGCATTAATACTACCAACTTCATTATCAAAAGAAAAGGTAAAACCTTGTTTGTACAAAGCATGAAAGGAAATAATATTCCTCGCCATTTCAGACGAGTACACACATTTATTCAAATCTAACTTTAACCCACTATCTAGCAACAAAGTATAAACTCCAATCTTGGTAACAGGTGCAACCTTCTTGTTCCCCATGATTAAGTTTATCTTTCCGTGCTCCACATCCTCACTTCTTCTTAGGCCCTGCAAGTCACAACAGATGTGAATACCACAACCTGTATCAAGAACCCAAGAATTAGAATATGGTGAGTTATTAGACAATATAGTGTAAATACTTGCATGGGATGGTTTCACTTTCCCATCCTTGACATCCTGCAAGTACTTTGGGCAGTTTCGCTTCCAGTGCCCCTTATTTTGACAGTAGAAGCATTCAGCATCCTTAGGGATGGCAGAAGGAGTGATAGAACCACCTTTGGTTCCAGATGAGGAGCCTTCAAGGGACTTTCCCTTGGTACCCTTCGAAGGGTGCTTCCTTTTCTTCCCTTTGCCTTGCCCGATAGCCAAAACAGGGGTAGTAGTAGGAGTAGGAGTAGCAACCGAGTTACTCTTAAGACCACTTTCGGCAGTCTTCAGAAGTCTTTGAAGCTTACTGAGTGTGACTTCCTCCTTGTTCATGTGGTATGTCATACGAAATTGATCATAACACGAGGGCAAGGAGTGCAAAATGATATCAATTGCCAACTCCTCAGGGAAGTTCACATTCAGTTTCATTAGACGGTCCACATACCTTTGCATTTTCTGCATGTGGCTCGTGATTGGTTCACTATCCTTCATACGGGTAGTGATCATGGAGGAGATTATTTCATACCGCTCTTGACGAGCACTCTGATGGTACCTTTCCATCAGATCCTGATGCATCTCAAAAGGGTAATAGTCCTCATAGGACTTTTGGAGTTCAGCTGTCATGGTGGCCATCATGATGCATGCCACCTTGGTGGCATCTCTTCATGTGCCTGATACTCAGCGACCTCCTCAGGAGTAGCAGTGGACTCATCAAGCTCCTTTAGCTCCTTATCGAGGACATATTCCTTGTCCTCGTAACGAGTAACCATCCTGATGTTCCGGATCCAATCCATGAAGTTGGAACCATCAAAGATGACCCTCCCACAAAGGTTCATGAGGGAAAAGGAGCCAGTAGGGTTAGAGCCCGAAGCTTTGTTGTTGGAAGACATCTGAAAAGAAGAAAACAAGTTTAGATTAGATATATCGAATCCTTAATAATACACCCAAATGTAATATTAAGGCTAGGATCCAACACAATATATTATAACTTAGAAGAGGGATGCCGTAATCTAAGCTATAATATATTTGAAGGTAGGTGAATGACGATTCACTAATTTCCACCATGAAAACGAAATGAATTATTAGGTTTAATTGGTTTTTGAAATTCCTAGATTCCTTTGAGATTCATTGAACTTTTCAATGGCATGTTTCAATCTCGATTGTGCCCTTCAAGTTTTGTGACTGGGATGCCGAGGATCACAAAACAAGGTGTGAATAACCATGCAAATTCACTTGGTACCCTTAATATTATCACCTAATCAATGTGTCGGTTAACCACACACGCTCCACCGATCTATGATAAACATTAAGTCACCCTTCGTGATCCTTACTAGTCCAAGTTAGTGTGCCGGTTAACCACACACGCTCCACCAACGACTTGGTAAGGTACAAAGTGTGAATTTCATGGGTTAGCACCATATTCACATTTTCCTAAAGTAACTAAGATTGGGAATTTATAAAAGGTTTAGTTACTTTATAATATTCATCATACTTTTAATGAGAATTTATAAGTCCTTGTCCTACCCGTTCGGCTAACGACCCTCCACCAGTCAAGCAAGCGGTGGGTGAGAGTGGACACCCATTAAGTTTCCATTTTATAGGCAACAACCTTATACCCACCTTATAGACTGGCTTCGTGAATGAGGCGTACTAGCGGTAAGACAACTTTAATCTTATACATATATATAATAATTAACCATTAATGTTATAAATAGTATAAGGGTTGAATTTTAACTTTTAAAACTCTAAGGGTTTGGAATTAAAGTATATTAAAGTGTGTGTAACTTTACAAATTCCAAAACTTGAGGACAAGTTTTGAAACTATTCAAAACTTTTCATTTCATAACTTATGAATTAAAGGTTCATAAAAATGAAGACTCTTCATTTCCATGTAACTTATGTGTTTTAAGTGTGTGTTTAAAAGAAGTGACCTTTGGATATCCATAACTTGAGGACAAATTATGGACTCCATTAAAACACATAAATGATCAAGAATTAATCCTAAACAATTCAGCAAATAATTCATATCATCTTCTAAATTCATAAGAACATGAACATGATCATCAAAGTTTCAAGAATTATATGAACACATACAAAGCATGAAATTTTGATATAAGCTATTGTAAATGGATTAGAACAACCATTACACCAACTAAAACAAGTTTTAAAACACCAAAACAGTTTAGGGTAATGCTTCTAGTCCATTTCCAGCAGCAAAAGTCGAAAATCTGCATTCTGAGGCTCCTACTCGCCGAGTGCACGAACCTACTCGCCGAGTAGGTTGAGTTTACTCATGAACTCGGCGAGTCCCCCCATGGACTCGGCGAGTTCATCAGGCAGACAGCAAAAATTCGACTTTTATCACTATTTTGCATCAAGTATCAAACAAACAAGCCTAGGCTCTGATACCACTGTTGGGTTTTGAGCATTCTAACACTTCCTAAGTGTACATGCAACCCTATTAAACCTTGGATCTATGTTTGTCTAAGATACATGCAAAATATTATTTTCCAAGGTTTATAACCTATCTAGCATGGCATGGGGTACTTTTAACCATAAAAGAACTAGATTAATTACATACCTTTTGTTGATTGTTGATTCCTTGGAGTTTGAGAGCCAAGCACCAATAATGTGAATGCCTCAAATGGAAATCACAAATCACCACAAACTTGGAAAATATATGAGAGAGTATGCTAACTCTTGATTTTGGCCACCACACTTACACACACATTAGTGTCTTTTTCATGCAACATAAGCTTGTTTATATAGTGTACATGGTTAGGGTGAAACCCTAATAACCCATGTCTTTTCCTCTTCCAAGGATCCATGGGTAAAAGCTCCATGGATCATCCATGGACTTCCATATAGGCTTAGCCCATTCCCAAATGAGTGTTAGCCCACACCATATAAATATAATAGCCCATGATTTAATTAGTCTTCCTTTTAATCACTAAATTAATTCATAATTAATTCAAGATTAAAACTAATTAAGTAACATGACTTTATATTAATATATTATAACTTATAATATATTAATAAATCGTAAGTATACAACTCTCATAAAATTATCCATAACTAGTTTGGGTGAAGTGCAACCCAAATGGACCATGCCGGGTCGGGTCAAGTATATACCAAATAAGTTATGGACTTAGACATCTTATCCAACAGTATGTACTTGACCCGACCCGGCATGGTCCATTTGGGTTGCATGGCACCATGCAATTGGATAAACTAAAATGAGAGAAATAACACTTATGGTTTATTAATATATTATAAGTTCTAAAATGAGAGAAATAACACTTATGGATAAACTAAAATGAGAGAAATAACACTTATGGATAAACTAATAATATTATATGGGTAGATTATGTAAATCTTCCATATTAATAATTAGTTTGATCAAGAATTAATTTAGAATTAATTAAGTGATCAAAAGATAACTAATTAAATATATGGGTAGATTATGTAAATCTTCCATATTTTATATAGTGGGCTAAGAGGCTCCATGGATTATCAAGTTGGGTTCCACCCATAGGATGCTCCATGGATGCTCCATGGGAGTTACAAACCCATGGGTCATGGAAATGAAGAGTCATGACACATTAGGGTTTACATGGTGTAACCCTAGATGTGTCAACACTATATAAGGAACCCATTCTCCACCAAAATTGGCTATACATAAGAAACAAGAGGGCTAGAGCCGATTTTGCAAGTGTAAGATTCTCTCAAAGTTTACTCCTTTGCATTTGGTGCTGTGTGAAGCATTTGAGGCATCACACTTGGGGTGCTAGGCTCACAAGGTTTCAAGGATCATAATCAACAACAAGGTAAGTTATTCTATCTTTCATTCAAGTTAAAAATGTTCCCCATGTATGCTAGATAGGAATATAACCTTGGAATTCAACTTTGCATGATTATTATACAAACATAGATCCAAGGTTATTAGGGTTGCATGTACACTTAGGAAGTGTTAGAATGCTCAAAACCCATCAATACTAATGTATGTGGGCCTTTTACATCCACCACAAGGGATGCTTGTCGCTTCTATGTGACTTTTACTGATGATTATAGTAGGTATGGGTATATCTACTTAATCAAGCATAAGTCAAAAATCTTTGAAATGTTCAAAGAGTTTAAAGATGAAGTGGAGAATCAGCTGGGCAGAAAGATAAAGATACTACGATCTGATCGGGCAAAAGAGTATCTTAGTATCGAGTTTCACGAGTATCTAAAGGAATGTAAAATAGTTTCACAATTGACGCCACCTAGGACACCACAACTTAATGGTGTGGCTGAGAGGCGCAATCGGACCTTGTTAGACATGGTTTGTTCCATGATGATTCGTGCTTCACTACCTATCTCATTCTGGGGGTATGCCTTAGAGACTGCCGCCCATATCCTTAACTTAGTCCCTACCAAGAAGGTTGCCAAAACACCTCACGAGATGTGGACAGGGAAAGCTCCCTCATTTGCACATATCAAGGTTTGGGGTTGCGAGGCTTTCCTAAGACGAGAGACTCACGACAAGCTCGAACCTCGTAGTGAGAAGTGTATTTTCATTGGCTATCCACAAAACTCCTTTGGATATCTCTTCTATAGACCGAGTGCCAATGTTGTCTTCGTTGCGAGAAGAGGAGTCTTTCACGAGAGAGAGCTCATATGCCAAGAGGACAGTGTGAGGCAAATTGATCTTGAAGAGCTTCAAGAGTCAAGTGATGAAGGAACCTCCAACACTAGCGATCAACCTGAGGAGGAAACTCCTGCTGAACCTGCTGACGAGTCCCTACCTCTTAGACGTTCCAGTAGAGTTAGCCATCCTCCTGAGTTTTATGGATTCCACATTACTACTGAAGGGGATACGTCTATTAGTGATAGTACACTAGTAAATTTGGACGAGCCTAACAGCTACAAGGAAGCCATGGCAGGCCCGGAGTCTGCAAAATGGAAAGAGGCAATGGACAGCGAGATTTAGTCCATGTATGACAATCAAGTTTGGAACTTGGTTGACAATGTACCAGGTCGTAAGACGGTCAGGTGCAAGTGGATCTTTAAGAAGAAGACAGACATGGATGGGAAAGTGCACACTTACAAGGCGCAATTGGTTGCGAAGGGCTTTACTCAAACTCCTGGAGTTGACTATGATGAGACCTTCTCACCAGTTGCGAAGATAAAGTCTATTACGGTGATGCTAGCCATAGCTGCGTTTCATAACTATGAAATATGGCAGATAGATGTCAAAACCGCTTTCCTTAATGGGAAGTTGGTTGAGGATGTTTACATGAGTCAGCCAGAGGGTTTTGTCGATGCAAAGCATCCTAATAGAGTGTGCAAGCTTGAGAAATCCATTTATGGATTGAAACAAGCATCTCGCAGATGGAATCTTTGTTTCGATGAGAAAGTCAAAGAGTTTGGATTTGCGAGGAGCAAGGATGAGTCCTGCGTATATGTCAAAACTAGTGGGAGTATAGTTAGTTTTCTCGTATTGTATGTGGTCGACATACTACTCTTATGAAACGACGTCCCAATCTTGAAGGAGGTTATGTCCTGGTTTGGGAAGTGCTTCGCTATGAAGGACCTCGGAGAAGATGCCTATATTCTGGGAATAAGGATAATGAGAAATATGATTAAGAGACTAATAGGACTTAGTCAAAGTACTTACTTAGATAAAGTGCTGAAACGTTTCTGGATGGAGAATTCCAAGAAAGGGGATTTACCAATCCAAAGCTTGCCAAACTGAGTAAGACTCAGAGCCCGAGTATAGAAGCTGAGATAGCAAAGATTAGCCGAGTTCCTTACGCTTCCGCAGTTGGCTCAATCATGTATGCTATGACTTGTACTCGCCCTGATGTGGCCTTTGCTTTGAGCATGGTCAGCAGATATCAAGGGAACCCTAGTAGAGCCCATTGGACCGCAGTCAAGAATATTCTTAAGTACCTACGAAGGACCAAGGAATGGTTCCTAGTCCTCGGTGGGAGTGATGACTTGAGAGTATGAGGGTACAGTGACGCCAGTTTTCAAACAGACAGAGATAAGTACCGATCTTAATCAGGCTGGGTCTTTACTCTAAATGGAGGAGCAGTGACTTGGAAAAGTTCCAAGTAGGAAATTGTGGTTGATTCAACGTGCGAATCAGAGTACATAGCAACGAATGAAGCGTCAAAGGAGGCAATATGGATAAATAACTTCATCAGAGACCTTAGAGTTGTACCTGCCATAAAGGAGCCCATGGAGATTTTCTGCAATAACGAAGGTGCGGTTGCCTTGACCAAGGAACTGAGGGATCACGACAGATCCAGGCATATCGATAGGAAATATCATTTTATTAGACATCGCGTGGAAGAGGGACTCCTCTTTGTGAAGAGGGTATCGTCAGAGGATAACCCAGCAGATCCCCTTACGATGGGACTGAGTAGGGTTAAGCACTTGCAGCGCGCTAGGAGCATTGGGCTGAAGGACGATATTAGTTTTTGTGATTAGATAGATTTAGAAACTTGTAATATATAAATTGTAATTGACATTTGATGATTAAATAAAAGGTGTTTTTATTTATAAGTAAAGTTACTGTCTTATGTTAATTATTTACT
Source organism: Lactuca virosa (assembly GCF_052849685.1). Taxonomy (NCBI): domain Eukaryota; kingdom Viridiplantae; phylum Streptophyta; class Magnoliopsida; order Asterales; family Asteraceae; genus Lactuca; species Lactuca virosa. The sequence goes on along the minus strand of NC_136427.1, from coordinate 184,426,616 downwards.
ATTGTTTCACTTTGCATGTTTTGACTTCCTGAATAACAAGATTATTCGAACCATCCACAGTCGCTCATACATCGGAAGTAGGTATGAAAGAAGACTGTCATGAATTGGTTTGTAGACTGTCTAAGGAGTTTAGACATAGAAAAAGTTTGCTGCAACGTTCATGAGTGCTTATGAAATAAGATTTGAGTATTGGATTAAACCCGTGCTTACCTGAATCTCTTCATGGAATTAATCACGAGTGATTGTAAGACGATAATATCATATAGTTTTTAAACCTAGAGATATGAGTTGTTGTTTGCGAGTTGGTTGTGCATTGATAATGCGTAAACGCATAAGTAACTTGATGTTATAAAACATATTGTTGTGTATAATTTGATGAGTAAATAGTACAAGCATATGAGTCAAAGTTTATCCGTTCCTTTTGTATCACAAGGAAAAAAGCGATATATTAGGCCCCATGATGATTTGGTTTGACTTATGTGTCGGGCCCGGCCAGGACTAAATTGATGTCTTCAGTTAAGTTCTATGTCTAACAAATCAGAGATCGAGAAACAAACTGCTGGACAATAAGTATGACTATGTTCTATGTGATTTTCCACACGGTATCTTGAGAACGGAGGCCTATACGATCCCTTATCTAAAGGATATGTCATTTGACTGGATCAGAGTTGGCAGAGGCTTTTGAGAACTATGATTGCTAATCGGATCCTGAAGTCATACTTGCAATTATAGTTATTAGACTTATCTAAGTGGGAGACTGTTGGATTAGGTGTCTAAGCCCATAACAATATTTGGTATGTACTTGACCCGATAGTAGCATGGTCCTTTTGGGTTGCCTTCACCAAAGCAATTTGAATGGATGATTAATGGAGAGAGAGGATATTATGATTTATTAATATATTATAGGAACAATATATTAAAAGAGAAATCATATTGTTTAATTAATATTGGTCAAGAATTAATTAAGAATTAATTTTGTGACTGAAAGAGATTAGATAAATAAAGAGGACTGGAATTGCAATTATAAGATAATTAGATTTTGGGCTGTAGATCCTTATGGATATAAGGGGGACGAAAATTAGAGTGGAAGCCCACTATGATTTCGTCCATGGCCTTATTCCAGAAGGTTCTTTGGACTGGTTAAGGCCTAAGCTGTCCAATTAGGGTTTTGACTGAAACCCTAGCAACACACCTATATAAGGGACCCTAGGGCACCCAAAATCGGCTACCACTTATTCCTAAGAGTTCTAGAGCCGAATTTGGAGCCTCCATTCCCTCTCTTCAAGATCATATTCTTGCCTTGGTATTTGTAAGCCATTAGAGGTATTACAATTGTGATACTAAGCTCTTGAAGCTGAAGATTCTTGCTACTTGTGAAAGGTAATCATCTAAACTTGTTTTTGATTATTTTCGAATTACATATGCTAGATCTAGGGTTTTATAGCTTTGGATGATTTACATGTACAATAGAGAAACCTAGATCCAAAGCTCTAGGGTTTTGCATGTGCACATAGGATTGTTCTTTTGCTCGAAACCCATCAGGTACTAGGTCGATCGTTGAGCGCATGTAGGAGTTCATCTCGTCGGAGATTACCCGCGGTATTTTGGAATGGAGTCCTGTGATCTTTGGTTTGATCAAGGAGGGGATTTTGGAACTCTTGGATGGTCGTCTTTGGGCTTTTCAGACCGATATTTTAGCAAGGCAGTTGGGGGCCCATCTGGGGCTTAGAGCTGGTGGAGCTCTAGAATCCTTCGGGAAGGAGGATCCTATTGCTAGTTCTTATCATATGGGATCGGAGGTGGGTTATGCATCATGTTTCTAGGAGGATCGATCCCATGATTGGATTGCCACAGAGGTTTCGCGAGCTTTACGCGAGGAGTTACCCGACATCATGGTTGTGTCACTGATAGATTGGTCGCCAGCTTCGAGGGTCGGATCTTGAATGCTCAGGTGGTTGATGGGATAGTCGAGGTAACTCAGGAACACGAGATTGGTTCGGATGGGCGATCGGGGTAGAGGAAGCAGACTCATGATCTGAATCGGCAATCTGAATAGTGGGATGTTTCCATGGCTAGTATGAGAGAACAGAGGGGATGTAATGTTTGCACGAAGGATGAGGGGGAACATGAGCATGTGCGCAACAAGTATAAATGCGGCAGGTGTGGATGGAAGGGCCACCTCCGCCAAGAGTGCACCCTGGAGGTAGAAATGTGTCATCGTTGTCATCAGCCTGGCCATATCAGGGCGAATTTCCCACACGTAGTGGTCGGGGCAGCTTAGGTCGCATCGCACGTGTCTCAGTAGGAAAGGGAGGTCAGGATTTCATCAGATGCTATCGCATTCATATTATCTTTGCTTTCCACTTGATTATTATTTGTATTTATAGTGCTTTGATATCTTGTTGGGTATGGGTAAGTATTATATCCGAGTTAGTTCTCTGTTTTTCCAGGGTTATATAATCAAGAATTGTTGTATGCCATTTTGCATGCCAAAAGTTATCAATGTGTCGCATCATGCTGGGCAGAATTTAGTTTGTTCAGGTGTTGTTCCGGTTCTTTGATGGGGTCAGTTCAGGGGTATCGTTGGGAAGGTCTATGGTCGGATCAGTTGGTAGTTCTTTAAAGAAGTTGAATTTCGGATGGGAAAGCATTTGTTCAGGTAGGATTGACAGTCGCCGATGGTAGGAGCTTTGGGTCCAATTGCTACCGTTGCTAGGTAAAGAGCTGCAACAGGGAGATGAAGGAGGCAACCACATGAGTTTGTTTGGTCATTGGAGGTGCCATGAGAGTTTATTATCGCAAGGGTTGAAGATGGTTAAAATTCAGAGATCCTTCTGAGGATGGGAAGTTGGAATGAGGATTCGCCCGTTCAAAGCAAGGGTTATGGTATTTGTCACTAGCATGAAGGGATTGAGGATTTGGTGTTGAATCATGGGAATCGTTTGGGGTTATCGGGTTTGCTGAAATTTAGAGGAGTATTCATCTGGATTTCAAGAGTTGTGCGATCATCGAGATTAGATAGTAATGGAACGCTGGTATTGGTAAGCACGGGTTGTCGGTGGTTCAAATTATAAGGAGATAAGATGGGTTGGGGATCCATCAAATTTTATGAGTTGGGAGAGCTTCGACGAACCCAAGTGGTGGAGTATCGTTTAGAATTCTGGGAGCCGGATCAGGTGTGAAACTAAGGTAAGTTTCACCTCCTATTCGGGAGGGGAGATGACTCAAGTGGACGTCTGGATTGAAGTTCTGTAAGTTGGAGTCCAGGAAACTTCCAACCGCTTGTTGGAATGTTCTTTGTGATATATAGCAACCATGCAGATGGTTCCAGGTTGAGGATTATGTTAGAGCCTCACTTCCTGTTCTTGTTTGATGAAGGCCTTGGGGTTCGAAGCATGACCCGAACACCTGATTGGAATTCAGTTGGATGCAGGTTCGACTCAGGATGATTGGGGTTGATATGGAATAGGTGTGATAAGATCATGGGAGGTAACCATGGCGGGTTTGACGTGTCATAGGATTGTGGGGTGGCTGTAGCATTCACTGGATTGAGAGATAGTATGGAGGTGTCGTAAGTCTGCGATGGGAGCATAACATTCAACATATTAAGGTAGACTGTCATTGGGGCGGTCATTAGTATAAAGGAGGACTAGCTCGTGCCTTGGGCAAGGCGAATAGTGGGGTCAGAGATCATCTTTATGTTATAGGGGGGGCCATTGGGGTTTGACGTGAGGTTAGGCGTGTGTAGATCTCGATGGGGTGAGACCCGTGGATGTGGCCCATTCGTTGGTATAAACTGGGTGAGACCCGTGGTATAAACTGGGTGAGGCTCACATGTTTATGGTAGTTCATGTGAATCTGGTAGAGACCGGTTGGGTCAAGGTATTGGATCAAGTTTTTAGTGGGATGTTTATGTGATATGTGAGTGGCAAGGGTAGCCTTATTAGTTGGACTCTCAGAAACCTGGTGGCTGGACCAGGTGTGAGACTGGTAGTCTCAACGGTGGTTTGGGGATTTTTATATCCCAGTCTAGTGAATGGATGTCGTGAATCAGAAGATTTCAGGTGAAATGCAAGTGTAAATCCTTGGATCTCGGGTTTCGAGTTAGGTACCAAGTTGGCTTCTAGTAGAGACTCGCATTAGGAATTGTTAGTGTGGTTATGCAAAATCTTACTCCAGAAGGTTATGGGTTCAGGAATCTGTGTAACGATTTATCAGTTGGAAGGTTTAGGGCCAAAAGGGGATGTTTTCAGTTCAGATGGTAGAAAAGGCCCTTGTTGTTGTGCTTTGGAATGGTTCTACCTGTGTGAAGGTCTGGCACATTATCGGACTTTAGAATTTTAGAAGCAGCGTATCAGTTCGACGGCTAAAGAATCAGTGTCTTGTTCAACACTAGAACGTTTAACTCCCAGATTGTATCATGTTGCTCATTGTGTTCAGGGATTCATTAACTTCAGGATGTGTCTTTTACTAGAAGGATTATCTAAGCTTTCTACCAAGTAAAACGTTTCGGTAGCAAGGACTGGTCAGTGATTCTGTTTTAGTGGAAGCAACAAGATAATTAAGGAATGGTAGTGTTATGGTCAGTTGGAATACGAAGTGGAATTGTATGTCAGTGTTTCACCATGGGCTATCTGTCAGGGGGTCAGACAGCGTTTGGAATTTCGGATTTTAGGCAGAATAGTAATGGTTATTCTTCAGGGGTAGTGAAAGAAGTGTTTTAGTTGTCCGGTGTGGCTGGGGCGTAGTAAGGAATGATTTCGAGGATGAAATCTAATTCAAGTGGGGGAGAGTTGTAAAATCTGTTTCCTTGGATGAATTGAACTAGGGTTTCGGAGGGTCAAAAGAGGGGATTGTGGTGAAAAAAGAGTCCTCACGACGTGAGGCATGGAGGCTCACGACGTGAGGAGGGTCGCATGAAGATTCTATCCGTGATTGAGCTTACGACGTCAGCAATAAGAGCACACGACGTGAGGATCGCTACAACCTAAGCCCATGAAGTTTTAGGGTTTCCCAAGTATTTAAGCCCCCTTATCTCGGTTTTAGGGTTCATTTCTCAGCCTCCACCTTCCCCTAACTCGGAAAACCCTAACCCTAATCTATCTTGGTGAATTTTGATCCATTTTACTGTTTTGGTGGCTAGAAGAAGAAGGAGAAGAGGTTCAAGAGTGTTGGTTCAGCAAGGAGCCTTCGTCATCATCATCTTGTGCACATTTTGGACCGTTGTAAGTGTCCAAGATCCGATCTTTATGAGCTTAAATTGATAGATCTAAGTTTTAAGCTCCTCTTTTCATGTTTATGTGGAATTGCATGCTTCGGATCCATAAACTTGGCAACTTTATGGATCAATGAGTCATTCTCTATGATTTAGTCTTATGGATCTGAAGTGTGGTTAAATTTATAAATCTTGTTTGAGTTTGGGGCCATTTATTGTCATTTTGACCTAAGATGGGTTTAGGACATGCTTGGGGCATGCATGTCCATCAAGTAATCATTTTTACTGGCCTTTAGAGTCCTTGTTAGCTTTTGAAAGAAGTAGGATTGAAGACTTAATGGATTAAGGACTTAACAGTTGGTTTGTTAGCCACAAACTATTCTCACAACGTGAGACACAAGGTCTCACGACATGAGAAGTGTATTGATCCCGTTTTGGTCATCTACTTGGGGCTCACGACGTGATAAAGGCTTGTCACGAAGAGAGGGAAGCCCCGTTGACTTTTCCTTGATTGAGTGGACTATGTTGGGTCGTGATGAGTTGGGATTTGATTGAGTGAGCTCTCACGACGTGACCAAGGCTGGTCACGACGTAGGGATGTGGTTTTTGGGATTTAGGGCTTGAGTTTTCTGTATGTGGGCCTTTTTGGTGCTGGGGTCCATTTGGAGTTTTGGGTATATTTTAGGAATTTGGTCTTCCTTTGCTTTTGGGCTAATTAGGAAGTTGGGCCATAATGGGCTTTTGATGCTATTGGCGGGCCTCAGATTTTTGGCCAAGTGAGGAAAGGGTAAAATGGGCTTTTACCCTGAGTGTTGAGCAATCGGACTTGAATCCTAGCTATGGGTTGTGGGCCAATTATTTATTAGTTATTATTTGTTGGTGCTAGCGTGCGGGGATTTTCCGAATCGGAAGTCCGAGCTTTTATCTTAGATATTCGGCAGTTGAGGTGAGTCTTCCTTCGTAGTAGCCGTGGGTCGAAGGCACCAAGGCCGACCCACTAGTTATGTTATAGCATGATGATTGTCTTTGGGATAATTGTCGTTCATGTTTGTATTTGTATGATGACTCAGTGATTACTGTTATGATATTATGTGGTAGTAGTAGGGGGTGAAATAGACCTGATATCCGGTTGAAATAGACCGAAGGGGTAGGCCAGCACCCATATATGCTTGGCAGTATTCGGTTGAAATAGATCGAAGGGGTAGGCTAACACCCATATATGCTAGGCAGTATCCGGTTGAAATAGACCAAAGGGGTAGGCCAACACCCATATATACTTGGTAGTATCCGGTTGAAATAGACCGAAGGGGCAGGCTAGCACCCATATATGCTTGCCACTATGTTTGTTCAGTATGTTTGATATGTACGGTATGTGGTATTTTGGGGAACTCACTAAGTATTGTGCTTACAATTTTTATGGTTATGGTTTCAGGTACTATTGGTTCGAAGGGGAAGGGCCCGACTTGATCGCAGCGCATCTACCCATGTTTCCGCATTATGATGATTTTGGGATTGTACTCTGATAACTATTTTCCTATATAGTACTTTTGAATATTTAGAAAAAGGATGTTGGATGTTGACTTAAAATATAATTAATATTATTGTTGAATTAAAAATGAATTTTTAACCTCATAATTTTGGGTTGTTACAGTCGGACTGTTGGCCAAGCTGAGCCAAGAATGGTTGGAAGGAACCAACCAAATGAAGGATACAATGGACATGGGTGCAAGTATAAGTACTTAATGGGTGCCAAGCCGCCAATTCTTTCTGGAAGCCCAAAGCCAATAGAGATTATAGATTGGATCTCTGAGATGGAGATGGTATTTGAGAGTTGCAACTGTAGCAACGAGCATAAAACCATCATCGCAGTCAAACAACTGAAGACTGGGGTTTTAAGTTGGTGGATGTTATTGGAGGACAACATGTCACAGAAAGAAGCCATGAAGATGTCGTGGGAAGAACTCCTGGAGCAGTTGAAGATGCAGTATTGCTCAGAAGTGGATCTGACAGACATGAACAACGAGTTTCAGAACCTGAAGAAGGGGAAGATGAGCATTGATGAGTATGCCACCGTATTCACCAAGAAGATGAAGCTATTACATACTCAATGCCTACTGAACTCTCTAAGATAGAGAGGTGTGCTAATGGATTGTCGACGGACATTGGTCGAACGGTGAAAATGGCAACTAGTTTAAAGATAGCCGTCAGTGCAGCCAAGAATATGGAGACCCAACTTCGGGAGAAGGTTTTGGAGAGACCAGAGGTAGAAGATAAAAGGAAGTTTGATGGATCTTGAAGTTCCAAAAAGAAGAGAAAATTTTAAAAATATGGTTCCAAAACGTTTGGAGGTGGAGGAGAAGCAAAATGGCGCGAGAAGTGTAGGAAGAAGCACTCTGGGAAGTGAGGTGAGGAGTTGACATGTTACAAGTGTGGGAGAATTGTTCATTAGGCTAACGAGTGTACATCCGACAAAAAGGTGTGTTACAGATGTAATGAAGAAGGGTATATTTCGACGGACTACTCGAAAAAGAAGGAGGCTGCAAATCCTATTATGCCGTCGAAGCCGAAGGCGAGAGCATTCCATATGATACTAGAAGCAACAAAGGAGGAGGAAGATGTCGCTTCAGGTACCTTTCTTATAAATGGATTGGCTGGCAATATAATATTTGATTCTAGAGCTAATTACTCCTTTATATCACATAAATTTGGTAAAAGACTAGCATTCCCTATAGATAAACTAGATAGTGCTCTAGTAGTAAAAGTTTCTAGTGGAAAATTCATACTTGTTAGTGATTTCATTGAGAACATCATCATTGTGTTAAGAGGCTTCGACATAGTGTTAGGAATGGAATGGCTTAGTGAAAACGGCACCGACATTAAGTGTAGAAAGAAGATTGTAGTGATTAAACCACCTGGAAGAGAACCATTTATGGTATATGAGGAAAAACATAGAGTAAATTTTGGAATCATCTCCCTGATGAAAGCCAGAAAGTGTTTGTCCAAAGGATGTATATCATACTTGGCATTTGTAATCAGTGCAAAGAAGGAGAAGAAGGAGATACGAAGGATACCCGTGGTGTGCGACTTTCCGGAAGTCTTTCCTGAAGATCTCCTAGATTTCCCTTTGATAGACAAGTAGAGTTTAGAATGAACTTTTTACCACGAACCAAACCAATAGTGAAAGCACCTTAACGATTAGCACCAACAGAGATGAAGGAGCTTATGATGCAACTTCAGGAGTTTTTGGACGAGGGTTTCACTAGACCTACTTATTCACACTGGGAAGCTCCGGTGTTATTCATGAAGAAGATGGATGGAAGCATGAGGATGTACATAGATTATAGGGAACTCAACAAGGAAACGGTAAAGAACAAGTACCCATTGCCAAGGATTGACGACCTGTTCGATCAGCTATAGGGTGCGATCTATTTCTCGAAGATCGATCTTAGGTCTGGATAGCATCAGCTGAAGGTGAGAGAGTAGGATATAGAGAAGACTGTATTCAGAACTAGATATGGACACTACGAGTTTTTGGTTATGTCATTCAGACCGACCAATTCTCCAGCAACATTTCTGGATTTGATGAATAATGTTTACAAAATCTTTCCTCAAAAAATTCATAATAGTGTCCGTAGATGACATTCTCGTATACTCGAAGAGCCAGCAGGAGTCTGGAAAACACTTTCATGAAGTGTTAGAAGTTTTGGAGGAGAAGCTGTATGCAAAGTTCTCCAAGTGTGATTTTTGGATTCGGAAATTCCAATTCTTGGGTCTTGGTTAACCAAGAAGGAATAATGGTTGATCCAGCAAAGATTGAAGTTGTTATGAAGTAGGAACGACCAAAAAGTCCCACCGAGATTCGAATCTTTCTAGGGTTAGTTGGATATTAAAGAAGGTTTATCCAAGGGTTTTCTTCAATAGCTGCTCCATTGACAACTTTTACCCATAAAGGAGCTACATATACATGTAGTGAAAAGCATGAAGAAGTGTTCGAGATATTAAAGAAGAAGTTGTGTGAAGCATGGATTCTTTCATTACCTGATGGAGTTGAAGACTTTGTAGTTTATAGTGATGCATCTGGAGGTGGGTTAGGATGTGTTCTTACCTAGAGAGATAAAGTGATAGCATAGGCATCTTGAAAACTGAGAGAACTACCCAACTCATGATCTGGAGTTGGCAGCAGTAGTATTTTCATTAAATATATGGAGGCATTATCTTTATGGAACAAAATGTAAGCTATACACCGATCAAAAGAGTCTCTAGTATCTATGTGATTAAAAGGAATTGAATATGATACAACGACGCTGGCTAGAGTTACTCAAAGACTTTAACTGTGAGATCCTTTACCGCCCTGGTAATGCGAACATTGTAGCAGATGCTTTGAGTAGAAAGATAAACTTGGAAAGGAAGAAGTCAATGGCATTGAGAATTGAGATTGTCTTAACAATTGTAGAGTATATGTTGGGGTCAGACTTTGAGACCTTATTCTTCTTTTCGGATCTTGAATATCCTTCAAGCTTCCTTTTCGCTCCTGTCTCACCTCTTTCCATACCCTTCTCCTTTATTTGGGTCTCCACTTTTCTAGCTTCCCAGATGGCTACTTTTAGAGTAGTTGCCAACTTCACCGTTGGCCCATAATCCGCTAGTAGTCCACTAGAAAACTTATTGACCTTGGAAAGTTTGGTAGGAATTAAGTAAGGGACTAGCTTCATTTTCTCGATAAAAGTTGCAGCATACTCGCTGACACTCATCTTTCCTTTCTTTAGGTTTTAGAATTCATGGTTGATCTCCAGAATGTCTTGCTCGGAACAATACTCTCTTTTCAACTGCTCAAGGAAGTCTTCCCATGACATCTTACTGGCTTCTCCTTTGGGTATGGTATCGACAACTAACTTCCACCAACTTAATACCCCAGGTCTTTAGCTGTCGGAATGCAAGGGCAGTTCTCTGTCTATCGTTGTAGTTGTATGTCTCAAATACCATATCCATTTTGGTGATGTAGTCCATGACTTCTACTGGAGTTGGGGTTCCAAAAAGACTCAGTGGTTGGGAACCAATAAAGTCCTTGTACTTGCATCTACCTCCTTTAATTTCCACTTCTGGGTTATTCTTACTAACCACTTGGGGTTTCATACGATTCAATGTCCTACTGTAATTTCCTTCCTCAGATTGCCCCTTATTAAGCTCCGACTGCATTACAGGCACAATAGGCTCTCTTTCATTTTCTCGAATGAGTTGTCTAATTTATTCCCTCTGTTATGCTAACAGATCCCTAATCATGGCCATAATGACAGGTTTAGATACCGGTACTGCTGCAGGTGCACACTCGACTACAAGGGGCTTAGGCTGCCGATTCCCATTACCCTTTCCTAATATGCTACGAGTTCTAACCATGACGTTATGGACACCAAAAAAAACGTTTAGCGTACCGAGATGAGAATATAGATAGAGAAGGCTTCGACGTATAACTCTCCTAATCATTCCTAAAAGTTATATTCTAGTTCTAATACCGTAATTAAACGTTTAGAAACTTGAACATATAAATTGCATAATTATAGGTCGAAAAAGATTTTAAACCTAATCAAGAAATAGCAATTTAGGGTAATTAAAACATGCTATAAATTATTTAGCAGATAACGATAAATTAGGCATCTTATCCTATAGTGTTCTTGTGCTAGTGTCAATTCATATGTATTACCTAAATTATAATAGACACACATCTCATGATCATCGCTTAACATTCTACATTTAAGTTTATAAATCTCTAAATTCCTAGTTCGCTTAAATTAATGCTATGATACTAACTATGACATCCCCATTTTCTCGACCATTTTAGAACTTTTTATTTATACTTATTTGAAACAGAGTTTATTTATAAATATGAAATTTGTTCCATAAAAAATTATTGTTGAAGAAATATTTTCCATTAATTCATTTAAAACGAATGTCATAATTGATACAAAAATTAGCATAAACAGGCCTAACACTGTCTTAGACTAACGTTCTATATCTCCTTGAATCTTTCATTTTGCATATACCTTTGTACCGCTACATGTCATACAAAGAAGCTGAGTGGGTCGGCATGGGAAACCTGGTCAGTACATAAAAATTTCAATCCTACAATGTTATTATATATATATATATATATATATATATATATATATGTAAAGCCCACAATATACAAATTCACCTTATATAAGCAATCTACCCCATCCCATTGATCCTCACATTTTAATCTTATACAACGACATAATCCGTACTCTCAGATTCAAAAATGAATGGCTTTACCTAATCCATACTCTTGGACCAGGGACAAATGACTATGTCTAATCCATACAGTTGGATCAGTGACAAACAACTATACTTAATCTATACTCTCGGACTAGGGATGAATGACTATGTCTAATCCATACTCTCGGATCAGTAACAATCAACTATACGTAATTCATACTCTCGGAGCAAGGATGAATAACTATGTCTAATCCATACTCTCGGATCAGAGACAAAAGACTATACCTAATCCATACTCTCGGACCAGAGATGTCAAAATTGTACTCTCCGTTCATGTCTCACATGTACTATTAATAAAAATGCTACCCATTTATGCAACTTAATTAAACTTAAGCCTACTTTATTATCTCTTGGTAAGACTACAATGCTTAACTCCTAATACCGACTCTGTTTAGACAACATTATCTTATTTCAGTGTAAACAATGTATTTTGGAATTAATAAGCTTTTACCCTTCTCTAATGATACTTCTACTATTATTATCATGAAATAATATATATATATCTTAACACATATACAACCATACTTGGTTCGCATATCATATATTATCAATTATTTTCTTAACACATTGCAGGAAACAAGAATATATCTCACATATAGATTCTTTAACAGATATTTAATACTTTAATTAATACTTGTATTAAAATCATGTGCATGAAAGGGACTATGCACTCACTTGACAAAAGTGTATGCCTCAGAACTTGGTCAGAATTTTTCCTTGGTATTTTATCTTTTCCTCTGACGTGACTTAGGTACGGATATCACTAAGTCTTAGTCTTATTTATCCCTAATGATTAGTGGTAGCCTAGATTCCCCACTAATCCCAATGAATACTGAGAGTTCTATCAAGTAAGGATCAACCAGGAAGGACAGTTGGGAGGCAGGACCATTTTGGCATATAGCCTTTCTGAAATCCAACAACTAAGCCAACGTGACTATTCTAGACATCTATCCCGTAAGTAGATCAATCAGTATTATGACTTGGAATCACTGCTAAATCTTATTTATAGGTTCATAATAACGACTTATGACTATAAATATAAGTTACACTAAAAGCAAAAGAATGTAGCTTAACATACATAGGTTTTAGCGAAAACCAGTAAAATACACTAGCAGAACTTCATCCTGATAGCTACTAGTTCTCGGGCCCTCAGGGACTTTAGAGCTTCATTAGGGTACCAATAACTAACCAAAAATGGGGCTAAATTCGATAGAAACTCGAGAGAGAAAAGTTAGTTAGTATGGGAATCGAATAGAGGGCTGAAAGATATATATAAACTCTTTTGGTCACATGCGTGTCGTGCAAGGTATGGTGAATGTCGTGTACATCAGCCTTGATGGCTTCTTTGGCCTTCTGACACGTGTTGCTGAAATGTTGGTCCAACATACCCCTTTCTCGAAGTTTCCACGTGTCACGTTCCTATGGAGCCACATGTCGGCTTTTTATTGTGTGATGTCACCATGTCTTCCGAAGGATTCGACTCTCTGACCAGGCCACGTGGCGCGCTCTCGTGGTGGCACGTCATTAGTCCATATGTTTTCTCGCAGATCTTCGGATGGCCATAAATTTCACATACGAGCTCAATTTTCAATGTTCGTTATATCCAAGGCGTCCTCTCGATGAGATCTACAACTTTCATTAAGGTCTTAACATATAATTCTTGATCTAACAAAAATTCATATTTAAATCGGTTTAGACTATTAAAGTCTGTGTGGAATTCATAACTTTTTCATACGAACTCCGTTCTCGACTGTCTTTATATCGACAGATTCATATTCACGAGATTTTCAGTTCTCGTTTATATTGATTTGACTAACAATCAACCGATTAGAATTTCGATTTTTGTGCTTACACTGTTGCGCTGAAACTTCGAAAAATCTTAACTTCCTCTCACGAAGTAAGATTTCAATGTTCTTTATATGCACACTCTCGGTTTAATGACTACTACAAATTTCATTTAGATCTCTTAGGCTAAAAATTAATTTATCAAAAGTTCACTTTCTTTGATGCGCAGAGTCGTGCCGGATTAATCGCGAAACTTCGAAGAAGCATAACTTCATCATACGAAGTCGGGTTTTAGTGTTCTTTATATGTCCAGAATCCTTGTCATGTATACCATAACTTTGATTAAGATTATTTGTACTAAACAATCTTCTATCAAAAACTCATTTTAACACTTATTATGCATTAATTGACTGACCCGAATCTGCGAGTGTTACATACACATATGGTTAGGTTCATTTGAGACCATAAATTTTTCGTGAGACATGGAGATGTAATTCTAGTCACTCATTTTAGAGATCAAAAAAATATATTTTTAAAATGCAAAGTAAATGAAAATTTTTGTATTTTTAAATATTATTTTCATCATTTAGAATATTCTACTAGATTATTATACAATAAATATTGAAACAATTTTAATAGAATATTAGAATATTCTAACAATTTTAACAATTTTTGTAAAATAGTAGAATATTTTGACATATCTATCAATTCTAATAGAATACTAGAATCTTATAACATTATAAAAATTCTATTTGAATATTTATAGTGTTATATTTTATTAGAATACTTCATGTATATTTAAAATATATATATACTTTTAAAAAATGAAATTTTGTATTCCTTTTATTTTGCATTTTAGATTTTTACTTTTTATTTTTCATCTCCAAAATGACTGACTAGAATTGCATCTTTATGTCCCAGAAAACACTAATGGTCTCAAATGAACTTCTCTCTCTCTCTCTCTGTCTCTCTCTCTCTCTACATATATATATATATATATATATATATATATATATATATATATATATATATATATATGTAACATATACCTTTTGAAATCGTGTTTTAAGTAAATAATATTATGAAATATTATATGATATTGAGTATTGAGTTCTAACAGATAGTTTTTACTAGAAATGAAGTAAAACTATGTTTAGAATCACTCAGAAAATATTGGAAGTCTTATGAGATTCCAATTAAAAGTTAAAATATCGAAATTTAACGAAAATATAAAATTTGAAATAAGTAAAATATAATTATTCAAAGTTGTATATAATTTCATTAGAAGCATTTAGGCGAAAACCTCATCGAAATCCGAGTTATAACGAAGAAGTTATGACCAATCGAAGATCCGCAACAAAACCGGCACGACACCGAATGACGTAAAAAGTGAGTTTTTGATAAACTACTTTTTAGCCTTGGTGATCTAAATGAAAGTCGTAGTACTTGTTAAACGGAGAATTTTCATAAAAAGAACGTCCAAATCTGACTTCATATGAGGAAGTTATGATTTTTCTAAGTTTCGGAATAGTAGTAGACAGCTAAAAACTCGAAATAAAGATCGAGCGATATTTAGCTGACACAACCTAAACGAGAATCGAAGGTCTCGTCAATAGTAGTACAACGGTAAAAAGACAGACGAAAACGGACATCGGATGAAGAAGTTATGAATTTTTAACTGATTTTTCTATTCCGGTCTGTTAAAAATAATAATATTAAAAATACAATCAAAATTAGCCGATGGAGATTAAACGAAAGTTGTAGAGCATAAATGTATCTACGCGTGCATATAAAGAACGTAAAAAACGGAGCTCGTATGCGAAAGTTATGGATTTTAGAAGATTTTGGAACAAATTCTGAGAATTTTCGCATGGATAAGATCGGCCACGTCACCTCGCTCCGAGCATGCCGCGTGTCCGACGTCGATGAGCTGTGCAGCCGAGAATCCGACACGCGTCGCTATATGATTCGACCGAAGTCGCGACCCTCTCCCCTTCCGATGCGTGGCGTCGCGCTGTAGCCTCCGAACTCGGACGCGTGCCTCGGTCCGAACCGAGCCACCTGTCGTCCGAACCTCGCCCCTTCTGCCGCGTGTACCGAGCCTCGCAGCCTCGCGCCACCTGCCCTCCTTTCCTCTTGCTTCAGATCCGAGGCTCGCACCTATATAAGGGTGCGAGACCTCCCGGGTAAATGTTGGAAAATTGTCACTTTTCACCCTTAAACTCATATTTTGGCTAATTCCACTTCCCCCGAAGCCCCGGTATTATTTTTAACACCCGAAACATGCCCCTAAGTGCCCGAAGACCCCGAGAAATTTATCTTTTCGGTTTGAAGCTCAACCTTCGCAGAGCCCGGTTTTCAAGAAAACTCCCGGTTTTCAACGAAGAAAGCTAATTATGGTAACGAAGTGCTGCCCAAATTACTATTTTAACCCCCAGTTATTTCACGGTGAGTTCAATATATAGGAACAATTGTATGTTATGTGTTATATGTGCTATATGCTTTTCAGTGTTATTATTCCGGGTTATTTTCCCGTGTTATTTTTATTTTTGCTATTTATGATAGCAAAGCTATACCTTTGGCCATGTGATCAGTGAAAGGACTTAGATTCACGGTGGTACTGGTACGTAGCCTGTGGCCATGTAGAGCATGTCTCCGTAAGAGAATGACTTTTATTCTATGACATTGGCAGATGGTTAGACAGGGCTATAAGCCTGAAATCTACCGAAATGTTTAAATCAGAAAGTGTATGTCTTCTGTGTCATTTGGGCCGAAGCTTTATTGATGTATATCAAGTATAGAAATTGTCATGTCTCATTGATCGTATATCTTTGAATCAAATCATTGATTGATATGGAAAGTTTGTCACATGATTCACATATGTCTTTGTTGTTCCTTGTTCCTCTTTGCTTCTGCCATATTGAAGTATATATATATATGGCATAACGTTATATTGTATCTATTATTGAACTCACTAAGCGTCACTGCTTACCCCTCTCAGTGTTTAACAATTGCAGGTAATAAGAATCCAGTATAGTCATATATTGTTGGAAGATTTAGAATAGTTTATACTATTACTTTTGTACTTGAGTTTACGTATGTATAAAAGCTTAAATATCCTGGGTAGTTATGTAATATAATAAAACATAGTCGGTTTGTATCCAGTCTTATGTAATCAAATTATCAATGTAAAATGTTGTTTTTATGAATATGCATGTAGCATGTTTTGGAGTAACAATTGTCAAGTATGAAAGTTTGGGTCTTTCAGAAATACGAAAGTTTAGAAAGGGGTTCTTTCAATCATGGTATCAGAGCGGTGGTTTAAGTGAACTAAATTTCATGGATTGGTATTTAGACTTAAGCCGTCAGAAGTTCAATATATGAACGGATTCATTAGGAGTATATGGATACAAACCATAGGAAAGACTTAAGTAAAGTATTAGGTAATAATAAATCCTAATATTCTAAAATACTATATTGCTCCAAATTTTCAGAAGAATGGCTGAACAAGAAGGTAGCCATACCCCTGAGGTGGGTGTAGGTCCTCAACCTGATGAAGTAAGTACTCCAGTATCTCCTCGTGAGGAGCGACTATTGGGTAAACTTACTGGTATTATTCAACAAACTTTCGAAGAACACAAAAAGAATGGTGATAAAGGAAAAGAGAAAGCCACTGGAGAATCTTCAAAAGGGGAGGTGAAGCGTCCCTCGTTCAAAGATTTTAAGAGTAGTGGTGCTACAGAGTTTTCCGGTGTTCTGAATCCCATTGTTGTTCTTACCTGGATCCAAAACACAGAGAAAGTGTTTCGTATTTCTCATGTGGATAATAAAGACAAGGCTAATTATGCTTCTGCAATGCTCAACGGAGAAGCCTTGGTCTGGTGGGAGGCAACATATGAAGCTCTCAACGAGTATGACCAAGAGAATATATCCTGGGAGATGTTTAAAATTCGTTTGTTAGGAAAGTATTGTCCTCTAGACATGAGGAGAAGATTGGAGAAAGAATTTCTCGAGCTTAAACAGGGAGGAATGACTGTGAATGTGTATGAAACTCAGTTCAATCAAAAAGCACGGTTTGCTGCAAAGTATGTTTCAACTGAAGACGAGAAAGTTCAGTTATTCATGGAGGGACTACGGCATGAAATCCACGATTTTGTAGCCAATCGGGATGTTCTGCCCTTTGACAAAGCTGTTGAGTATGCTCGAAAGCGCGAGCACGACTTAGAGATACGTGGTGCCACTCTTTTTAATCCAAAGCATCCACGTATCGATCAAACTATTATTGTTTCCTCTATTCCACCAGCTTATTCTGCTCGATCTGATTCTAATACAAGAGAACAATCTCAGAGCGTCGTTTGTGGTCGCGATAGATCACAATCTTTTTCTATTCAATCGCCATCATGTCACATTTGTGGAAAGAATCATCCGGGCCAATGCAGAATAGAAAATGAATTCGTGATCTGCTATGGATGTGGAGAAGCGGGTCACATAAAACCAACTTGCCCAAGGAAGGATGTTACTTGTTATGCATGTGGTATTACTGGCCACAAGAAGCGTTTTTGCCCTACTCTTACTAGTCAAATGGCGGGAAGTCAAGCTTCCGTCCAACAACCAAAGAATACTCCAACTATAAAGGAGGATGTGCCAAAAGCTAAGGGTCGTGCATTCCAGATTACCACAGAGGAGGCATGCGAGGACCCGAATGTTGTGACGGGTACATTTCTTGTTAACTCTAGACCTGCTCACATCTTATTTGATTCTGGTGCCTCAAATTCTTTTGTGTCTCATGAATTTGCGCATTCTTTCCAAATTGCTTGTTATTCATTCGCGCAATCATTTCACGTAGATATTGCGGGAAGTATATCATTATTTGCTGATAAAATATATAGAGATTGTGTCATAGAAATTGAAGGCTATAATTTTCTTGCCAATCTGATTCCTATCTCCTTACCCAACTTTGCTATGGTGACTTGGGGATTGCGAGACAATTCTTGGAACAAGTATAAGTAGGTGTGGATAGTAGTAGAGGCCTATACTACTGGAAGCACAGGACTCACACTTGGATCAAGGAAAGTCACAAGATTACCAAGAAGCTAGTAATTGATTCTGTTTTTGTTCGAGTATGTCATTACCTTCGTTTCGGTGATGACTAAGAAGATGATTTTCGTTCAGACCTAAATGGTCGTAAAGAATCGAGTCCGACTAATATAGATATGTGAAGTGATTGATTGGTTCAGAGAACCATGTCTCGTGTAGTGACGAAATTTCAGTCAGGGAATTGAAGAAGGAGATGGTCAGACGAAGCGAAAAATCCAAACAGTATAAGATATGCTTTGTGCATATGTCTTGGAGTTGGTGCGCATCAAGTGGAAACACCATCAAGGCCCAAATTATAATTAGGAAAATAAGAAGAGATAAGAGCGAAATATTCCCAGTCATTTTTTATCGTTATGATTTCTGGGACGAAATCCTCAAAAGGAGGAGCTATTTGTAACATACACGTTTTGAAATCGTGTTTTAAGTAAATAATATTATGAAATATTATGTGATATTGAGTATTGAGTTCTAACAGATAGCTTTTACTAGAAATGAAGTAAAACTACGTTTAGAATCACTCGGAAAATATTGGAAGTCTTATGAGATTCAAATTAAAAGTTAAAATATCGAAATTTAACGAAAATATAAAATTTGAAATAAGTAAAATTTTATTATTCAAAGTTGTAGATAATTTCATTAGAAGCATTTAGGCGAAAACCTCATCGAAATCCGAGTTATAACGAAGAAGTTATGACCAATCGAAGATCCGCGACAAAACCGGCACGGCAGCGAATGACGTAAAAAGTGAGTTTTTGATAAACTACTTTTTAGCCTTGGTGATCTAAATGAAAGTCGTAGTATTTGTTGAACCGAGAATTTTCATAAAAAGAACATCCAAATCTGTCTTCGTATGAGGAAGTTATGATTTTTCTAAGTTTCGGAATAGTAGTAGACAGCAAAAAACTCGAAATAAAGATCGAGCGATATTTAGCCGACACAACCTAAACGAGAATCGAAGGCCTCGTCAATAGTAGTACAACGGTAAAAAGACAGACGAAAACGGACGTCGGATGAAGAAGTTATCAATTTTTAACGGATTTTCCTGTCCTAGTCTGTTAAAAATAATAATATTAAAAATAACGTCAAAATTAGCCGACGGAGTCTAAACGAAAGTTGTAGAGCATAAGTTTACCTACGCATGTATATCAAGAACATAAAAAACGGAGCTCTTATGCGAAACTTATGGATTTTAGAACATTTTGGAACAAATTCTGAGAATTTTTGCATGGATAAGATCGGCCACGTCACCTCGCTCCGAGCATGCCGCGTGTCTGACGTCGATGAGCTTTGCAGCCGAGAATCAGACACGCGTCGCTATCCGATTCGACCGAAGCCGCGGCCCTCTCCCTTTCCGATGTGTGGCGTCGCGATGTAGCCTCCGAACTCGGACGCGTGCCTCCGTCCGAACCGAGCCACCTGTCGTCCGAACCTCACCCCTTCTGCCGCGTGTACCGAGCCTCGCAGCCTCGCGCCACCTGCCCTCCTTTCCTCTTGCTTCGGATCCGAGGCTCGCACCTATATAAGGGTGCGAGACCTCCCGGGTAAATGTTGGAAAATTGTCAATTTTCACCCTTAAACTCATATTTTGGCTAATTCCACTTCCCCCGAAGCCCAGGTATTATTTTTAACACCCGAAACACGCCCCGAAGTGCCCGAAGACTCCGAGAAATTTATCTTTTCGGTTTGAAGCTCAACCTTCGCAAAGCCCGGTTTTCAAGAAAACTCCCGGTTTTCAACGAAGAAAGCTAATTATAGTAACGAAGTGCTGCCCAAATTACTATTTTAACCCCCGGTTATTTCACGGTGAGTTCAATATATAGGAACAATTGTATGTTATGTGTTATATGTGCTATATGCTTTTCAGTGTTATTATTCAGGGTTATTTTCCCGTGTTATTTTTATTTCTGCTATTTATGATAGCAAAACTATACCTTTGACCATGTGATCAGTGAAAAGACTTAGATTCACAGTGGTACTGATACGTAGTCTCTGGCCATGTAGAGCACGTCTCCATAAGAGAATGACTTTTATTCTATGGCATTGGCAGATGGTTAAACAGGGCTATAAGCCTGAAATCTACCGAAATGTTTAAATCAGAAAGTGTATGTCTTCTGTGCCATTTGGGCCGAAGCTTTATTGATGTATATCAAGTATAGAAATTGTCATGTCTCATTGATCGTATATCTTTGAATCAAATCATTGATTGATATGAAAAGTTTGTCACATGATTCACATATGTCTTTGTTGTTCCTTGTTCCTCTTTGCTTCTGCCATATTGAAGTATATATATGGCATAACGTTATATTGTATCTATTATTGAACTCACTAAGCGTCACCGCTTACCCCTCTCAGTGTTTAACAATTGCAGATAATAAGAATCCAGTATAGTCATATACTGTTGGAAGATTTAGAATAGTTTATACTATTACTTTTGTACTTGAGTTTATGTATGTATAAAAGCTTAAATATCATGGGTAGTTATGTAATATAATAAAACATAGTCGGTTTGTATCTAGTCTTATGTAATCAAATTATCAATGTAAAATATTGTTTTTATGAATATGAATGTAGCATGTTTTGGAGTAACAATTCTCAAGTATGAAAGTTTGGGTCTTTCAGAAATACGAAAGTTTAGAAATGGGTTCTTTCAATATATATATATATATATATATATATATATATATATATATATATATATATATATATATGATCAAATATAAATGATATCTATTGTGTTAACGTGTAACTCAATCCTGGATATTGGATCATTAGAAATAAATAAATATTCTTTAAAGAATACGATTGCATTTATTATTATTATATTTTAAGATTTCGAATTTTGAAATATATGTGAGGGGTAATATAAATATTTTGTGTATCTTTATTTTAGGCAACAAAATAATCAAATCGGGATTTGTAGGTATTTATTTATTTTTATTTCTTATTTTCACAAACAAAAACATTTTAGGAGAAACATTTTTGAAAAAAAAATACATATACTTGATAGAATGAGTTTTCATTCGTTAAAAGAATATGATTTTCTTTTTGGAGTTAGGAATTTCTAAAGGAATATCAACTAGAAACACATAAATGTGAAAACAAAACTTAGAATAATATACTAAAAGCTAAAACCAATATTATGATAATAAACATCATTCTTGATAGAATTACAAAAAACTAAGCTACATTCTTGCCCGAATACATTATGGTCTATGAATATTTCTGAAAACTTGAAAGCATTACATAATAAATTCTGAAGAATCTACTAAAATTATAACTATTCTAAAAATAATACGTTGATTCTTTTATTTATTCATGTTCATATTCCATTCATCTAGAGCACTTTCTTTTTGTAATTTTTGTATTGGTAAATTTTTCAAGATCGGACCCAATGACAACCATTTTGAAGAGAATCTATATTGTAATACCATGTTTCTATCTATTTTTTAAATAGAATTTTAATATTATAATAATTAAATTTATATAACTAAGGACTTATTAGGGTTTCAATAAATAATATATATATATATATATATATATATATATATATATATATATATATATATTATATAAGATTGTTGTTATTCAATGGTCAAGTAATTAGTTAAATACTTAATTAAGGAGTAATAATAATTTTAATAACAATAATATAATTATAATGACTTTATTGAAGGAAGAGGAATTATAAGGGGCTAATAGTGTATTTTAGAAACCCAGTTTGAATGGAAACTAGAAGTTAGGGGTATAGTGTATAAAATGTTGAAACATTAGGGGCTGTTTCTGACAATTTAGGAAAATTAGCCTCTTGATGCCCCTCCATTCACGTCATAACATGAAAAGAGGTCCCATCTCATCTTTTATTGAATCTGCATCAGACCAGGGGCGGATTTACGGGGTCACCGGTGGCACCGGCAACCCTAACATTTCCGGCCGTAGTGGAAAATTTTTCTAAAATTTTTAAATTTTTTATTTTTTCTGTTATCGTGCAACCCTAACTTTCCCGTGCACCCCCTACTAAGAAATATTGCGTCCACCCCTGCATCAGACTACTAATATACGAACACGAACCTTAGCATAAAGAATGGAAGGTGTGTCTGTGCGTACGTTATGTACGGTTGGAGAAGAGAAAGAGAGGTCGAGGACGACGGAGGCGCTTTGGGCATTTATCCTTATGATGCTAGATGGAGGAAAATGACTGTGGTATTCAGATTAGGAGTTGTTGGTTCGTTCTTATATGAGCACTATTGGAAGTGGTGGTTTTCAGGTAGGATGGCATTGCTCTCATATAATTGAATGAGGTTAAATCGGGTAGTGTAGAGCAAATAACCACCATTCCAATCCGATTAGCCTTCTTCTTCCAACAACAAGTTATATATTCAAATTATAGTATGGATGAATGCTTGGGTTGTGTTATCGACAAGAGGGAGTCATTGGAAGACGGAGGTACGTCGTAGGGAAGGAAGCTTTGCCAAATTTAGGTGTCGCCGGAAAAGAGAACCTCGCTAAGGAGATGGTGTTTCTGGCAACCTCTAAGCACGGAGGATGTTGTATGACTCACATGTGTGAGGTAAAATCTTGACCTAATGGACTTTTTATTATTTTGGTGGGCTAAACTTGTGGACCCAATCAATGTGTTTAGGCTTTGTAATATTGGGTCAAAACTAATAAACCTAGTTAAGTATGTCTAAAGTCAAATATGATTATAAGTTCATTAAGCTAAGAAATGGAAAACATATATATATATATATATATATATATATATATATATATATATATATATATATATATATATATATATATATATATATATATATATATATATAAATGGTTGTGGTTGATTAAATTAATTATGAGATAATTAATTTAATAAGAATTAATTTAGTTACTAAAGTTGTATGGCTTTTGGTGTTCCAAAATTATAATATTTTATGGATAAATTAGTAACGACATTTAAGTATAGCATTTTAATGAAATAATAAATATTAAATAATGAAATTTATCTAGGATTTACCCTCTTATTTAATGGCCAATGGTGAAGTAGGTTTAACCAATTAATCGAGACTTGGAATTAACTTGGGGCTAGGTACCATGCTTTACAATGAAATGTTTATAGTATTTGCTACTTTTTGTTTAGGAATATCTACTAATCAAGGATGACGTAAGGATTTAATCATTCCTGACACGAAAAATCAGATGAAGATGTATTGTTGACTGTTCAGTTGATCTTGAGGTTGTTCCGGACGTAGTGATTTTCTTTTCCTCATCTTGTAGAGTTCTTTTAGTGTGCTTCCGATCAGGTGAGTTTTCCTTACTTTACTTGTAGGTCGAAGGCACCAATTCCAGCCCATTGGATTATATATTCTGGTTCGCTATGTGATGTTATGATGAGAGTATGTGTTCAATGGTTATATAATTAAACTGGTAGATTTGTATGATTACATGTATTGTTGGATATGTGTTAGACTGGTAGATCTGTAGAACTGCAAGTGTTTGTTGATTATCGATTGTTACTGTATATGTCGACATGTTATGGTTGGTCAGGTTGAGGTGGTCCAACTTTATGTTGAAGTTCAAGATACCCGGGGGGTCTGGATACACTGAAGGCCCAAGAGGCGGTCCAGTCAGGCCGAAGACCCGTAGAGTGGTTCAGATAGGTTGTAGGCCCGGTGCAGCAGTCCAATAATGCTGAACGCTCTAAGAGCAGTCCAGATACTATGTAGGCCCGATATGGCGGTCCAGTCAGGCTGAAGGATCATGTATGCATGCTGTTATTTGTGTGGTTGTGTGTGGTACTTTGGGGTAACTCACTAAGCTTTGGCTTACGGTTTTAGTTTATTGTTTCAGGTACTTCTGATGATCGTGTGAAAGCTAAGGCGTGATCGTGCACATCATCCTGGTTTATGATATTGATTAAGGAGACTCTGATATATGATTTCCACTTTTAAGAACAATGTTTTGTAAACGATTATGGTTTTGTTTGATTAACAAATGAAAAATTTTACCTTGATTTTTGGGATGTTACAAGTTGGTATCATAGCCTTGGTTTAAGGGATTTGGCACACTCTCGGGTGTGTTTGAACTCAAACTGAGGAACTAGTAATCTATTTGAAAGAAAATATTCTAAAAGATTCTTATAAAAAAAGATGCATTTTGTACAATCAGCCGGAGACAAGGAAAGTGTTCCCCAAGATGCCCACCCTTGTTATGTGTATTGATGTTATGGTAAAATTACATTCTAGTTGTAGCCTGGTGATCTTCAGGAATTACGTGATAGAATTGCCTGATTTATGATGCCTAATAGCCTAGAGGAATTTCTTGTTATTCTATATGGAACTGACATTATTATTGTGGTTGCTTAGTGTATTCATCATAGTTGTACATAACTAAGATTTTATAGCCTGAGAATGTTTGATTTAGCCTTATTTCCAATTCCTCTTTTGGTTGTGGGCTTAGGGTAGAATCAAGTATTCAATTGTTTATCAAATCCAATGTTATGTATGGTTAGCATACACGAGCGACTGCAAGGTTAGTGGAAGTTTCATGAGTGAGTATGGTTTGTAGAAGGACGCCAAGGAATGATTAGCCACTCTCAATAGAGTAAGTATAGGATGTATGCGTATCCTAGGAAGTGATTCTGAGTGATTGACGCGTTGTTTAGCGGGTTTTGGAGTATTAACATGAGTAGTTACTTAAGGGATCCGAAACGATTCTTGAGGAAAGTACGGGTAAGTGTGGAATGTAGTATTGGACCCGTACTACTGAAAGCACAAGATTCGTACTCGAATAAAGGAAATTTTCAGGGATTCTAAGGATTTGATTGAGGGTAGATTGTATGGTTTGGAACCATGATTCATTTAAATGTGTTTCTATCTTATTCGGTTTCTCGGTTATGGTTGTTCAGGCTGAGGATGGGTATGGACTGTTTGGCCCTTAGTGTCCATGTTAGTTTGGATTTGAATGGTGCAGACTAGGTGAGTTAGTTGATTTTGAGCTCTTTAGGGCCTTGCTTGAGGTAGTGCCAGTTGAATCGCGGGACTCAAGAAGGAAGCGATTGTGATGATCGACTCGAGGATTGCAGCCGGAGGCTGAGTGATTGGCAGATGGATTAGGATTTGTAAGCGAAGTGTGTGGTAGTCTATTTGTTTCTAGATAGAGAATCGGTGCTATTAATAGACTGTCAGAATTATTGCACATGGGATTCTTGATGTTAGAGGCGGTTATGATTGTGGAGTTTCCGAGGTCTCCATATAAGATTCAAAATCCCTTTGAGTTTGCTTGGTATTTATCTGGAAGATCATCCTGCGTTGTGTTATACATTGCAAGGGTCAGGGATGTTATGTATATGTTTGATCTAGTTTGAGTATTGGCCTGTTTGCAATGTTAGTTGGTGGTAGTTCGAAACCTAAGTGGGGGAGAACTGGGTTTTCTGCTTGGAGGAATCATCGATCTATTTGAGTTTATGGTTTCAGAAGAATGGGTCATAGGGATCTGTAGTTCGGGTATGCGAGACTTTGGTTCAAGATTTGGTCAAGACGGGGGTACAGAGCAATCTGCCATCAAATGTATGTGCTCAAGAACGCATGAGTTGTCTTCACGACAGGTAGTTGTTGGAAAAGTAGCACATTGTAGCTAGTGGTTACTTTCGGGAATGTCGATGAGTAGGTCAAGAGGTATTGGGCCGCTCAGGTTAAGTATTGGTTGTTGAGAGATTTGTCAGCTCGTTGTATAGATTGCAATCTGTAGTCTATGATGGGCAATTGGTGATCGGTCAATAACTTCAAGTTTGGTATGTTTAGTTCTACATGGGTTTTGTGCAGTAGTGTATTGGGTTATTGGTGTAGTTATCAATGTATTCTCAATCGTTGGTCATTTTGTTCATCGTCGATAGTTGAGGTCCTTCGAAAGTTTCAAGTGTTATCAGTTGAAGTTCAATGTATGCGTCAACCTATCGTCAAAATCTGTACATTGTATATTTTGGTTTCTAAGTATGGGTACCCTCAGTTGTTGGTTATGGAAGTATTGTTCATAGTGGGCTTGGGTTTGGCAGCTGTCCCTGGTTATTAGGAGATCGGACGTTGAAACGGTGTTGTTTAGTGGTGTTCTAAGTCAAGGAACTAGGGTAAGTGCGATGAATGGATGATCATCAGTAGTAGGGTATGGCTTCTAAAGATTAAATTGATGGATTCCCAGTTTGGGGATTTTATTGATGGAAATAGTTTGTAATTCTAGTTTTGAGAAGTTTTCCGCTTTGAGTGGTTGTCGCTGTGAGTTGGGTCTTACAGATAGGAGAGGGAGAGAGAGAAATAGTAATTGTGGTTGAGTGTTTTCAAGTTATTGGGTTGTTTGTTGGCAACTGTGGGTTTTCGAGAATCTTTTAACTTCTATGTGTAGATGCCTTGATTTCGGAGTGGTTAGAGGAAACTTATGGAATGTGTCGACGTTGTTTTCAGATATCCTAACCAAAGACAATTTTTGGGGATGAAATTTGATTCAATTAGGGGAGAATTGTAACACCATGTTCCTGTCTATTTTTTAAAGAGAATTTTAATATTAGATTAATTAAATATATAGAATTAAAGAATCATTAGGGTTTTAATTTAAAAAAATATATATTTATAAGATTGTAACGCCCGTGTTTCTGGGCTAGGCATTAATGTTGTTGTAAAAGTCTAGGTTAACCCTTGTAACTCATTCTGAAATAATAGAAGTGTATTAATTGAGTATTATGTGTTTTGTGCTTAATTGTGTATCTTAATTGAATTAAGAATAAAAATAAGCGACAAAATGAAATGTTAGATAAAGCCGATATCTATGGATAATGTTGTAGTAGTTGAAACGAGGTTTCCGAATATATAAAGAATGTCGAAATCCGAGTTATAACGAAGAAGTTATGACCTGTCAAAGTTTCGCGACAGAACCGACACGACGCTGAAGGACGTAAAATATGAATTTAAGATAGAGCGATATCTAGCCTTAGTTATCTAAACGGAAGTTGTAGAATACGTTAAACCGAGAGCGTGCATAAAAATATCGTCTAAATCTGACTTCGTATGAGGAAGTTATGATTTTTCTAAGTTTCGACTTAGCAGTATGCAGCCCGAATACTCGATTTGAGATCGAGCGGTTTTTAGCCGAAACAATCTAAACGAGAATCGAAGATCTCATTATTAGTAGTGCAACGATAAAAAGACAGACGAAAACGGACGCCGGATGAAGAAGTTATGAATTTATAACGGAGTTTTCCTGTCCCGGCCTACTAAAAACAAATAATCAAAATAAAATCAAAATCAGCCGACGGAGTCTAAACGAAAGTTGTAGAGCGTAGTCTCACCTACGCGTGGATATAAAGAACATCGAAAACGGAGTTCGTATGAGGAATATATAAATTTCAGAAGTTTTATAAATAATTAAAATATATATTTAATTAAGAATTCCGGATAATATCCGAAGGAGTCACTGATCTTATCCGAACTATGCCCAACGTAGTTGAGTACGCCCAGCGTACCTTGGTGCATGAACCGCCTCGGACTCGAGTGCCCCAAATACGTAAGCAGTGACGTTTCCGAAGCATTACGCCCCGCGTAGCTTAGCATTACGCCCAACGTAATGCGAGGGTTCAGGCCTTATAAAAGGGTGCGAGGGCAGCCGGCCTTTTTGCTCCTTTTCTCTTCTCTCTCTCCCGTTTTGCATCGTTTTTCGTGCAAGAACTATCCCGAAGATCCTGTATTATTCCCGAGACCCGAGGCAAGTTCCGAAGCCCCGAAGATCCCGAGAAGTAAAGTTTCCGAGCCGAAACTATGCCCGTGAGAAGCCCGGTTTTCAAGAAAAGCATCCCGATTTTATCGGAAAAGATTATTTTAAGAGACGAGGTGTTGTCCGATCATTTTCTTATCAAGTGAGTGTATATTCGTTTTCTTCTAACACATAGATATAAAGTATTCTTTATAAAATACGTGCTATGTGTTATTATATTAATTGTTTATTTGAACTAGTTGTTGAATGGATGTTTTATACAGGTTTTAAGTTGTATATAAATGTATATATTTTATCTACTAATATGTTGGGTAGAACATGGGTAGACAGTTGTTATGTGATGAAATAAAATAATGAGAGGCCTCATTGTTGTTGCTGATTCAGTCATCTAGCGGAGTTTAGATGACGACCACAGACTTTTCTAGACAGTCCAGTGGAACGTTAGCATGCTCATTACCTGTAGGTGTTGATGAACTTGGGTGTTCATTTGTTGTACTCCATCCCCCTCATGGTTGCCTTTAGGACATCTATTGTTAAGGAAACCCCTTTGCAGTAATGTCCGTCCCGATGAAAATCCTAGATTAGGTCCCTTGTACTAGTTGTAGTTTTAGGGACATAAAGTGAGGATAACGGGAATGGGTAATCGGATTATTGTTGGTTGATGAACTAAATATAATTTTTATTGTGGGTTGAAAACCCTATATGCTCACCAGGCTCCCAATCCTGACCCACTCAGTTTCTTTGTATTACAGGTAGTGGCGCGAGAGCTTAAGTTGGATGACATTGTAAAGATATTTTTGGATTATAGGCCAATAGTTGTATGTAACTGTTGTAAGGTCTATGTTGTATTGTTTATGCTTTTGGTCTGTATCGGAACATGACATCCCGAGTTTTGATATATAATGAAAATACATTTCCTTAAGAAATGCTTTGATAAACTTTATTTTATCATGTTTTGTTTTAGGGACAAATTTCCGCAACTCTTTTAAATCAATGGATTTACTCTGAAATTATTTTAAAAGAATAAATGAAACCGGTCTTTTCTGTCCGTGATTTTGGGGATGTCACAAAGATTGTTGTTATTCAATGGTCAAGTAATTAATTAAGTACTTAATTAAGGAGTAATAATAATTTTAGTAACAATAATATAATTATAATGACTTTATTGAAGGCAAATGAGTTATAAGGGGCTAATAATGCATTTTAGAAACTCATTTTGATGGGAAACTAGAAGTTAGGGCTGTAGTGTATATAATGTTGAAACTTTAGGGGCCCTTTCTGCCAACTTAGGAAAATTAGCCTCTTACTACCCCTCCATTCTCGTCACAGCATGAAAAGAGGTCCCATTTCATCTTCATTGAATCTGCAATGAACTACCACTATACGAACAAGAACCATATCATAAAGAATGGAAGGTGTGTGTGTGTGTGTGCGTGTGTTATGTACGGCTGTAGAAAAGAAAGAGAGGTCGAAGATGAGGGAGGCGTTTTGGGCATTTATCCCTGTGATGCTGTTGGGTCAAAAATATGGTTTATACTTTACTTTTCTAGGAAAATGTATTTTTGTGTCTTGGACCGTAAACAGCTTGGTGTTTACGGCCGTATACGTGTTTACGGCTGTGTTTACGCCCGTAAACAGGTTTACGGCCGTCAACCCATTCACGGCCCATGTTCACCAAGCCCATATTCCCTTGTATATATATATATATATATATATATATATATATATATATATATATATATATATATATATATAGGTGTTAGGGGTGAGGAGTAGGATTTGATGAACGTGAGAAGAGAGAAACTAGAGAGAAGAAGAGAGCATTTTGTGTGTGTGAATCTATTGTAAGGAACTTAATTCTAATCATATCATTCAAGATTCATATTATTCTTCTTCTCCTTCTCTTCTGTTTGATCTGACATCATCCAATTGATTGGGTTTCCGCACCATCAATTGGATCTGATTGATACACAAGCATATTTGGGGACTTACAATTGGTATCAGAGCTTGGATTGTATCACTCATCTTTGTCAGATCTGGAGCCGATTTGATCTTATTTTGGAAGGATTCTTGCGTTTTTGGATACATCTCTGAAAATTCGGGGGGTTTCTTCTTTGCATTTTTCATAAAAACGAGTTTTTGATCGAGTTTTGGAGCAAAACAGGGTGAAAAACGTCGTTTTTTTGCGAATCTGTTGAAGGTTTACGACCTTTGAAGGGTTTACGGCCGAAGTTTACAGCCGGAAACAGTTTACGGTCGGCGGCGGCGGCGTTTACGGCTAAGGTTTCCGGAGTTTACGGCCCGGGAGTTTACGGTCCGAGGTTTACGGCCCCGGAGCTTGCGGTCCGAGTTTACGGCCCAGTAGTGTTTCCGGAGTTTACGGCCCGGGAGTTTACGGTCCGAGGTTTACGGCCCCGGAGCTTGCGGTCCGAGTTTACGGCCCAGTAGTGTTTCCGGCCTCGCAAGCAGCAGCCTCGCTCAGCCTCGCTTCGCATTTAAAATAATAGGAGGCGGATTTGGAAGTGTCGAGGTTCGAACTCTGGACCTCAGGGTCATAAACACAGCGCCTTATCCAAGTCGGCTACCTGATCCGTTGTTACAATCTTTCGAAATTTAATTCATAACCAGTTATTCTCGGTTTCAACTTTCAAAATTTGACACTTTTAACCGAAAATTCAATTTCTTTTAATTTTTTTAAATTCCTTTTCATCCAAAATAAAAAATATATATATAAATAAAAAATAATAATAATTATAATAATAAAAAAATTATTAATAAATAAAATTATATTTTGATTTTTGCCTTTTATTTTTTTTACTTTTGACCTTAAATTTTGACTTTGACCTTGAAGTTTGACCTTTAACTTTAAACTTTGACTTTTTCGTTTAACTTTTAAATTTTCAAATTTAGCTTTTCGGTTTGACTTTTAAGTTTGACTTTTGAGTTTAACTTTTAAATTTGACTTTTAAGGTTGACTTTTGAGGTTTATAATCAACGGGTTTGACTTTTAAATTTAAGTTTGACTTCTAGTTGTGTTTTTAATGGCTTTTGAGGTCAACAAGGGAAATGAAGACATGAAAGAGAGTGAGGATATGTTAAGACAAAAATTCAACATGTTCAACTATATCCCTGGAGAAACCCTGGAAGCTTAGTTGCAGCGATTTACTACACTTACTTCTGAGATGAGTATAGCTGGGATTTTCTTGACTAAATCTGAGATAAACAAAAGCTGTTGAATGCACTTCCGAAATCGTGGGATATGAACGTGGCTGTCATCAAGAAGACAAAAGATCTCAATCGTCTTAGTCTTGCTGCTGTAATTGAAGAACTTGATGCTTTGAAGTGTGGAAAAACAATGCGTTCCGCAAACCTTCCGGTCAATGAAGTTTCTTGTTCTCAATCATGTGAAGTTTCATGTTCTCAATCATGTGAAGCTATGATTAAACTTCTTCGTGAACATAATGATTTATTAAAAAGAGAAGTTGAGGACCTGAGATATGAAGGTTATCAACTTAGGAAAGGACAGAAACCCCTAAAGGCCCAGTTAGAAACAAAAATAAAGGACTTTAGGAAGCTTCAGGAAGAATTCAGCAACAAGTGTGAAAATTATGACTATATTAAGAGACAACTTGATGTTGTAACCGAAGAACTTGACGCTTTGAAAATTAAGTGTGGAAAAACAGATGTTAGTTTCAAAAATTATACTGCGTCAAGTAAGACAGTCGAGTCCTCATTTGAAACCCAATTAAAATTCAAAGATAATCAAAACAAGGGTCTAGGGTATGATAGTGTTCCTCCACCTTTCAATCATAACTACACATCCATCCCTACGACACAGGAAGAAATTGACAGGGAGGCACATCTTCAATATGGCAAACCAGCTGGATTTGTGTCAGGAGGTATTCAGGTTGAAAATACTAATGTTTCTACTTCATGTACAGGTAAAGTAGCAGAATATGAGAACAAGGAGAAAACCATTGAACAAACCAACATCTCCTTGAACTCTGAATCTGTTGCTTCGAACTCGGCTGTTTCTGATCAACCTACTGTTGAGAAATACAGGCTACCAATTCCAGCGAAACAGAGTGCCTCCTGTAATTGTGCTTGTGGGAACAATAAGAGACAAGGCAAGGATACGCCACCAGGAGCAGGAAGAAACAACTTCACAGTGAAGAAAAAGACATGCTTTCACTGTGGAACACCTGGACACATTGCTAGAAATTGTCCTAAACGCGCATACGTTCCCTACTATGCACAAGGCTGGCAGAACGCGCCACGTGGGAGATACTTCAAAAGAAACCCTTCCAGGTCACGTTCAGACAATGGTGACTGGAACACGCAGAAGGCCATGAATCAAACCCACAAGGCCAAGAATCTGAATCCCAAGGGAAAGAAGGAAATGTCAGCCAAAAAGCCCAATCCAAGAGATGCTCCAGTGAAACAAAGACCGGTTAGGTCAAAGTCATCTCAACGGCCGACATCAAGATCAAAAGAAAGCACTGAGCCACCCATCAGATCGAAAAAAAATGGGTTAAACCCAACTACAAATGGGTTCCAAAGGCTCACTCTCCCAAATCTTCTAATGCTTCTAATATTTCTACATCTTTTGTTTGGGATAAGCAGGATATGTCATGGGAGAGAGCACCCTGCATTGATGACAAAGGTCGACCCAGTTTCAAAATGGACTGGGTTCCAAAGACCAACTGATCCCGCTCTGTGTCAGAGCAGCTATGGAGGCATATCATCAGACTTCGGTTTGTTGGTAGTGGCTGCTCCTGGCATATGATAGGGGACATCTCTCAACTATACAACACTCAGAACTTTGTTCGAGAGTATGTGTCCTTTGCGTGAAAGGAAAGAAAGGAGGAAAGGAAGAGATCACTCATGGGGTTAGTGCTTAACGATGTGAAGAATTTTCGGACCTGTTATGAGATTACGCGTGCTCTTCTCAGACCTTCTGGATGCAAATTCAATCGGTGACTTACGGTTTGAGTTTTCTTCTTTATACTCCTGAGTTTTTCGTAAGCTGATTCGCTTTAAAGACTAATTTTTGTTTTAGGATAGTTTAAATTTGCGCATTTACTTTCGTTTCTCTCTTATGTACAAATTTAGGGGGAGAAATAAAAACAAAACAAAAAATTAGAAAGTTTTTAAAAAAAATCCAAAAACATTAAAAAAAATCAGAAAATCCAAAAATATGTTGTTAATGGAATGTGCTTGCATGAGATGTTTTGGGAAGTGATATAATCATGTGATAACAGGCAATCTGAATCTGTGTAAGGGACTAAATCTGAATTGTCTAGGCTCTGTGTTCGATGCGCTGGTAGGCACGAAAGATTCTAAATGGACTTTACTAGGCAGAGTTGAACTTTAGGAATTCAAAGACTTGACAAATCTTGAACTAGTTAAATCCGTTTACCCTGACCATACGACGCTCGGATAGGTTGAGCAGGGATATATACATGAGAATCTACCGGTCACATTAAATGAACCCGTATCTAGAACTGTGGATTCACTTTTCCTCGATGTACGGATTCTGTCCTTAATTCCGGTATTGATGGGGCGACTGGGGAATTCCGATAAAGTAGGTCTGTAGGAAATTATTTTCTTGCTTTCTTTCTGTTAGTCATATGTTGCCTCCTCTGCGTGATTGAAATATATCCGACCTGGACTGTAACATATGCAACTCTATCTCTATGCATCTTCTATCTATGCAATTCTTTCTATCTGTTAGCCATATACTGTCTCCTTTGCGTGAATTACAATCCGACCTGGTACACAGCATATGCACCATTCTACTTCTCAATCCCTCTAAATCTGGTTAGTCATATGTTTCACCCTCTGCAAGATTGGAAGAGATCCGACCTGGGTGTATATCATATGCATTCTAAATCTAAGTTCTCTCATAATAATTGTCTACTCACCTAAAGTAAGGAGTACTTTGGAAGTTCCTGATTATTGGGGTATGTCAGGAAGCGGGAAACATGTTCTAGTACATTTAAAATTGAACAATCACTAGGTTGTCTGTAGCTCTCGCTGCTCAATTTAGGTGGACAACAATATCTTTGGTCATCGTCAGCTGAATGGTCCTTAAGGAATATTATCTAGGAACTTAGGATCACATTGTCTTGTCACTTATAGTATGTCCTAATTTTGTCATAATCTCTCGTGTTTAAGTGGACCACAATACCGGCGATTGACCAGATCTATTCATGAAGGGAGAGGTACTGATAAACGAATAAAGGTTGTCTAAAAACTTTGATCCCAAATCACTCTTAAAGTTAGATATCATTTTATTTTTGTTAAATTTGTTCATAGTTTCTTCTAATTTAAATATTAGGGGAGAATTAAAAATTTTAAAAACCAAACAAAAATCGGAAAATTAAAAAAAAATCCAAAAATAGTGTTATTTATGTTTTATTTCTTTTTCAGAAAATATGAAAAATCCAAAAATATTGTGTGCTAAAATTTTCTTTTAGTTTTGTTTTGTCTTGAAAAGTGAATTCAGGTGAAGATGAAACTCATGGAGTTTGTGTCAAAGATTTCTGAGCCAAGGCTTCATCCGTGATCATCGAAGAATTCTCATTCGAAGGAGCAAGAAATGAAGATTATTCTTTCGACATTCAATATTTCAACCCAGAAGCAAGGTGAAGCTGCACTTGAAGATTAGGTGACGGATTCCATTGAAGCCTCCTCAATCAGTCTGCTGCTATCTATGAACCTGCTGAAGTGATCCAGAAGATTTGTTCTCTCTGAAGATTCTCAAACTGAAAGCGCTATCTTTCAAGAATCAGTACGTCAAGCCTCCTCACCCAATGTGCGTTCAATGTCAAATCTTGAAGAAATGCCCAAGTGCTCAAGATGAAGTCATTCATTGAAGATAAATGTTGAAGCCAAGCTTACAATGAAGATTGACAAGAAAAGCCAGCTACTTTTTAGGGGGAGCTTGTTGGGTCAATTAAGAAAAGAAAGTTATAAACTAAGGGGGAGATTGTTGGGTCAAAAATATGGTTTATACTTTACTTTTCTAGGAAAATGTATTTTTGTGTCTTGGACCGTAAACAGCTTGGTGTTTACGGCCGTATACGTGTTTACGGCTGTGTTTACGGCCGTAAACAGGTTTACGGCCGTAAACCCATTCACGGCCCATGTTCACCAAGCCCATATTCCCTTGTATATATATAGGTGTTAGGGGTGAAGAGTAGGATTTGATGAACGTGAGAAGAGAGAAACTAGAGAGAAGAAGAGAGCATTTTGTGTGTGTGAATCTATTGTAAGGAACTTAATTCTAATCATATCATTCAAGATTCATATTATTCTTCTTCTCCTTCTCTTCTATTTGATCTGACATCATCCAATTGATTGGGTTTCCGCACCATCAATTGGATCTGATTGATGCACAAGTATATTTGGGGACTTACAGATGCTAGATGGAGGAAGATGGTGGGATGTCAAGTCCACCAAGAAAATTACACCCTTTGTTTGCAAATAAAATGTAATATAATGGTAAAAAGGGGTATCGATCCTCAGGGAAATGGTTGTATTCAATCACCAATGCAATCCAATAGAACTAGTGTAATAAAACTAACTAACTACATTTAAACTAAAGGGGGGGGGGGGTATTGTGATTGCTTGAAAACTAAAAGACTTGAATAACTGAAAAGCTTGCAATTAAGCAAGATGGTGAGATGCTTAAATATTGGAGAGAATTGGTCAACCAAGACAATTCAACACAATGAACATTTGTGTGTTTATCATTAGGATTCAATAATGAAGCTTATCATTGATCACAAATTGGTTATACCAATCATGAAGCATGAGATGCCAAGATTCCTCATAGGTCGTATGGAGGTTGGGGAAGCCCACAACACACCTTCTTAATTAAAATCAAGGATTCAATTGAACCCAAGAAAGTTGATTAGCTGGAAGAATGAAGGAATCCCCAATTCCTAGAGGATGTCAATGCTTACACATCCATAAAGGAGTCATGATTCATAAGCTAGAGATGATTTCTACCATCATAAAGCCCTTGTTCTAAGTAAATTCAATGATTCAATGCTAAACCAAAGAAATAAACCAACAATTGCTCATTCAAGTACCATGCTCATGATCAAAGTATTAAACAAGCATAAGAAATATGTACTAGAATCATAAACATAAGATAAATGACAATTAAGCATGATTCCTTCAAAATCCACAAATATCCAAGGGTTTTAGCCAAAGTTAACCAAAATCAAGAAACTAACCACTCATGGCAACAAAATAATAATCACAAAAGTGTTTTTGCATCATTAAACTAACAATTGGTAGAAAGATGAGAAGAATGTGTATCAAGCTCCCAAAAATCGCCTCTAATGGTCTCTAATGGTGGAAAATCGAACTGTGTGCTGCTAGACCTAACCCCCACACTAAATGGTGAGCAAAATGACCAAAATGCCCAAAAGTGTGCAGTTGCGCGGGTACCCTCGCAAGTGCTGCGTGACTAAGACTCCACCCTCGCAAGTGTTGATGGAATGCTATTGGCTCTTCTTTTCTCCACTACACCACTCCACTACTCAAGATTCTCTTGGTCCCCTCCACACCTCACATGATTCAAATTTCACTATAAGAAAAATGACTTACAGTCACACCAAAAAAGTGTGACCATATGCATATAGTGACATTTTATTTTTTCACTGAACGTGTGACGGAAGGTGACGCCATCGTATGGGTCTTATGGTCACTTTAAAATGTTGTGTACGTATGAGATGAAAACATGTGGTCGTATTATAAAAGTGT
Organism: Lactuca virosa; assembly: GCF_052849685.1. Classification (NCBI taxonomy): domain Eukaryota; kingdom Viridiplantae; phylum Streptophyta; class Magnoliopsida; order Asterales; family Asteraceae; genus Lactuca; species Lactuca virosa. Next base: position 184,389,697 of record NC_136427.1, on the reverse strand, counting down.
GGCAAATTTGTACGGAAATTGTTTCCATAAATATCCAATATTATAGCGTTAAACCGTCAATAGACACATTTATTTAGTAACAGTGGTGACTGTATATCACCAACTTGCGACATTCATGATGTTTTAGTGTAGTTGTTTTCTTTTATATTGTCACACAGTTTAAATTTTTTTAAGACTATTGTGTATCTTTTGTAAATATGTAATTACGGTGAGCATGACCATGTTTGGTAAATGGACACATATAATTAATTTCATAAGTGGCGAATTGCTAATAATTAGTCACAAAAAACAATCAATTTTTGTGACTATAGCCTATCGTACAAAGACAAACAATTAAGTGAAATACAATCATAAGTATTATAAAGACACACATTTTGTTAAAATTAAGGACTATTCAGTATCGTAATAAGACTATTGGGTATATTTTAGATACATATAATTACGGTGAACATGACCATGTTAGGTAAATGGATACATATAATTAAATTTATAAGTGACGATTTGCTAGTATTTCGTCACAACAACAATCAATTATGGTATCTATTGTTAACCATTTAGCCACACGTTAAAAAATGATGTAAAGTAACCATTGTATAACTATAGAGACATTGAAAACCAATAAAACATGGCCAAATTTATATTAAATCCTCTTTAATTTAATATTTATTGTTACTTTTTATACAATTTTAGACACATCAAAATAATTTAAATTAAAGTAACCAAACCCAACAATATGAAACAAAAGTAAAATAAATAATTTGATATTACTAATAATTAAAATCCAAATCCATACATTAAATTCCTAATTAAAATACCAAAAAAACATTGTTCTATTTCAAGAATTTAAATAATGGTAAAAAAATCAAACACATCATAAACCAAAACCTAAACATAACTAGGCATTCTTCTTATTTGTATTGCTCCTTGTCTTCTTGAGAAGGGCATCCGATGAGATGTAAGTTGGTTTCCTTTTCTTTGAGTTTTGATGTTGATGTTCTTGATGTGATATAATTTTTGGTACATCAAAACCTTAGTATACTACTTAATGAAGAAAATAAAGTGTAATGCAGAAACTATTGAGCATAATTAAACAAACCTTTGACTCGGGTTGCACAAGGTATTTTGGCCATGTAACAAAACTTTTATATGCATCCTCAACTAATGTGAATTCTCCAGTTTTATGGGGTAGAAATGCTTGTTTTATTACCACTTCATCAATGGAAACTTTATAGCAATCATCTTGTAGAGGAACTCCATGAATGAATTGTCTTTCTGATGATAAGTGAATTGTACCACGAGCAACGATGTTCCTTTTATACGGATGTGATAGAGTACACTTGATTGGCTACAATGATAAGTAATATTAGAATCAGAAAAAAAAAGACAAAAATGTTTATTCAACATGTAAAAAACACTTACCTGGTGAAGGGGTTTATTTGGTGAAACTGTTGGTATGTCAGGATTGATAGTGGCAGTCTTAGAGTCAACAGCTTTTCTGGTGGGTTTTGTATTTTCCTAATATAAAGGTTTAAGACATATATGTAAAATTATATTTTAATATAAAAGATAAATTAAAAGTGTTGAAAACTGTAAAGTAAGTATAAACTACTATTGCAGATTTCGTGGAAATCAATTGTGTATCGGGAGTTGCAGTTGTAGAGTTGGTTTGAACTTGTTTCTTGGTGGGTTTTGCAATAACCTAAATAAATTAAACTCCCAAGTGAAAAAACAGAAATTAGTATCAAAAAAGCACATCAATGATTATCTTATAAAATGATAACATATTGGTGTTACAGGTTCTGATTGTTGCTTGGTTTTGAGACTAACAGGAGTTGTTTCACTACTTTCAACAATCTTGTCACTTGAAATACCCTAGCAAATATAAAGAAACTTGGAAAATGTCTAAAAAAAATGCAATTTACAAGTAACATTGAAAATACATGTTGTTAATAAGATTACTTACAACAGTATGAGACAGATTTTGAAAGTCAACTCCTTTTGCATTAAGATGAGTCAAAACTAGCTTTAGTGTTTGATCTTGTTCATTAACCTTTGTAGACAAAGCCTTGAGTTCAACATCTTTTTTCTCAAGCTCAAGTTTTCCATTATGCAGTGCAACTTTAAGATCTTTAATTTCTTCCTTAGATGATCCTTTGCTGCGAGGAACATTGAAATATATGTTGTAAGTGACTCCTGTGCCGACACCCTTTAAAAATCCTCCCTTTTCCTTGCCACAAACTAAGGTCATGGCATCCGTGCCTGGTTCAACATTAACTTGTCCTTGAAATATCTGCTTTTCTTGTTCCATCTAGCACACAAAATATTAATAATTATTGTCCTAATAAAACTGATTAAAATCTTTATAGTAATAGTAATAAAAAAGTTTATTGAAGTTACTAGTTTATCCGCCATGAGTTTAACATCTTCATCCTTAAATACTCCTTTACTTTCACGTCCTTTACACCACATAATTGACCTTGGGGGCATTTCTTCCTTTGAAATCACTTTCTCTTCAATCTTGATAAAAAAATTTAAACTATAAACAATATAAAATAAAATTCTGTTAAGTAGCATACTATGAAGGTAATATAATGGATCATATAGCTAAAAACAAAGCTTACCAACTTCCGCCTAAGAGTAGTATACCCCCCTCGTCCCATCCGATGAGCATACTTTGACATCTTGCGCGCTTTGACTGTCTTTTGTGACACAACCTGTCTAAAAAAAAAGATTTGTCAAGCAGTTTTTGGTAATTTTATGATAAATGAATGAAGCAGTTTTGGGAAAAAGTTGTAACATTAAACTCCTCAGATTGCGTATATGTCACAAATTTGTTCCAATCATCTTTTTCAGTAATTATTGCCCGATATGGAACAGGGATTTCTCCAAGCTTTTTGGAATTCCCTAGATGTGGCTTGATGTAAGCTGCATACAATTTCCTTCTGAAGTTTTGTAGAAGGATACCAAGCCTATTCATTACAAATCTTTTTCCAGTTTCATCAACTTTAAAATAGCGCTAAAATGAAACAATACTGAATTTGTTAGTATTTAATGCATGATTTGTAAATAAAATATGAGATGCAGTTAAAAAAGTGAAAAAAATATTTACTGTAATCTCTTCCCAAAGTTTGTCCTTCACTTCCAGTTTTACTTTTGTCCAACAAACACTGCATTATTCTTCCCTGTAAACTTACCGAATTCATCAAACTTCACACGTTTTTTTCTACCACCAGAATTGACATACTCGGTCTTCAGCTTTGGCAATCGAGTCAGTCCCATCTTCCTAGGTGACCTTGTAGCAACTTTGCTTTGCATTTCTTCTTCCGAATCTGAATGGATATTGTAGTCAATGTCATTATTTTCACAATCTTCTGTGTCCGATTCATAAAATTGTGTTCCATCATCTTGCTCATATTCCATATCATAGTCAGGCATATCCTCATGTTGTTCCTTGTTCACCTCCATGATTCTTCTGTTGACATGAAACGTATGAATTAAGTTTGATTATGTGTATGTTTAATAAAAAGTATGACTAACTAATATTACATACAAAATTTCACATACACATTTCATCGAACAGTTGGTGTGCAACAAGCACAGTAATATGAAGAATCAAAAAATTTATGTTTTATGTATAACCCCCTAATCAATACAATCAATAACATTGACACCATATACAGAGAATATACTTACAGTAGAAATGCGTGACGAATGTTGTCGAATGATGACCTGAAATATAATCCAACTGGGATCGATATAACCTAGAGAAAAACCACACAATGGTTGAAAAAATCAAAGTCTTTTAAATAATACATTGTTAGTACGTCCTAATTTGAGGGTGGTTACCAAATTTACCGGATTTTCCTTCATCTGATGGATTGATCTTCATAGTTATGGCGGTGAGATAAATGAATACTTCCCGCGTTGATTTGGAGCCCAAAACAAAATGGAAAAAATGTTTGCCTCCCATTATATTTGCTTAATTTTGATTGACGAATTCAAATGTTTGCCTCCCATTATATTTCCACACGATGAGAAGCGTAAATCGTGGATTGGAAGCATGTTCTGGATTTTGAAACATTATTACGAGTTATTAGATATAAATAGAAATGTTACAACTTTGGTCCTTGTAAATTAACAATTTTACGTTAGGATACAACTATATCACTATTGGAAATGAAAAATATTTAACATTTAATTATGTATATACAATGGGAAAATAGTATAATAAAACGAAAATAAGAATAAGGTCTAGTTAGCGTACTAATTTTTCTGTGGGAACACTTTGTTAAGATTTTTTATTTTATTTTATATTAAGTAAGAAAAAAAAATCCATACACCTACTATAAACCCATTTCGGTCCTAAAACCGTACCCATAATAGAAACCCATTTTGGTCCCAAACCATTACCAACACCCCTACATGACTTAATGATGGTCAACCCGTACCAACACCCGACTACTTGCAACCCATACCCGTATTAGAAACCTAATTTGGTCCCAAACCATTACCAACACCCCTACATGACCTAATGATGGTCAACCATTACCAACATCCGACCACCTGTAACCCATACCCATATTATAAACCCATTTTGGTCCCAAACCATTACAAACACCCCTACATGACCTAAGGATGGTCAACCATTACCAACAACCGACCACCTGCAACCCATACCCATATTATAAACCCATTTTGGTCCCAAACCATTACCAACACCCCTACATGACCTAATGATGGTCAACCATTACTAACACCCGACCACCTGCAATCCATACCCGTATTAGAAACCCAATTAGGTCCCAAACCATTACCAACACCCCTACATGACCTAAGAATGGTCAACCATTACCAACACCCGAGCATTTGCAACCCATACTCATATTATAAACCCATTTTGGTCACAAATCATTACCAAGACCCCTACATAACCTAATGATGGTCAACCATTACCAACACCCGACCACCTGCAAACCATACCCGTATTAGAAACCCAATTTGATCCCAAGCCATTACCAACACCCCTACATGACCTAATGATGGTCAACCATTACCAACACCCGACCACCTGCAACCCATACCCATATTATAAACCTATTTTGGTCCCAAACCATTACCAACACCCCTACACGACATAAGGATGGTGAACCATTACCAACACCGACCACCTGCAACCCATACCCATATTATAAACCCATTTTGGTGCCAAACCATTACTAACACCCCTACATGACCAAATGATGGTCAACCATTGCCAACACCCGACCACCTGCAACCCATACCCGTATTAGAAACCCATTTCGGTCCTAAAACCGTACCCATAATAGAAACCCATTTTGGTCCCAAACCATTACCAACACCCCTACATGACTTAATGATGGTCAACCCGTACCAACACCCGACTACTTGCAACCCATACCCGTATTAGAAACCTAATTTGGTCCCAAACCATTACCAACACCCCTACATGACCTAATGATGGTCAACCATTACCAACATCCGACCACCTGTAACCCATACCCATATTATAAACCCATTTTGGTCCCAAACCATTACAAACACCCCTACATGACCTAAGGATGGTCAACCATTACCAACACCCGACCACCTGCAACCCATACCCATATTATAAACCCATTTTGGTCCCAAACCATTACCAACACCCCTACATGACCTAATGATGGTCAACCATTACTAACACCCGACCACCTGCAACCCATACCCATATTAGAAACCCAATTAGGTCCCAAACCATTACCAACACCCCTACATGACCTAAGAATGGTCAACCATTACCAACACCCGAGCATTTGCAACCCATACTCATATTATAAACCCATTTTGGTCCCAAACCATTACCAACACCCCTACATGACCTAATGATGGTCAACCATTACTAACACCCGACCACCTGCAACCCATACCCGTATTAGAAACCCAATTTGGTCCCAAACCATTACCAACACCCCTACATGACCTAAGGATGGTCAACCATTACCAACACCCGAGCACTTGCAACCCGTACCCATATTATAAACCTATTTTGGTCCCAAACCATTACCAACACCCCTACATGACCTAATGATGGTCAACCATTACCAACACCCGACCACCTGCAACCCATACCCGTATTAGAAACCTAATTTGGTCCCAAACCATTACCAACATCCCTACATGACCAAATGATGGTCAACCATTACCAACACCCGACCACCTGCAACCCATACCCATATTATAAACTCATTTTGGTCCCAAACCATTACCAACACCCCTACATGGCCTAAGGATGGTCATCCATTACCAACACCCGACCACTTGCAACCCATACCCATATTATAAACCCATTTTTGGTCCCAAACCATTACCAACACCCCGACATGACCTAATGATGGTCAACCATTACCAACACCCGACCACCTGCAACCCATACCCGTATTAGAAACCCAATTTGGTCCCAAACCATTACCAACACCCCTACATGACCAAATGATGGTCAACCATTACCAACACCCGACCACCTGCAACCCATACCCATATTATAAACCCATTTTGGTCCCAAACCATTACCAACACCCCTACATTACCTAAGGATGGTCAACCATTACCAACACCCGGCCACCTGCAACCCATACCCATATTATAAACCCATTTTGGTCCCAAACCATTACCAACACCCATACATGACCTAAGGATGGTCAACCATTACCAACACCCGACCACCTGCAACCCATACCAGTATTTGAAACCCATTTTGGTCTGAAACCATTACCAACACCCCTACATGACCTAATCATGGTCAACCCGTACCAACACCCGACCACCTGGAAACCATACCCATATTAGAAACCCACTTTGGTCCCAAACCATTACCAACACCCCTACATGACCTAATGATGGTCAACCATTACCAACACCCGACTACCTGCAACCCATACCCATATTATAAACCCATTTTGGTCCAAACCATTACCAACACCCCTACATGACCTAAGGATTGTCAGCCATTACCAACACCCGACCACCTGCAACCCATACCCGTATTAGAAACCCATTTTGGTCCCAAACCATTACCAACACCCCTACATGACCTAATGATGGTGAACCCGTACAAACACCCGACCACCTGGAAACCATACCCGTATTGGAAACCTAATTTGGTCCCAAACCATTACCAACACCCTTACATGACCTAATGATGGTCAACCTTTACCAACACCCAACCACCTGCAACCCATACCCATATTATAAACCCATTTTGGTCCCAAACCATTACCAACACCCCTACATGACCTAAGGATGGTCAACCATTACCAACACCCGACCACCTGCAACCCATACCCGTATTAGAAACCCATTTTGGTCCCAAACCATTACCAACACCCCTACATGACCTAATGATGGTCAACCATTACCAACACTCGACCACCTGCAACCCATACCCATATTAGAAACCTAATTTGGTCCCAAACCATTACCAACACCCCTACATGACCTAATGTTGGTCAACCCGTGCCAACACCCGACCACCTCGAAACCATACCCATATTAATTTAAAAAATGATTTTATATATTTATAATTAATTTATATATAAATTTATATTTTTATGGTAATAATAAAAACAAAGCAAGTATGGATGTTACACATTTTTAATATTATATATATTAATGTAAATAATATATTAATGTATAACACAATATCGATAATCATTATCATAGCCGTCGTTCAAATTGCACCTCCCGTGTAGCCTGCTATTAATCGGAAGTGATGTCCTGCGTCGATGTCCCTTCAGCTCCGAATGACGATCCATTTAAAGCCTCCCCTTATATCAAAATCATCATTCTTACATCTTCATTACCAACATACAATAGCTTCTATTATTTGCTCCTCCTCTGTGAAAACAACTTCGACGATCAATGGAAACAAAGATGAATGTTGATCCATGGGCAAATCCGAGATTTCAACTCTGGGGTGTAAGCAGTGAACCACCGCAAAACACACCATTAGTAGAGTACGGGAAAGCAAACAATAAGAGATTCACCATTAGAATTGTACATGGCGGGTTTTTTACAGACTATCCAGGTAAGTCGTTTCAAACGACAAAAGTTAACTTTATTTCGTATGTCAACATCGATTTGCTGAACATGGAGATGCTTGGTCGTTTTTCGAAAAGCTTGGGGTATACAACTATGGGTAACTGGTATCATATGCCAACCGAAGAAAACTGTGGGTTGTCAATGATTCCAATTCTGAATGTTGATTGTTTGGGAACTTTCAAGATGATAGTTAGGGCACACCAATTCCGAGAGATTGAACATCTATATGTTGAACATAGGCATGTATTTGTTCCAACCAATTTCCCCTATTTTTTTATGAACTCACCATCCAAAAGCATTGAGAAGCTTATTCATCTGTTTGTAACAGAACACCCAATGACAACAGTTGATGATGGAATAGCATACATTAGGCATATGCTAAACATGACCATTCCAAGAGAAAAAATGGAAGATGCAATGGACATGGCGAAGGAGAATGTGATAGCATGGAAAAATATAGTGTAGGGGACCTATGTTGTACTCCATTTTGTGTTTAATATAGAGTACATATGAAACTCTTTTTTGTAAGCAATATGATGTTGTTTTGATTATAACTGTCTTAGGGGCAAAATGGGAATTAATTATAATTATAATTTTATGTTGTTATTTATATTGTGTTTCATACTTATAACTGAGTCAGTATTGTCCCTGTTTTGCTGCATTGTTTTGTAAACAAAGCAATGTACTTTTCAACTTATTTCCACTTTAGAGGTAAGTTATTGGTTAGATTATTTAGTTTGTCCCATGTTTGTTATCAACATATGGAGATTATGCTAAAGCAGGGGTATATCCGTCAATTAATTTTTTTTATCATAAAAGAAAGAAAATGTTATAATTTCCCATTAAAACTGTGTTTGAGATATTAGGGTATAATGGTCATTCAGTATATATAATGAAAAGAAAAAGGAAACATCATCTAAGGGTATGCATCATAATAGTATTGTCCCTGTTTTGCTGCATTGTTTTGTAAACAAAGCAATGTACTTTTCAACTTATTTCTACTTTAGAGGTAAGTTATTGGTTAGATTATTTAGTTTGTCCCATGTTTGTTATCAACATATGGAGATTATGCTAAAGCAGGGGTATATCCGTCAATTAATTGTTTTTATCATAAAAGAAAGAAAATGTTATAATTTCCCATTAAAACTGTGTTTGAGATATTAGGGTATAATGGTCATTCAGTATATATAATGAAAAAAAAAGGAAACATCATCTAACGGTATGCATCATCATAGTATTATCCCTGTTTTGCTGCATTGTTTTGTAAACAAAGCAATGTACTTTTCAACTTATTTCCACTTTAGAGGTAAGTTATCGGTTAGATTATTTAGTTTGTCCCATGTTTGTTATCAACATATGGAGATTATGCTAAAGCAGGGGTATATCCGTCAATTAATTGTTTTTATCATAAAAGAAAGAAAATGTTATAATTTCCCATTAAAAATGTGTTTGAGATATTAGGGTACAATGGCCATTCAGTATATATAATGAAAAAAAAGGAAACATCATCTAAGGGTATGCGTCATCATAGTATTGATAGAAAAAAATAAGTTTATCTTGGATACATATATGATGTGCATAACTACAATTAAACAATAAGAGTGTGAGAAGAATCAGGGGTATTTTTGTCATTTGTTTTTATTTCCAATTGTGAAGGGTAATTAAAAACAATGTGCAACCACAGTTACGTATATTGTCTGAAATGAGGAAAGTATGATTGATGGTAAATGTGGTTATCTTAGATCAGTTCTATAGGAAGCAGGGGTATTTTCGGCAAATGTTTCTCTTTTAGTTTATTGTTATGTTTTTTTCGTAAACTAATAACTTACAAATAGTCAGACACCCCAGTTGGTAAGTGTAAATGTAGTTAAAGGTATATTTTGGAATGTCATGGGTTCGAACCCCATTAGGAACAATTTTTTTCTCTTTTTTTTGTTTTTTCTCGATATATCCTTGATCATCCACACCTATTTCGTAGATATGAATTTTTAGACTATATGCATTCCCATCGAATCACTCTCTGCTTACTACAAACGCATTGCAACTACGTTTATACTTCAACCACGAATTGATACTTCAACATGAAATTCATACAGGTACACATACTACCTTAATTTATACAGGGACATAAAAAACAATTACCTTCAGAATATTAATCTTTGCTATTTTGTTTGGTCATGTTTCATTATATATTCTTCAATTAACAAGTATTTGGTTTCCAGTTATTGGATTTAATTGTAATGTGATCTTTTTCGTTTATGCACACCAACTGTTTGTTAAAATGCTTCAATGAACAGGAAACATATATTGCTTGTTGATGCTGTTATAAACTGAATATGGATAAGTCTTGGATGGGAGCCTACAGAACATCAGAAATGTATGTAAAGGGTGTTGCAGAATTTCTAAAATATGCAATACATAATTACAAGATTTCTAAAAATATGGATGTTGTAGATACCAAAAAAAAGATAAGAATTCCATGTCCATGTGTCAAATGTGTAAACCACATATCTCATTCGATGGATGTGGTAGATGATCACCTATTCAGGAATGGAATTGATCAAACATACATGAATTGGAATAAGCATGGAGAAATAGAGGAACCACCCAGAAATTATATATATGAACATAATTTTGACATGGACACGTCATACGTTATTGATTCGACGACCATGAACACAGAAATGCCAGCAGATGCTGCAGAAACAGTAGAGATGGTGGAAGCTGTAGAAGAAAATTTTATTGGGAACCCTGAGAAGTTTAGAGAACTGATTGAAGATGCCGGGAAGCCCTATATAAAGGGTGTCCTAATTTCACAAAATTATCTGCAGTCATACAATTACTCAGCTTAAAGAGTAAGTATGGAGTATCAGATAAGTGCTTTACAGAATTATTGGTTTTGATCAAAAATATGTTACTAGAAGGTAACGAAATGTACAGTAGTACATACGAGGCCAAAAAAGTGTTCAAGGCAATGGGTTCAGGGTATACTAAGATACATGCATGTGTCAACAACTGTATACTTTACAGAAACGAATACACAGACATGGAAGCATGTCCTACTTGTGGTAAATCAAGATGGAAGGTCGATGAGCAAAAAAATAAAATTTACAAAAGTATTCCTGCAAACGTTTTGTGGTACTTTCCAATTATTTCGCGCTTGAAACGACTTTTTCAGTCTAAGACTATTGCAAAAGATTTAACATGGCATGCAACAGACAGAAAGGTGGATATTGGTGTTTTAAGTCACCCAGCTGATTCACCAGCATGGGCTGCCATTGATGACAAATATGCTGACTTTGCTAGCGAGCCAAGAAATTTGCGGCTAGGCATTTCAGCTGACGGGGTCGATGTGAATAGAGGAAATAGGACTCATAGTGTGTGGCCTACTTTAACTGTCATTTATAACCTTCCACCATGGTTGTGTATGAAGAGAAAGTTCATCATGCTTTCTTTATTGATTTCGGGAACACCAGGAAACGGTATTGATGTGTTCCTAGCACCTTTTATTGATGATCTACAATTATTATTTGATATTGGAGTTGAAACATACGATGCATATGCACAAGAGCAGTTTAAACTACGTGTAGTAGTGTTATGGACTATTAATGATTATCCTGCTCTAGGTACATTAAGTGGTTGTCCATACAGCAGATTTCAAGGTTGTGTTGTGTGTGGCGAAGAAACACACTGCATTAGACTCCCTGAATCGAAAAAGCAGATTTATGCTGGTCATAGACGATTTCTACCGTATGATCACCCGTTCAGAAGACAAAAAAATGCATTCAATGGACAACAAGAGTTATCACCCTCTCCAAAACCTATGAATGGGGAGGAAGTATATAAAGGGTCAAATTTATAATTAATAAATGGGGAAAGGTGTCTAAGGGTAAGGAGGCAGAAATCCAACAATCTACAAGTGGAAGAGGTGGGAAGATAAATAAAAAAAAGAGAAAATCACAGAAAGTGGGTACTTCAGATGTGGGCCAGCAAAATAATACATACTGGAAGAAATTCAATATATGGTATAGACAGCTAAGGTATTGGCTCGACAATTTGATTCCACATTGTATAGATTTTATGCATGTCGAAAAGAACGTGGGCGAGACTTTAACCGGAACTGTGTTGAACGTTCCCGGGAAGACGAAAGATGGTTATAAAGATCGATTGGATTTGGTTCATTATGGTTTAAAACCAAAGTTGCATCCTAAGATAGAAGGGAACAACACAACACTTCCCGCAGCAGGTTGTACATTGACAAAAGAGGAAAAAGACAAATTATGTGAGACTTTATACAACTTAAGGGTTCCTCAAGGGTATTGTTCTAATTTTTCTAGTTTGGTGAGTCTGAAGGATAGGAAGTTGATCGGACTAAAATCACATGACTATCACATGCTCATGCAACAATTTTTGCCCATAACAATTCGATCTATTATGCATCCACCCACCAGAGTTGCTATTACAAGGTTTTGTTTCTTTTTCAAATCAATATGTAGCAAAGAAATCATACTGGATGAGCTCGATAAGTTGCAAGAGGAATTATGTGTAACCTTATGCCTTCTTGAGAAACACTTTCCACCATCATTTTTTGATGTGATGATTCATTTAACCGTTCATCTAACTAAGGAAGTAAAATTATGCGGTCCAGTATTCTTTAGATGGATGTACCCGTTCGAAAGGTTTATGAAGGTTATTAAGGGGCACGTGCGAAACAAAAATAGACCAGAAGGATGCATTGAAGAAGAAAATGTTGTAGAAGAGACGATTGAGTTTTTTTTGTGAATTCCTCAAAAAGATGGATACTGTTGGTATTCCCCCTGACAATCATAACACATGTGGAATTCAGATAGGTGTAGATAGTAGTTCTATTACGGACGATAGTCCTCTATTAGCTACTAAATCGGTAGAAGTTTCCGCAGAACTATTCAGAAAAGCACATTTCTTTGTATTGCAAAATACATCTGAAGTACTCCCGTATATCAAGTAAGTTTTTTACATGTATGTTTTTTTTGTTATAATATTAACATTAACGTATTGACAGACGACACATGGATTTTTTGCAACATCAACACCCTACAAAATGAAAGGCACAGCTAGAACAAGCGCACAGTAATACATTTGGTCATTGGTTACGAAAGGAGGTATATTCATTTCATATATGTTGTGTTTTTTGTTATGTATTTCTTTATATCTTAAATTCATTATCTAATTACAATTCAGGTAGAGAGAGAGTTAGGGGGCTGTAGAGAAAGTATAACAGAGACAATGAGATGGATTTCACATTGACCCAATAAGAACATTATTAAATATGATGTATATGCTATCAATGGATATACTTTTCGTATAAAAGCTCGTGAAGGTAAAGTTTACCAAAACAGTAGGGTTAGTGTCGTTGCAACTGACACACACATCAGTAAAGAAGTTGTAACATATGCCAAAAACACTTATTATGGTGTTTTACAAGAGATATGGGTACTAGATTATCATTTTAAATGAATTCCAATTTTCATGTGTGACTGGGTTGACAATAGAAATGGGGTTAAAAGGGATAAATTGGGGTACACACTAGTTGAACTATAAAGATTAGGCCATAAAGGTGATCCCTTCATATTGGCCTCACAAGCACAACAAGTATTTTATGTCACAGACCCACTCGATCAAAAACTGTCTAATGTGTTCAATACACCTCCCAAAAATTACAGAGATACATATGAAGATGTAGATGAAGAATTTAGTACTGTAGTTCCTCAGAATGATAATATATTGCCACGTGTAGACACACTTGAGCTGCAGAAGGAAAATAAGTATTTTCGTACTGATTGTCATGGTATTGTTATACGTACGTTATGTGTTTCTTAATGTCATGAATTACATTTGTAGCGATAATATTTTTCCTTCTTTTAACATTTAATGATCTTTATTTTTGATTGTAGAAGGGAAAGGCCAAACCTTCATCCTAGCGTTACGTGGAGAATAAGAAAATGACAAAAAATGACGATGTACTTTCCTTAATATTTCTTTACCATATTATACCATCAAACTATTCTGGTGTAATATTGTTATAACTCAAAGTTATTATTTTTTTTTCAGTTTTTTACTGTAATGGTGGATGACATGTTATAACATAAACTCCATGTTATAGTAATGTACTTTCGTTATGCAATGTTAGACAAAGTTGTATTCTTTTCATTTATCTATCATACTATTCTGTTAAAATAAGTTGTATTCTTTTCATTTTAATGGTGTCTGATCTTGTGCAATTAAAAGAATAGATGACAAAAAGGGCAATTTGGTCCTTTCTTATAGCTCTTATTCAACACAACTATATTGTTATTTGTTTTTGTTTTTATTATTTTTAGTTTTTTTTGTTTTCTTCTGAAATTGTTTCTATCTTTACAAAACTGCAATTCATTTTTTTTCATTATTTTATACAACCCTTTAATTGCAAAATAAGCAATGTACTTTTGTAAAATGCCATGATTTAACTTTTTGTTCATTTTTAATTCTGCCAAATGATATCAAAGATAATTATGGTCAAATTTAAGAGTCTTCCAAATACAATAGTACAACCAGAATAAACATTACATATGTGTCTATATTTACATATAGACACATATAATAGATGTAATCGTAACTAAATGGTACCTACACAGACAATATTTGTTTCTTCTTAAAGCCAATTCATAATATTTTGACACACATAATAAATGATACATGACCATAAGTAACCAATACGAACTTGTTTTAATTTCTTGCGTTAACTAAGTACAACTAGTACAGAACCGCCCTATGGACACACAAATATTTAGTGTGACCATATGTATCACCTTTTAGCTACTTTGTCTGTTATGTGGATAAATAGGCACCAGGTTACAAACACACATAGAACTAACTCATGTAACGATACATTAATCTACTGTCTCTCATAAAAAAAAGTATGACAATCTTAATCGATACCTGTGGCTGATTGTGACTTATGGCCTCAGTGGTCGAGTGTGACTAATATTTGTCACATTTGGTATAATTAAGTGTGGTTAAAGTTTTAATTATCTATATAATGGCCACACAAACTAATTTAAATGTATCCAAAAACAGTCTCTAAATTGTTTTAGTGACCTTTGGCCACACTTTTAATAAAAAGTGTCACAGGCCGATTTTCAGAAAGTGTGACCGTAGGTCATTTTTGTACTAGTGTTTGGCCAATCATCTTCAAGCTTCAAATGTAGATAGTCCAAGCCCAAAATAAGATTCCAAGACACATCTTCATAAGCCCACTTCATCCAAGTCTTCAACTTTTTAAGCCTAATTCTTCTTTGATGGATCCAGAAAGCCCAATAATGCCTCGAAAGCCCACAAAGCCCATCTCCAAGATAATCCACAACCGCAACGAGCTCCAGAACCCTACAAAATACCTCATGAAAAATAGAAATTACCCGATACGATCCATGATAAAGAAAATAAAGAATATACAATGCAATACTAATCAAAAGAGCGAAAAATACTAAAATAAACTATAAAAAGGAAGGAAATAAAATAAACTATTAGAAGACGATTGTGGTATTGAGATTAAGAGTTGTTGGTGCGTTCTTATTAGAGCACCACTGGAAGTGGTGGTTTCGGTAGAATGGCCTTGCTCTGGGATAATCGAATGAGGTTAAATTAGGTAGTGTAGAGCCAACAACCACCATTCCATTTCGGTTAGCCTTCTTCTTCCAGCAACAATCTATGTATTCAAAGTATAGAGTATGGATGAATGCTTGGGTTGTGTCATCGACAAGAGGGAGTCACTGGAAGGCGGAGTTACGTCGTAGGGAAGGAAGGTTCGCCATATTTGTGTGTCGCCGGAAAAAAGAACCTCACCGGAGGAGATGGTGTTGTTGGCCACACCTCTAAGCATGGAGCCTGTTGTACGACTCAAATGTGTGAGGTAAAATCTTGACCTAATGGACTTTTTATTATTTACGTGGGCTAAACTTGTGGACCCAATCAATGTCTTTGGGCTTTGAAATATTGGGTCAAAACTAATAAACCTAGTGTTAGGACATGATTTGTGTTTTATACTTTACTTTTGATAGCTTTTAGAGTTCTCGGTCAAGGACCGAAAACACCATGTTTTTGGTGGTTTTTGGACCGAAATCACCATGTAATTTCAGCAGGCTTAATGATGCTTTCGGACAGCTTAGGCTTGGGCTTGGGCCTGTTAAGGCTTTGTACTAGGTATGTATAAATATCTTTTCACCCGTTTAGGAGTCAGAGTTATTCATCATTATTGTATTCGGCTGTTAAGAATTTCTTGGTGTACCAGACGATTTCATCTAATAAATTGTGTGCATTAAGAGTTATTTGTGTGTTCTTGAATCACTATCTGATTTATATTCCGCATTCTTTAGATAGTTTGATTGATATCATATTGATCTAAGTGTTTTGGGACTTACAATTGGTATCAGAGCTTTGAAAAGGTATCAATCGATTCAAGGACCTTGGGGACTCGTTTTTATATGTGTTGAGATCATTGGTTTAATCGAAAATTGATAAGTTTCGGTTTAAATTGATAAAAAAATTTGTTGTTCATCGATTAACTGTTCTTGGGATTCTTCGTATTCATCGTATTCTTCGTGGATCTTCATCTGAATTTTCGGGATTAATTTGGATCTTTATCAATTAAAATAACCAAATTTAAGGGTTTTTGGTGACTTCCTGATAAGAAAGCAAGGTTTTCGGTTCTAAAATCTTAAGGGTTTCCAGTGGGTCTTGGTCAAAGTTGAAGGTTTTCGGTCAACGTTTTGATCAAAATCTGTACAAGAAATAAGCATTTTCCGGTTTTCGTTCTCGGCCGAAATCAACAGTTCTCGGTCAACATTTTCGTTGTTCTCGGTCAACACTTTTTGGAGTTTTCGGTCAACTCACCCGTTAACTTTCCTTGTTTTCGGTCAATTTTTCTTTGACTTTTGGGTGTTCTTGGTTTTGTTAATTAAAATGGAATCTCATTACAACAGTTCAGTGCATCAGGAGTTGGATTCTATTATAGGGACTGCCACTCGAATTCCTCGTCTTCTATTCGCTGATGGGTTTCCGGAATGGTAGTTCAGAATTGAGAAGTACATTAAAATGAAGGATGCTAAGATATGGAGGAGCATTTTTAGAGGTCTAGTCAGGATTACAACAACTTTTGCTGATGCAGCTAAAACTGTTGTTGATAAAAAGGATAGAGAACTACACGGATGACGACTTTGAAAAGATTGAAGAACATGATAGGCTCTTGCCACTCTTACCATGGCCTTATCTCCTAAAATTGCCCAAGGCTTTAGGAAATATACGTCTACAAAGGATTTATGGGAGGCTTTGATTGAGGGTTATGAAGGAAATGAGGACATGAGGCAGAGCAGACAACACCTGCTTCGACAGAGGTTCAACATGTTTAATCATGTTCTAAGGGAGTCTCTTGAAGTTCAGATGCAAAGATTTGTTACTCTCACTCAGAGATGAGTACGGCTGGGATCGATCTACCAAGCACAAAGATTAACAAGAAGCTACTGAATTCTCTTCCACGTAGTTGGGAGATGAATGTGTCAGTGATCAAGAAGACTAGAGATTTGAGCAAGATTTCCCTTGCAGAAGTGATGGCTATAATCAAGGCATGTGACATCGATGATAAGCAGCGTGAAATTAACCATGTGAATTCCTATTCTACTGCCAATCTAGGAATCTCAACAAACAGTGCCTTCTCAACTCAACAGACACATTCTGTTCATCATGTTGTACCTCATCAACATTTGGCACCTTCAAGTTCTTCTGATTCAAGTTCTAAAGCCACAACCTCAGTTCAAACTTCATCAATTCGAAAAGAAGATGAAGAGAACATGGCTTTAATGGTTGGGTTCATGAATTGCCACAATGCTCTCTTGGCAGGAGATTTAGCTTCTCCAATCATGGTTGGAGAACTGGATTAGATTCATCCTGAGGATGTGGAAGAGATGGACATCACGTGGAAAATGGCTATTATTGTGTTCAGGGAAAAGAAGTTTACTCAGCGCACAGGGAAGAACAACTGGGGAATGAACGTGGAGAAGAAGGTGGGGTTCAACAAGAGCAAGCTCTGGTGCTACATCTGTCACGAGCCAGGTCATTTTGCTTCTGAATGCACCAAGCAAGATACCAGGAACAATCCCGATAGGACGCTGGTGCCTGCAGGGAATAACAGAGGAGCTGCAACCAATAATGAAACAGCTACCCTGGCGATGGTGGCACAAAGATTCGACTGGGAGGATCAAATGCAGGTGCTGAATCTGACAGGACATGAAACAACAAATTTGGTGCAGATCAGTTAGAGTTCAAAGGCAGAAGAAGCTGAAGAAGAGATAATGGAGCTGCAATTCGCCTTCATGGTTTCCACCACACCTGCCACAAAAGAGGGTAGTGAAACTTTCTGTACTCAAGCCTGTAGTGATATAATTAAACATTATCGCGATCAACATGATTTATTAATTAGGGAAATTGAGAACCTTAAATATGAAGGATATACTGTCAGAAAGGCTCAAAAACCCTTAAAAGAAAATTTAGAGGCCCAAACCAAAGATCTAAAAAGAAGTAAGGAAGAATACAACACTAAATGTGAACACTATGATTATGCTCAAGAAAAGATTGCCAGTCTAATTGTCGAGCTTGACACATTGAAAATAAAGTTTGAAAATGCAGATTTTAATTTTAAAAAATTTCATGTGTCAAGTAAGAAAGTTGAGACAATGATTTAAAAGCAACTTAGATGGCAAGGTAAAAAGAACGTAGGTCTTGGTTATGATAGTGTTCCTCCTCCATTTAATGATAACTACACTTTTACTCCTATGACTGAGGAAGAAAAGGTAAGGCAAGCACACCTACAGTATGGCAAACCTATTGTAGTTGAGCTACTAGATAATGATAGGGTTAACGATACTAATTTTTCTACCTCATATGCAGATGAACCCCTAGTGAAAGATAGGAAAGAGGATGGAGAAAGTGATTCTGTTTTCAAAAATAACACTGCTTTGAAAAATAATGTTTTGAAAACTGATACTTCTATTTTTGTTAATTCCGTTGATTATTCAAACAATGTCTCTTTGAAAACTGATACTTCTTTTGTTTCTAATATTTGTGATGATGTGGTTGTGAATTCCAATATTAATTGACCCGCTGTTAGGAAATATAAGCCACCAAAACAAGCCAAATAGACTGCTAAATGTAAGTGTGCTTGTGGACACAATCTGGACACGCAACCAAGGACAAGCGGTAACAACTTTTATGTGAAGAAACAAACATGTTTCCACTGTGGAACACCTGGACACATTGCCAGAAACTGCCCAAATCGTGCATATGTTCCCTACTATGTAACATCCCAAAAATCATGACCAAAAATTTCATTTTAAATTATTAAATAAAACCATAGTTATCATATCATTTCATCAAAACATAGTCAAAATATCTCAAAACGTTATTATCAGAGTATCAAAACATCAGAGTAACCATCCTAGGCTAAAACATATTGGTGTATGCAATGCAGTCATCCCGAGCTCTTCTCTCTAAAACTGGAAGTACCTGAAAAAAAAACTATAAACCGTAAGCAAGAAGCTTAGTGAGCTCCCCATACTACCACATACCATACACATAACCACATATACTGGGCACCCGCCCCTACATCGGGCCCCGCCCGGCATCGGACCGTGTCCGGCATTAGGCACCGCCTGGCATCGAGCCCCGCTCGGTATACAGATTTGTTTCTCTTAGGCCCCGCCTGTCTCTGGGCACCGCTCGCTATACACACATAACAATATCGTATAATCATACTAGCCCATAAAGAGAACATACTCTATATGTATTTCCTGTCCTAAGGCCTCGCCTAACTTCGCCCCGACCCTGTTCTACTACTGATGAGTCATGGAACCCTGTCCACACTCATACTGATAGTGAGATACGGACCCCTACCCACACTCACTTCCCTCCTATCATGGGCTCCGCCCCTACTCTGCTATGGATGAGATATGGAACCTCGTCTATACTCAGCTAGTGATGAGATACGGGACCTCGCCCACACTCACCTCCCTACCAGGCACATACAAGTATCACACAGACAGCAAGTATAATCTAACATGCAACATTCCTCGGGCACCGCCTGACATCGGACCTTGGTCTGGAATAATATACTATCATACAATGCCTAGGGCTCACCACCTGGTCATCCTACCATACATAAACTAAATGGGCCGACATTGTGGCCGTAGACCCATGCAAACAGTGAGGAAAATCACCTTGCACTGCTGAAGTCCTGCAGATAATCCTCTGGCTGCTAACTGGCAATTTCCCGAACTGCTAATCCTTCAGCTCCCCGAGCTATGAATACCCAAAATAACACATAGTCGAAAATGACTTCAAAAGTCAAACTAGATCAACCTTGGTCAAAGTCAAAGTCAAAGTCAACCCTCAATTGACTCAAATCGTCGAGTCATCCCCCTGACTCGTCGAGTTCCCATGCTATTCATAGTCGTGACAGAACGCGTCAACTCATCGAGTCCCTTCACAAACTCGTCGAGTTCTACCTTGTAAAGAATCGGGACAATTCGCTTTAACTCGTCGAGTCTCTCTCTGGACTCGCCTAGTTCCTTAGTCTGTTTGGGCCTTCTTAATGGATTAAGCCCCTACTCTTCAGATCTAAGCTTCATACTTCCCATATACACTGAAAATGTCCTTTTAAGGGTAAAGCTTCCAGCTTTACCCGTTAATACTCTCACTTAATGGCTATAGCTCAAACCCTAGTCTTTTAAGATTTAGATCTTGATCCAAACATCATCAACACTCTAAACCAAGGAATATAAACTGAGATCTGGACTCTAGATACTACAAAACACGTAAAGCTTCAAGCTTTATCTACACGCATGGCCTCTTGGAGCTAAAAAGGCGAAAATAGAGGCTTAGAAGTTGCATGGGACTTCCATGGACATAAAGTTGGCACCTTTATGCCATGAGAGTCATTCTAGACACTAGATCTGCAGTGTCCCTTACTTGGGACGTCCAAATCCCAAGAGTCAAGCTTCTTGGACCAAAACCCACTAGAAAATGTGCTAAGAAGATCTAAGTACTCATTGAGCAAGGTGAAGACTTTCTTACCCATAAATGATGAGAAAGGCAAGGTGTTTCTGGATCTACTAGCTTCTTCTTGGATCCCCAAGCTTCTCCTTCTTCCTCAAGCTCCAAAGCACTCAAGATTCACTCAAAAATGGCTCACAAGCTCTCAAAGTGGATTAGGGTTTCGAGGATTAGGGTTTGGACAATGGAGGATGGAAATGAGGCTGAAAGGTGGGGAATAGGATGCTTAAATAGGGTACAAAAACCAGGATTTAGGGATTCCTAAACCTAGAACAACTCGTCGAGTTGGTCCCTCCAACTCGTCGAGTAGGTTTCCCAACCCGCGTCCCAAATCTGTTCCTACTTGTCGAGTTCTCCTCCACGGACTCGACGAGTTGCCCTCTTGATTTGGGGTTTTTCTTTCCTTAATTGGCCTTCTGGTTTTCCGGGTGTTACAACTCTCCCCCACTTAAACTAGACTTTGTCCTCGAAGTCACCTACAATTACCTATCTTGGATATTTCTCACACCTCACGCCCTCGGCTCCTGCAATCTACCCCAGATTAACTGATGCCTCTCATGGGATACAATTGTCACTCTGAACTAGCTCGAAAGCTCACAACACTTCCTATAAAATGTAAAACCTTGTCTGCTCGGTCCAATCCTCGAAAGAACCGCTACATTTGGCCCTCCGTTCTGCTTCCTGAGTGAAATGCCAATCCCCGGAGGTAAAATCTTGAGAACACTTCCATCACTAGAAACCCTGAGTACACTGCTCTCACTACTTCCGATAGTCCTTCCTGTACTCCCCGAGTACTTATACTTGGCATCCTAAGGGGTACAACAATTACCCTGCGCAATCAATGGCCTTCCCAAGGAAACAGAACATAAACGACAATCCATCTCTTTATCTCTATGAAGAATAAATCCTCTGCCAAAAGTGAAACCCCAGCCACTCCCAGTGTCGGTCATTACGCCATTACCCACTGAATGATTCCACTTACTATGTCCAGATGCTGAACACCCAGCTCAATAGGTGAATCAGATAATCCTTTGAGTAAAATATTCGTCCCTGCAACGGTTAGACTCAGACGAGAGATGCGCAACAGAGTCAAATGATTACTCCGAGATTATTTAATCCCGCTTCAAGTGACTTAGCACCTCTCGTTCAACTAACTGCCAACTCAAAAATCCTCTTATCACTACCTGTCCGAAGATCCTGTTGTCTCTTATTTACTTTCCGGATGAACCGAGACCACCCTGGTCCCAACTGATCTGCCATTATTCGGAATACCGGACTCCCACCCGGTTGCTGAACTAAAGAACACTCGCTCAGCCGCTCTCAGCGACTTCCGAAGAAACTTCGGCTATCAAAAATTACTCTATCTACATTGCCACTCATGGTCTAAAATCTTGGGATCCCCGATCCCCTACCTTGACCCTACGGTCTCTGCCAGGTCCCACCTGCCTTGCTATGATCGTACGGGCCTCGGCCACGGGTCTCACCCAAACCATGCTACGTAGTGGCCTTGCACCCAGGTCTCACCTATCTAGGCCTACGTAGGTGCAACTCCACCTCGAATCCTATCAACCTATCCTTTCCTGATCCTGATCATGCTAACTAGGAGATACGGGCCTCGCCCACACTCCACTGACTAGGAGATACGGGCCCTCGCCCACAGTTCACTAACTGAGAGATACGGGCCCCCGCCCACACTCTGCTATTTGGCCGCTAATGAATGATGCGGCTATCCCGCGGTCTTACAACATTTCCACACTGCCTGAACCGCTGATTACTAACCCGAACACATCCGTCGTCAAGCATGCACACGACCTAACATCCTGGCTGAATTCGTGTCCGAATAGGAATTCGATAACCTGATTTCCCAAAACCAGCTATCAAACACTTCAAAGACGTGAACCCTTCGTAGGGAAGTTTCCTAAACTCCCAACTCCCACATTCCTCAACCCAATCAGCCACTTTCCCGCCTTCCTTCATGGTGGGAATGCGAACTCATCCTAGTTTCGCACCTACTTCCGTTCCTGAACCCATGGAGAATTCTCCCCCACTTTCATTCGAATAAAATCTTACAGTACACAAGACTGGAAGGACTCCGAATCCTTCTTACCGTCCAATGATCAATCTGCTGGAGACCAACGCTTACCACTGTTAGTGTTCCAATACTGACAAACACTAAATTTAAACAACTCTTGAAAACTAACGGGACACCTCCCGAGTTCCAATCACACTTGCTACAGCTACCTCATCCTGAGAACCCAATATATAAGGAGACGACCTCACACTACTACCCTAAGGCTCATGGTATGCAGATGGCATATAACTAAAACATAAGCAAGAAGTATAACTCCAAGGTACAATTACTCGTATAAATGCAAGACCATAGCAATAAAACCATAAATAAGGATTGATAGGAAAGCAAAAGATACACACATGTAGCATCGGATACTGCTCGTGCCTCCTATGTAGTCAACTAGAAAGCCCTGCTCCTCGCCACATGCACCCCTGCCCGACCCTAACGGCCGTCAGTGATGCTCAATGTCGCAGGGGAAGGTGCCATCACCTATACCGCCACTGTCAAACTCGGACATTGGGCCTTCTTGTGGCCACGCTGAATGCAATGGAAAAAGATCAGGTCTGATCCCTGGGTGGTGGTAGTAGTACAATCCCTGCTATAATAACCGATTCGGCCGCACTTGAAGCAGCCAGAATCACCACCAATACTGCTCCTACTCTCACTTAATGGCTATTGCTCAAACCCTAGTCTTTTAAGATTTAGATCTTGATCCAAACATTTTCAACACAATAAACCAAGGCATATAAACTGAGATCTGGACTCTAGATACTACAAAATACATAAAGCTTCAAGCTTTATCTACATGCATGGCCTCTTGGAGCTAAAAATGCCAAAATAGAGGCTTAGAGGTTACATGGGACTTCTATGGCCATAAAGTTGGCACCTTTATGCCATGAGAGTCCTTCTAGACAATAGATCGGAAGTGTCCCTTACTTGGGACATCCAAATCCCAAGAGTCAAGCTTCTTGGACCAAAACCCACTAGAAAAGGTGCTAAGAAGATCTAAGTACTCATTGAGCAAAGGTGAAGACTTTCTTACCCAGAAATGATAAGAAAGGAAAGGTGTTTCTGGATCTACTAGCTTCTTCTTGAATCCCTAAGCTTCTCCTCCTTCCTCAAGCTCCAAAGCACTCAAGATTCACTCAAAAAATGGCTCATAACCTCTCAAAGTGGATTAGGGTTTCGACAATGGAGGCTAGAAATGAGGCTGAAAGGTGGGGAATAGGATGCTTAAATAGGATACAAAAACCCGGATTTAGGGTTTCCCAAACGCAGACCAACTTATCGAGTTGGTCCCTCCAACTCGTCGAGTAGGTTTCCCAACCCGCGTCCCAAATCTGTTCCTACTCGTCGATTTCTCCTCCATGGACTCGACGAGTTGCCCTCTTGATTTGGGCTTTCAAAAGAAATTCCTCAAGGTCATGTTCGAGTGATGGTGATTGGAATACTTAAAAGGCCAAAAATCACGAGGAAGATCTTTCAAAAGAAATTCCTCAAGCCTATTTCGAGAGATGGTTCAGCCTAACTGAAATCGGTGAGGTCAAATTCATCTCAAGGATTTTCCTCTAGCTCACACTTGCAATTCAAGTCTAAATCAAAAGGTAGTTCCATTTCAAAATTAAGTGTTGAAGCACCCATTAGGTTAAACATTAAAATGCTTAAACCTAATTACCAATGGGTTCCCAAAGGTCACATTTCAAAATCGTCCAAAAGTCCTGTAAATTCTTTATGTTTCTTATCTGATAAACGGTATATGTCATGGGAAAGAGTATTTTGTGTACATAGTAATGGTAAACCCAGTTTCAAAATGGACTGGGTTCCAAAAACCAATTAATCCCGCACTCTGTGTCGGAGCAGCTATGGAGGAATTTCATTAGACTTCGGTATGTTGATAGTGGTTGTTCCAAGCACATGACAAGATACATCTCTCAACTGCACGACATTTAGAACTTTAATTGAGGGTATGTGTCCTTTGTGGGAAGGAAGAAAGAAAAGATCACAAATGGGGACCGTATTTAACGGTGTGATGAATTTTGAATATGTTAACTTCGTTCCAGAATTGAAACACAGTTGAGGCTGCATACGTTGCTGTCTCTGCGTGCTGTTCTCAGGTCATCCGGATGCAACTTCAATTGCTGAATTACGGTTTGAATTTTCTTGATACTTGTAGGTTTTCTTAAAATGATTCGTTTTGAAGACTAAAAGTTTTTTTTTTGTTTTGTACATTTTGTATTTTATTTTTGTTTTTGTAAAATTTGTTCATATTTTTCCTCTATGCACAAATTTAGGGGAGAATTAAAACCAAACAAAAATCATAAAATTAAAAAAAATCCAAAAATATGTTTATTTTTTTTTATTTCTTTTTCAGAAAAATAAAAATCCAAAAATTTTGTTTTTGAGCGTATTTTAATTTTAATTTTATTCTTAGTCGTTTTATTGTGTGCTAAGTTTATTTTTACTTTTATTTTTATCTCAAAATTTCATTTGTCTTAAAATGCGAATTCAAAAGAAGAAGAGACTCAAGGAGATTGTATCGGAATTTTCTGAGCAATGAGAAGAAACTTGGAAAAGAATTGACGGTCATTACACTTCACACTACTTTCACAAGGAATTGAAGGCTTGAAAATGTACAAAATGTCAGTTAGACAGTATCTTTCTAAGAACTATCGTATTCAAGGAATTGAAGGCATGAAAATATACAAACTGTCAGTTAGGCAGTATCTTTCTAAGAACTGACGTATTTAAGGAATTGAAAGTATGGAACTGTACATATCGTCAGAATTGGTCTTGTCAGTTATCTTTACCTAAGAACTGTCATGGCACCAATGCGATTCACCCAACCGACAAATAGATATCGCTGAACATCCCGCCCAGGCTCTTGACAATCTCTTTGTCATACAAAATTGTGGAGACTCAAATGTATTCTCGGGTACATTCTTCGCAGGTAAGGAATTAACTCTCACTGACACTAGAATGGTACACTCAGCTGAGATTCAGAAACCATTGAACATCTCGCCAAGGGCCAAGTTAACTTGTTAACTTGAAAAATTGTATTGAGATCTTTGATCTAGGATATGCAGGGGCTAACATCAAAAATATCCACGAGTAGTTCTCCGATACTCAACAAATCGTAGTGCGTTCCTCCGTGTTCACACAGATATTTCGAGTAGTCTCCTTCTAAGCCAAGGCTGGGTCCTTGAACAACTATGGTGAGAAGGGTCTTTATGACTCTATGATCCACAGGGATATTTTTACTCATGGTAACTTTTCAAGACACATCTGCGATCGTTAAAGAACATTCATTCGAAGGAACTAGAAGTGAAGATTATTTTTCAACACTCAATCTTTCAACCCCGGAAGGAAGGTGAAGCTGTATTTGAAGTTATGTGACGAATTGAATTTTAGCCTCCTCAATCAATTTGCTGCTATTTATGAACCTGCTGAAGTGATCCAAAAGAATCGGTCTCTCCGTAATTATATCTGAAGTATTTCAAAACTAAAAGTGCTGGTTTTCAAGGACCTTTACAAGAAGCCTCTATACCCAATGTGTGTCCAAAGTCAAATTTTTAAAAGGAAGTCCAACTGCTCAAGATAAAGTCATTCATGTAGAAATTCATATGTTCATCTTGAAGTTGTGAAAAAATCGAAGATAAAAGTTGAAAGTCAAGAACAAAGAGAAGATTGAAAAGAAAAGAAAGCTATAAACCAATGGGGAGGTTGTTAGGAAATGATTTGTGGTTTATACTTTACTTTTTATAGCTTTTAGAGTTCTCGGTATAGGACCGAAAACACCATGTTTTCGGTGATGTTTAGACCGAAATCACCATGTGATTTCGGCGGGCTTAATGATGCTTTCGGATAGCTTGGGCTTGGGCTTGTTAAGGGTTTGTACTATGTTTGTATAAATACCTTTTGATCTGTTTAGGAGTCAGAGTTGTTCATCATTATTGTATTCCGCTGTTAAGAAGTTCTTGGTGTACGAGACGATTTCATCTAATAAATTGTGTGCATTAAGAGTTATTTGTGTGTTCTTGAATCACTATCTGAATTATATTCCGCATTCTTTAGATAGTTTGATTGATATCGTATTGATCTAAGTGTTTTGGGACTTACATCTAGTTAAGTATGTCTAAAGTAAAATATGATTATAAGTCCAATAAGCTAAGAAATGTATATATATATATATATATATATATATATATATATATATATATATATATATATATATATGGTTATGGATGATTAAATTAATTATGATATAATTAATGTAATAAGAATTAATTGAGTTAATAAAGTTGTATGGATTTTGGTGATCCAAAAATTATATTATTTTATGGATAAATTAGTAACGACATTTAAGTATAGTATTTTAATGAAATAATAAATATTAAATAATGAAATTTATCTAAGTTTTACCCTTTTATTTATTTGATGGCCGATGATGAAGTAGGTTTAATCCATTAATCGAGACTTGGAAATAAGTGGGGGGCTAGGTACGATGCTTTACAACGAAACATTTATAGTATTAGCTAATTGTTATTTAGGAATATCTACTAGTCAAGGACGACGTAAGGAGTCAATCATTCCTGACACGAAAAACGAGATGAAGATGTATTGTTGACTGTTTAGTTGACCTTGAGGTTGTTTCGGGTGTAACGATTTTTTTGTCCGCATCTTGTAGAGTTCTTTTAGTGTGCTTCCGATCAGGTACGTTTTCCTCACTGTAATTTTGGGTCGAAGGCATGAATGTCGGCCCATTAGATTAGATATCCTGGTTTGTTGTGTGATGTTATGCTAAGTGTATGTGTTCACTGGTTATGTGATTAGACTGGTAGATTTGTATGATTACATGTATTGTTGGATATGTGTTAGACTAGTAGATCTGTAGGATTACGTGTGTTTGATGATTATTGATTGTTATTTTATATGTCGACATGTTATGGTTGGTCGGGATGAGGCAGCCTAATTTGTGCTGAAGGCCAAGATACCCAGGGCGTTCCGGATAGACTGAAAGCCCGAGAGGCGGTCCAGTCAGGCCGAAGGCCCGAAGAGCGGTCCAGCTATGTTGTAGGCCCTATGCGGCGGTCCAATCATGATGAAGGCTCTGAGAGCGGTCTAGATAGTCTGTAGGAATGGTGCAGCGGTCCAGTCAGACTGAAGGCTCATGTCTACATGCTATTATTTGTATGGTTGTATGTGGTACTTTGGAGGAACTCACTAGGCTTTGGCTTACAGTTTTAGTTTATTGTTTCAGGCACATCTGATGATTATGGGAAAGCAAATGTGTGATCGTATACATCCTCCTAGTTTATGATATTGATTTGGGACACTCTGATATATGATTTCCACTTTTGAGAACAATGTTTTGTAAATGTTAATGGTTTTGTTTGATTGACAAATGAAAATTTTACCTTAATTTTTGGGATGTTATATATATGGATATAAATCCATTCTAATAGAATTCTGAATTACCATTTGTTATAGACTTCACGAATATATTTTACAATAATGTGGTTTTGATTTTCAGGGAACGCGTATGTACATGAAACATGATGCTATGAACTGAAGGACAAATTCTTGGAATGTTGATGAGTGACGACAAGGATTTTCTTATTCTGTTTAATTGTATCAAGTATAAGAATAAAATTAATCATTGCATCAGATTAAAATAAAGATTTTAACAATCTAATAATCAAAAAGTGTATCACAGTGTATGAAAAAACGAAATTTTCATCACATTCAAAAACAATAAATTGAATTTAACAGTCAAGAAATCGTAATTGTATGATCAATAACATTCTCAAATAAAAGTGTTACATAGATTCAAACAAAAGAATTGTGATACATTGTACAGAAAACAACATTTGCATCAGGTTCAAACAAAAAAAATCGAATTTAACAGTCAAGAAGCTTCAAACTTACACATCTTCATAACTCAATTGTGTGATTTTTACTGATTTGCACCTGTCAATTCTTAAATTCGTCTAGTGCTATATTCAATCTATGAAAGACTGAAATAAAGATATCAGATGTAATCCATGCAAGGATCATTGGTAAATCAATCAGAGGGGAAAAAGAAATCGAGAACGTGGGATAATGGGATTCAGAAATCAAGAAGAAGAAGAAGAAGAAGAAGAAGATGATGATGATGATGATGAAGAATTAAGAAATCGCATAAAGAGAGATATTGAAATCATTGGTTAGTGATACTACATTAGATGGAAAATGGAGGTTGGTTGAGTGGAAAGGATGGAAAACATTACCTTGATAATGAAACAAACAACATAAATCAAAAGGATCAATATATTACGAAACTCTTCATTCAGAAGTCACCAACGCAATGTATTGATTGCTCGTCATAGGGTTTACAGAACCAATACGTGAGGAGGATGAAGTTCTCGTGAAAATGTGGTGGAGATGATTGTTTACCATATATATAAGTTTCCGTTACCATAATTGTAAGAACATTAATTTAAATATCATTATGTTTTGGCTAATTTTCCCCTATCTTGTTAAATTGTAAGTATATTTTTGAAAAAACATCATAAATGGTCCCTATGGTTTCCCCAAATCTGAAGTTTAGTCCCCGTGGTTTAGAAACGTCATAGCTGGTCCATGTGCTTTCAAAACTTTTGAAGATTGGTCTTTATTGCTAACTTCGTTAAGTTTTGTCCGTTAACTGAAGGGTATTTTCGTCATTTCACTACCACAGGGACCATTTATAATGTTTTCTTTTATTTTTTTTAAATGAAATAGTATACAAAGAGGGTCTCACCCTCTCTCTATCTCTCTCTCTCTCTCTCTCGTATGAACACCACCATAATCCCTAAAATACTAAACATGTTCTGAATTTTGGGTTCTTAAATCGATGTATAGGAAAGGAAGGAAGAAACTTCGTGGTTGCTTATAACGAGGTGGGGATTGAGTTAATTGGTATAAACATTGGGGAAAGGAATCGTCGTCTTCATCAGGTCGATGAAGAAACAAACGAACAGAAGAAAAAATTGGGAATCTCCGGTGAGGCTGAGAGATCACAAGAAAGGGCAGGCGTCGACCTCCGACGAACCTCGTGGGTTCAATCTCAGTCTGATTGGGAGGGAGAAGTACGAACGAAATCAGCAAATGAGGTGGTCTGGTGGGGTTTAAAAGATCGCGATGAGGGAATAGCTGATCCCCGACGAGCCTGGTCATCATCTTCATCTTCGCCCTGGTCATCGTCTTCATCTGATCGGAATGGAAATCGAACGGAGTGGTCAAAAGTGGTGGTCCGGCGACTGAAATCGATGAAGAAGAAAATGGGCTATTGGATTTTTCGATTGCCCTTTCCTGTCTGTTCGTTTCCGACTAACGCAGAATATGGGTTGTGGGACCCTCTTTCTATATTATTTCATTTTTTTAAAAAAATAAAAGAAAACATCATACATGGTCCCTGTCGTAGTGAAATGACGAAAATACCCTTCAGTTAATTGACAAAACTTAACGGAGTTAGCAATAAGGACCAATCGTCAAAAGTTTTGAGAGTACAGGGACCAGCTATGACGTTTCTAAACCACGGGGACTAAACTTCAGATTTGGAGAAACCACAGGGACCATTTATGATGTTTTTTCTATATTTTTAGGAAAGTAAATTATATTGATCGATCCATATTTACTTTTACGTCACATAATATATGTTTGTTAATATATAGGGTTAATACCATAAAAGCCATAAGTTTTACATCCCAATTCTAAATTAGCCCTAAATGGATTTTTTGTGTCTAATTAGCCATTATGTATGTGTTGACTTTTGCCTCAAACCCTGTTATCCGGTTTCCCCGGTTTCAGCCGGTTACCCCTTTACAAATAGGGGTTTTACCGTTAGAAACCCATCTTCCACCTCCTACTTCTACATTCTCCGACTTCTTCTTCCACGCATCAACTTCTTCATGGCTAGTTCATCTACAGGGTCTACAGGGTCAATGACTTCAGGATTTCAAAATGTTAATGTTAATTTCAGGAACAGAAACAACCCCATGGTTTTGTGTCGTTGTGGTGTTGAGGCTAGCTTCTCAATTTCGTGGACGGATAAGAATCCTGGAAGAAAATTTAGGGGATGCACCAACTACAAGGTATGTTCTTCACTCTTTGATCCAGTATAAAGTTTTGTTATGGGACTAAGGGCAAATCTGTCATAAAAATGTGCAGGATCCTTCCAGGTATTGTAAGTTCTTCATGTGGTTGGACCCACCTTTGCCTAGTGAAGATTACAAAAACCTCATGTACCAAATGCATTTAGCTCTGGTTGGTATGGATGATGGCAATGCTCAGTTGGAACAGGTGAATGTGGATCAAAATAGGAGGTTGATGTTGATGATGAAGCTTATGTTCATCATAGTCATGCTATTTGCAGTGATGTTGGTAACAGGGACTGTATTGCTGGTGAAAATATAGGAAGTTAGGAAGTTAAGTTTAGTCTTTTGTGAAGTTGTTGGTTAGGTGAAATTGTTTTAGATGCTTATTTTGGCACAGTTGTAATAGCATCTGAAAACATTTTGATGGTTGTAATATGGGTACCCCAATTAATATGAAAAGCATTAACCAGAAATTAACAATTTAGTATCCATTACAAACTTACATTGAAATTTGAACTTACTACAAACCACAATCTTTATAAACATAATAGCCAAATACATACATGGTAGGTAACAATCAGAACCAAACTTCCAATTTTACAACAATGTTTACAAGCCAAAAGATGATTTCCCAAAATGACAATGTTACTACAATTTACAGTCAAAAGATAACATGTTGTCAACAAATTGGAAGCTTGTTACCAAAAGATGCTTTCACAAAAAAGGGCTATCAAAAGATTTATGCCCAATTAACCCCCCATCCATAACAACACCAGTCCAATGTAAGTGCTTTCTCAGTTGTTGAACCACCTCCATTTGGATCATGCACTACTTTTTTCAACTTAATCTTGATAATTCTTTCTGAGGGCTTCCTTTTTCTTACCAACAGATCTTGTGTTTCTTGACTGGTCTCTTCATCAACTATACTCTCAACCAACATCTCCTTCCTCTCTTTTGTCAACTGTGAATAAGAAATTAACATAAACATATTATCACATAATGTTCAAGAAAATTGTGTTGGTAATTAAATTTATAATTACACACCTTATTAAAAGCTTCAACAATTTCCCCATGATCATATCCAGATGCCTGCAGATCTTTAATAGTTTCAAAATCTTCATGGTCAAGCTTTTCATGGCAGGTGAGTACAGCTTCATCAACACCTGCCACGGTTTGACTTATACTACCATGCACAGCCCCTATTCTCCCTACATATTTGATCTTACCTCCCCTCCTTGCCATCATCTTCATTCTCTTCAAAGGAGAAATTGACTAATCAACATCTATCATCTTACCTGCTTCTTTTGATGTGCCCTCAGCAGCTTTCATCTTTCCCTCACTTGCTTCTTTTGATGTGTGATCAACAACTTTATTTTGTCCCTCATTTGCTTCTTTTGATGTGCCCTCAACAACTTTCTTCTTTCCCTTATCTACTTTCCTTGGTGTCTTTGCAATGTTCACAGCTAAATTCCTTCCCCTATCTCCCTTTGGTCTACCATTTTTCCTTTTAGGGACAGGGTCACTTGGACCTTCTCCATTCTTACAAGACAGCTTATTATGACCAAGTTCCCTACATTTCCCACACCTAACAGTCCTACTAACCTTTGCCTTTTGAATTGGGAACATAGAATCCTGACATTCTGAGGCATGTCTTCTTCTCTTTGTTTTTGGCCTTCCAGGCATTCTCCTAACAAGGGGTGGTAAGGGCTTCAAATATTCAGTATAGGGCCACATATTACTTCCATTAACAGGTAAGATGTTGTCCCTGTATATCTCTATGAACTTGTCCTTATGGAACCAAAAGGAAATAAAATCAGTTGGATCTCTATGTGTGAAATTGATTGCAGCTTGAGCATGGACACATGGTAACCCTGATATCTCCCATAATCTGCATGAACAAGAATGAGCATCTAAATCCACCTTGTAAGCTGAATATCCATGCGTTGTCTGAAATAATGCCCCTCCACTTGGTATTACTATCCAGAACCTAAAATCATAAGTAATTAGTAATGTACATGTATAGACTTAAGATCACAATTAAAATCAAATAAGCATACCGCATATGCTTTCCAAACTCCTTAATCTTCTCTAAGGTGTTTGGGCCATAGTCACCTTTCCATTGAGAAAATGTAGCAGCTTGATGATAAAACCTATTCATCAAATAAATCCTGATTTCCTCAAGGATTGTTAGAATTGGTTTTTTTCTCATGTGAATGATCATCGAATTAAAACACTCTGATATGCCATTCTCTATAGCCTCACAAGCATATCCATGAGAGAAAAATGCCCTACACCAAGAATGTGGTTTGTTTGACATCAGCCATTCATAGCCACTGGGAGTTATGTCTTTGATTTTCTTCATTGTTGCTATAAAGTCCCCCTCCACAGTACTTTTCGCAGCTTCCCAAAACAGGTTCTTGAGCTCTAACCCAGTGTATTTCTTCCTGAAGTTTGCATAGATGTGCCTGGCACATTGTCTATGTTCAACATATGGAAGTAGTTTTGTAACAGCTTGTAGTAGACCCTGACATTGAATAAACAAAATTATTATAAATGTATAATAATTAAACAAATTTACAGTATAATTTACCTTGTGCTGATCGGAAATAACCACAAGACCCCTACCACAATCAAGGTCAAGATCAGCAACTAACAGCTCAATAAACCAAGTCCAATTATCTTTGTTCTCTACATCAATCACTGCCCATGCTATTGGATATACATGATTGTCTGCATCTCTTCCAACAGCAGTCAAAAGTTCTCCCTTGATCTGACCCTTTAGGAAACAACCATCCAAACCTATCACACGTATGCAACCCCTATTCCAACCATCCTTAAAAGCCTTTAACCACACATAAAACCTTTTGAAATAGTTCATGCCACTTGCATTAGAATCTACTCCCACCTTACAAGTGCTCCCTGGGTTAGACCTGAGGATTTCTGCAGCATAGTCCCATACCTTTGCATAATGTTCTTCTAACTTACCTTATATCATCTCTCTTGCCTTTGTCGTAGCCCTGTGACATTGCCCCTTAGATACATTTACTGAAAACATCCTAAGTACATCTTCCTTCATCTCAGTTAATGTCATATTTGGCTTCATAATAATATCCTTCAGGTAATGTTTGGCCAACCAGTTACAACTAACCAAAGTTCCAAAATTAAAATTTCTAGCACATAGATGTATGTCACATATATATTTAATCTGAAATGTTCGTTCATTATACTTCCAAGCAGCATAAACTCTAAAGGGACATGGGTATTTTTTATATATTTTCCCACACCTAGCAATCACTCTATGCCTATCACTCTTCATAAACCACAACTGATATCCATTAGCTACTGCATAGTTAGTTAATGCAAACCTGAGTTGAGAAGGGGACTCGTAACACCCTCCCACTACATGCTTCATTTGTTTCCAATGTATGTCTGGATCATGAACCCTGTACTCTACACCTACTTCACCGTCATTTTGATCATCAATATGATCATGTTCTGGATCCTTAACACTAGCTTCCTGATTATCATCTCCCATTCCATCAAGAGTCCTCCTTAGCATATTTTCATCACATAATATGTTAAGGAATGGGTCATCAGACAGGTTTGAGGTTGGTTTAAAGGTCTCTGGTGCAAAATCCAGGAAAGAGAAATCTATGAGATCATCAGAGTCCTCGTCCCTTACATAAACCTTTTCAGTCCCTTTCACCTTTTTAGTTCCAGATGATGAAGCCATCTGTTCAAGATGAAAAATTATACTTGTAAGTGACACTATGGAACTCGATTATGTAAGATAAGAACACACATACACATTAATTTCTTATTGGCACCCCACGTACCTTTCTACTTCAGTGATTTTCAACTTCAAAATAGAAGCTTTTTTGTATGCAACAATGGTGTAAGAAACCTTTTTCAAACCCTTCTTCTTCCTAAGACCAACTACATGAAACCCTTTTTTGATGCAAGACATTTCTGTGAAAGGTGATATTTGGTGGTGTACGAACGATCGAGTAGTATAGGAGAGTGGTGACCGGCTGCGTACCTTGACCTGTAGTTAACCGGCTGATAAAACGATTTTGAAACGGGGTCACAATTATTTAGGCTAATTAGACACAAAAAATCCATTTAGAGCTAATTTAGAATTGGGGTGTAAAACTTATGGCTTTTATGTTATTAACCCTAATATATATCCTCTCTCTCTCTCTGTAACATCCGGGAATTTGGGTATATCTGTTTAACCCTTCCTCTTCTCCAAATTTTCAAGAAAAGCCCCTTATTGGAAATGTTGCAAAGGAGTACACTGGGCGTACTGAAGAGTACGCTGCGCGTACTCATTCGCTTTTAATAAACGCAGACTCCATGAAGTACGCTGGGCGTACTAAAGTTACACTGGGCGTAACCGGCCCAGATGCAAAACCCTAATTTAGACTTGAGCCCTATATAAAGAAGGTTATGGCCTTATCCTCAGCCACCATTTGAGTGAGTGAAACCCTAAAAGAGAGCCAACCTTCGTTCTATGCTTGTGTGAGTGTTTTTGGAGCTAAAGTGCCTTTGTGTGTTAGTAAAGAAGAAGAGGAGATTCTTGTGAAGGCTAGAAGTTGGAGTGCAAGCTTGGATCTGAGCTCTACAGAGGGAGAAGCTTCACTTGGAGGTAAAAAGCTCAGAAATTTCCTTGTTGTTATGGTTGTGTGCTTCTTGGACCAATTTTAGGGTTTTTGGTCCGAAGCTTGAGGCTTTATGAGTTGATGCACTCCAGAACTTAATAACCTGTCCTTTTAACTGTTTCTTGTGGTGGAAAACCATAAAAATAAGGCCTTGATCGTGTGAATCTACCCATGTATGAGTTATGAGCACTTTGGGTTAAGAAAGCAAGAGTTTTCATGTGTTGTGGCCTTATAAGCCATGCCAAGGCTTAAAGTTGTTAACTTTATGGAGTAAGAGATGTTAGGAAGTCCAGATCCAAGAGTTGAGCTAAGGTCTTAACGGGTTAAGACCCAGAAAATGGATTAAGCAAGCCTGATGGTACGCGCCGCATAATTCCAGCACGCCCCGCGTACTGGGTTGAGGTCCCCGATCAGTTCTTTGAGTGTTTGGGTACGCTGAGCGTACCAGGGGGGGTACGCCCCGCGTAACTCCTTCTGGGGGTTTTTGGGCTAAGCATTTTGTTGGGCCTTGAGTGTTGGGCCGGGAGTTTGGACCTCATGTAATAGAGTCTTGGACTAGAGAAGTGTATGTATGTGCTTTGGGCCTTTGGTTTGGACTTGCCTTTTCGATTAGGATTTGGGCCGTGTGAGGGCCCATTTATTATTGGGCCTTGGTGAGCCCAATGGACTTAGGGCATTAATGGGCGGATAGGTGGTCTATCTTTAGACCCAATAAGTGAGAGGTTAGACTTAGCTCCTAATTGAGATTATTGTGGGTTTGGCACAGAGTTAGAGTCTAGAGCGTAGCAGGAGTGATTATAGGAGTTGTTCTTCATCCGAGGTGAGTCTTCTCACTATACTTTACCTTGAGTGGTAATTAGAGTTATGTGACAGAGTATCTTATATGCTATGTATGTGATGTGTTGCACTGTATTATTGCTATGTGATTTATGATGTGTGTATTCCAGAGTTTACAGAGTTAGGACCGGAAGGTCCACAGAGTTAGGACCAGAGGGTCTACAGAGTTAGGGCCAGTAGGCCCACAGAGTTATAGCCTCGAGTGGCTAATATGTGTTATATGTGGTATTCTAGGGAACTCACTAAGCTTTGTGCTTACCGTGTTATGTGTTATGTGTTTCTGGTTTTCTCGAGATCGCGGGACGGCATCGGCTTGATTGTACACACCAGAGAAAGAGTTATATTTTGAGGATCCTGGATTATTAATGGAGTTGTGCTTTGTAATTTGAATAAACGAGATTTTTATAAGATATGTTATGAAGAGTATGCGATTTTAAAATGAAAAATTTGTTTGAAAAATTACGGTGTTACAAGTTGGTATCAGAGCCTTGGTTTGAGGGATTCGGATGCACCTTCGGGTATATCTGGACTCAAACAGAGGAATTGAGGAAAATTTTCAAAATAAATGATTTTTTTCTAAAACGAGCAAAAGTTCCTAAGAGAAAACGAGAAAGAGCAGTGTGTACAATCAGCCAGAGCCCGAACGGTGATTTCCCAAAATACCCTTACCTTATGTGTTTATGAGATATTATGAGATATTATGCATGCTAGAGATAGGCTAGGTATTTCATATTTTAGGACTAGAGTGGCCTGATTTGTGATGCCTTAGCCTAGGAGTTGCTGTTATCTGTGATGCGTTTTCGAGTATGTGCTGAGTAAGAGTATCCAGCGGGAATCCTTGTGGAGAGGGATTGAGTAGATGAGTAATCTAGGAAAGATACCTAGATGAGCATTTGTGGAGCCTACCGAGAGAGTAGCTAGATACCCGCAGGGGTAGAGTTTCAGAGTTCGGTGATGTCTTTTGAGTATGAGTAGAGCAAGTGGAGTTATCACCTAGAGCGGGTTTTACGTGTTATTTCGATGCCCGAATGCTGCTTGCTTCGTGCTTTGTGGAATTCCCGATGATGGGAGTCAGCTACCAAGTGAATGTGACGATATTCAGGAGGTAGATGCTGGCATCATTAGGAGTTTTTCAGCAGCTGATGGCGGAGAAGTGTGAGGACCTAGGAAGAGCCTAGGGGGTGATCATGGTCGGATGAGTGCGCTGACAGAGTAGAGCACTTCGCTGGAAAGCGAGCACACGAAAAGAGATTTAAAATCGAGAAGGTTGAGCAGCTACTTAGGAACTCTGGGATGGTTCGTGTGGAAAGTATGGGTAGATGTGGCAGGTAGTATGGGCCCGTACTACTGAAAGCATAGGACCCATACTTGATGCAGGGGGCATACCGGAGGATTCTAAGTAGCAGATTGAGAAGTGATGTCATGGTTCGAGTACCATGATTTGTAGCAGCTCGAGAGGTGATTTCATGGTTCGAGTACCATGATTTGTAGCAGGTCGAGAGGTGATTTCATGGTTCGAGTACCATGATTTGGAGCAGATCGAGAGGTGATGTCATGGTTCGAGTACCATGATTCATACGGATTGAGAAGAGATAACATGGTTCGGGTACCATGATTCATAGCAGATCGAGAGGTGGCCACATGGTTCGAGTACCACGACCCGTGGCAGTTAGTGTTATTGGTTCTACCAGTTATTCTGTGGTGATTGGCTAGACCGAGATTAGATGTGAAAGAGTATGGGGCCAGAGGGCCATGATGAACGAGTTTTAGTGGAGCAACCCTTAAAAGGAAATCGAGTTAGCTCCGAGGGATTGTTGGTGACATGCCAATTGGAGTCGGAGGACTCAGGAATGAGTAGAGAGGGCGGTTATGGAGGATTATGGCATGAGTTGAGCAATCAGCCGATGGTGGAGATGTCATTTTTTGTGACCTGAGCGGTGTTATTTCTGTTCCTGTGGCAAACATGAGAGGTATTGAGATTTTCGGTTTCCAAGGTTGGGGGTGAGCCTTGTGGGGTAGCTTTGGTTATGATCTTTCATCAGAGTATTTGGGCAGTAGGTCTGCCGAGAGGTAATGTTAGAGCCTGAGCAGGTTGTCAGCGGGGACTGAGATGGTTAAGGACAAAGATACACTCTATTTGAGCATAATAGGGCATGTATTAGCTGCAGCGGCAGACGATCAAGAAGAGGACAGTGGGGCGGTGGCTCTTATTGTCTATGATGAGTATCGAGTGTGGTAATGAGGACTCAACTCTTATTACAACCCACATGATGGAACGTTGGTTGAAGAGTCGAGGATGAGGAATATGATAGTTCGTTATTTTCAGACTGAGAGTCAGGGCTACG
This sequence comes from Lactuca virosa, assembly GCF_052849685.1. NCBI lineage: Eukaryota > Viridiplantae > Streptophyta > Magnoliopsida > Asterales > Asteraceae > Lactuca > Lactuca virosa. Next base: position 184,350,459 of record NC_136427.1, on the reverse strand, counting down.
ACTGGATAGTTGAGATGTCCGGTAGTGGGATGGTACGAGATTCTGAATGACTAGAGGTAGTCATGATGAGAAGTTTTTGAGGATTTTATCGGAGATTCGGGGTATTTGGAATTGCTTGACCTCCATCGGGGAGATCATCGAGCATTGCGTATCACCTTCCAAGAGTAGGTGCGATGTTATTAGTAAAAAAAACAGTCTGTGGGTTAGATTGTTGGCGGACCGATTGGTGATGGTTCGAACCCTGAATGGGGGAGAACCGGGTACTTTTGAGGATATTAGAGATTTGTTCAAGGGCGGTTAGAGAACTGGATAGAGAGGCCTGCGATGTGGATTCCTGAGACCAGAGTTATTGGTGGTCAAGGGGAGGTGCAGAGTGAGATAGTGCACGTGGTACGTGTTTGAGAAAGAATGAGTGTCTCCATGGCAAGTGGCCATTGGTCGGAGACCTTGTGGTGGTTAGGAATCCTTCAAGGTTAAAAAGGTGAATTCGAGGTGGTTGGCTTGTGAGGTTAGTTCGGCGGTTGAGAGTTTCTGGTTCAGAGTATGGGCCATTATATGCAGTATGGGAAGGAAAGAGGCTGATTGAGCAATCAACTTCAGGGTTGTTATGAGTATTCTGGCATGAGTTTTGAGCAATAGAGGAGGAAGCTTCGGATTTTCATCTTCGTGTTCTAAGTCGTCGGCAATTTCTCCGTGTTTTCATTTGGGAGATGGAATATTCAGGGGTATCCGAGTTTAATGTCCTAAATCTCGGATTATTTTGAATTTGAGTTTGAGATGACAAGTGGTGCATTGGGTGTCTATGGTTTCGGTGGGGGCCCTTCAGCTAATTGACATCAAATGGATTTATTTGAGAATGCGAATTGCAGCGAGAAAAAGAGGTTTTTGTCACGACGGTGGTCGTCCGAGGTAGTGATTCTTAGCCTGGATGGGTGTGTGTGTACCTATCTATGCTGGGCCACAAAGCATGAGTTAATGATCGTAGTGTGATGTCAACCTGAGGATGAGATTTTGAAGTGGTAAGAGTTAGTGGGGTGGGACTGCGAAGAGCTGCAGTTCAATGAGTTAGTGCAAAAGGGTGTTGTGATGCTACGGGGAGCCGTAGTACTCACTAGTCAGAAGAGGGTGTTGTGATGCTACGGGGAGCCGTAGTACTCACTAGTCAGAAGAGGGTGTTGTGATGCTACGGGGAGCCGTAGTACTCACTAGTCAGAGAGAGGGTGTTGTGATGCTACGGGGAGCCGTAGTACTCACTAGTCAGAGGAGGGTGTTGTGATGCTACGGGGAGTCGTAGTACTCACTAGTCAGAGAGAGGTGTGTTGTGATGCTACGGGGAGCCGTAGTTCTCACTAGTCGGAAGAGGGTGTTGTGATGCTACGGGGAGCCGTAGTACTCACTAGTCAGAGAGGGGGGGTGTTGTGATGCTACGAGGAGCCGTAGTACTCACTAGTCAGTAGGAGGTTGTTGTGATGCTATGGGGAACCGTAGTACGCACTAGTTAGCGAGAGGTTGTTATGATGAAGCATTCTTAATCAGAGCATGACACAGAAGAGTTTTAGGCTTGAGTAGCCCTAATCTACGAGTTTTTGGGAGCCCGGTGGTCGGACCAGGGGCGAGACCGTGGTCTCCTCAATGATCTGGAATCATTATATTCTGGGTAAGGTGTGGACATCGCAATCCGAAGGGATTGGATAAGTGAAGTACGCATGGGTTGCGGGTCACGAGTCATGAGTTGAGTGGGTCTTGGGGACGAGTGGTTACAACTACGGGTCGGACCAAACTCTCGAGTTGAGTTGAATCCTGGTGGTGTGTTGGATAGGTGAGATGAGATTCTGGAATCGGAGGTGGGATTCCATATGAGGGGTATTGTTCGTCATCTGATGTCTTAGACCTGAGTAGGTCAGGGCCTTGGTTCGGGAGGTGCAGCGGGATGCACGAAACTATTGAGCAGTAATCGACAGAGTTCAGGGGTGATCCGATCTTCAATAGAGTGTAGTGTTCGCTTGAGGGAAGCGAACTACGTGACTTGTGCATCATTAAGAGTCGAGACAGTTATTATAAGATGGGAATCGGTGAAACCTTTTTGGTTATGGGATGGGTGAGCATGAGGTTCATCTATTGGGTTATTAAAGTAAGAGAATATTCCCAGGCGAGCATGATCAATTTCTGGTGTCCAAGATTAGAGTTTTGGGTTCATCCCCTCTGATGAATCCTGATGTTGGTGCTTGCAGTAGGTCCTGGAGAAAGGGGGAGATTATGATCTTTCTGTCCTTTTGAGTTGAGATCGGGTTTGATCAGGGAATCAGGGTTGGTAGAGTGTTCTTAGAGTCTGTTAGTCGCGCGGGCGGTTATCAGGATGATGATTCGAGTGTGATCTGGCCAGGAGATAGACCGCAAGAGTTTTCAAGCTCTGAAGATTCAGATTGAGTACCGCAGCGACAGTTGGGTCTACCCTTTTGGGTCAGGAGACCCTGGTGGGATCGAGTATCTGTGGAAGCGATTGTTGTATGGTTTAAGGACCTTCGGTAGTGCATCTCGGGTAGTTAGGTTCGATCTATGTATGGTAAGGAGCGATTTCGAGGGCGAAATCTAATTCAAGTGGGGGAGAATTGTAACATCCGGGAATTTGGGTATATCTGTTTAACCCTTCCTCTTCTCCAAATTGTCAAGAGAAGCCCCTTATTGGAAATGTTGCAAAGGAGTACGCTGGGCGTACTAAAGAGTACGCTGCACGTACTCATTCGCTTTTAATAAACGCGAACTCCATGAAGTACGCTGGGCGTACTAAAGTTACGCTGGGCGTAACCGGCCCATATGCAAAACCCTAATTTAGACTTGAGCCCTATCTAAAGAAGGTTATGGCCTTATCCTCAGCCACCATTTGAGTGAGTGAAACCCTAAAAGAGAGCCAACCTTCGTTCTAAGCTTGTTTGAGTGTTTTTGGAGCTAAAGTGACTTTGTGTGTTAGTAAAGAAGAAGAGGAGATTCTTGTGAAGGCTAGAAGTTGGAGTGCAAGCTTGGATCTGAGCTCTACAGAGGGAGAAGCTTCACTTGGAGGTAAAAAGCTCAGAAATTTCCTTGTTGTTATGGTTGTGTGCTTCTTGGACCAATTTTAGGGTTTTTGGTCCCAAGCTTGAGGCTTTATGAGTTGATGCACTCCAGAACTTAATAACCTGTCCTTTTAACCGTTTCTTGTGGTGGAAAACCATAAAAATAAGGCCTTGATCGTGTGAATCTACCCATGTATGAGTTATGAGCACTTTGGGTTAAGAAAGCAAGAGTTTTCATGTGTTGTGGCCTTATCAGCCATGCCAAGGCTTAAAGTTGTTAACTTTATGGAGTAAGAGATGTTAGGAAGTCCAGATCCAAGAGTTGAGCTAAGGTCTTAACGGGTTAAGACCCAGAAAATGGATTAAGCAAGCATGATGGTACGCGCCGCGTAATTCCAGTACGCCCCGCGTACTGGGTTGAGGTCCCCGATCAGTTCTTTGAGTGTTTGGGTACGCTGAGCGTACTAGGAGGGGGTACGCCCGGCGTAACTCCTTCTGGGGGGTTTTGGGCTAAGCATTTTGTTGGGCCTTGAGTGTTGGGTCGGGATTTTGGACCTCATGTAATAGAGTCTTGGACTAGAGAAGTGTATTTATGTGCTTTGGGCCTTTCGTTTGGACTTGCCTTTTCGATTGGGATTTTGGCTGTGTGAGGGCCCATTTATTATTGGGCCTTGGTGGGCCCAATGGACTTAGGGCAATATTGGGCGGATAGGTGGTCTATCTTTAGACCCAATAAGTGAGAGGTTGGACTTAGCTCCTAATTGAGATTATTGTGGGTTTGGCACAGAGTTAGAGTTCGGTGCGTAGCAGCAGTGATTATAGGAGCTGTTCTTCATCCGAGGTGAGTCTTCTCACTATACTTTACCTTGAGTGGTAATTAGAGTTATGTGACAGAGTATCTTATATGCTATGTATGTGATGTGTGGCACTACATTATTTCTATGTGATTTATGTTGTGTGTATTCCAGAGTTTACAGAGTTAGGACCGGAAGGTCCACAGAGTTAGGACCAGAGGGTCCATAGAGTTAGGGCCAGTAGGCCCACAGAGTTATAGCCTCGAGTAGCTAATATGTGTTATATGTGGTATTCTGGGGAACTCACTAAGATTTGTGCTTACCGTGTTATGTGTTATGTGTTTCAGGCTTTCTCGAGATCGCGGGACGGCACCGGCTTGATTGTACACACCAGAGAAAGAGTTATATTTTGAGGATCTTGGATTATTAATGGAGTTGTGCTTTGTAATTTGAATAAACGAGATTTTTATAAGATATGTTATGAAGAGTATGCGATTTTAAAATGAAAAATCTGTTTGAAAAATTACGGTGTTACACACACACACACACTCTCTCTCTCTCTCTCTCTCTCTATATATATATATATATATATATATATATATATATATATATATATATATATATATATATATATATATATATATATATATATATATATATATATATATTCTAATAAAATAATAGCTTTAATCTCTTTTTGCCAAGTGTCAGTTTAATAAACTTCTCATTAATATTATGCTACGTGTCATGTAAATAAATATTAGGCAACTCACTTCAAAATTTAAATTTACATTTTCTAAGTATATATGTTAAATTTCAAGTTATAATTTTAAAATTTTGATATATCTCTTAATTAATAATTTATTTAAAATGATTTATTTAAAATTATTGATTAGTATTTATAAATTTCTATTATGAAAGTTTAATTAATTTTATAACCGTGGTTCCCACGGGTTATAAACTCGTGTATATATATATATATATATATATATATATATATATATATATATATATATATATATATATGTATATATATATATATATACATATATATATATATATATATATATATATATATATATATATATATATATATAGGTTCAGGTTCATTTGAGACCATTCTAATTTTGTGAGACCGTGAGACCAAATCTAAAAATAATTTTAAAATGCAAAATAAATGGAAAAATCCAAAAAATTCTTTTTTTAAATATTATTTTCGGAACTTGAATTAACTAAAAAAAATAAAAAATAAATAAAAAAAATCCCCTTTTTTTTTAAAAATACGTGAAATATTCTAATAGAATATTACACTGACATATTCTAAAAAATAATTTTAAAATTTAAAATAAATGGAAAAATCTAAAAATTCTTTTTTTAAATATTATTTTCGGAACTTGAATTAACTAAAAAAAATAAAAATAAATAAAAAAAAATCCCATTTTTTTTGAAAAATACGTGAAATATTCTAATAGATTATTACACTGTACATATTCTAAAAAATAATTTTAAAATGCAAAATAAATGGAAAAATCCAAAAATTCTTTTTTTAAATATTATTTTTGGAACTTGAATTAACTAAAAAAAATAAAAAAAAATAAAAAAAATAAAAAAATGCGTCTTACCGTATCACAAAATTAGGCCGTCTGACATGAACCTAACCATATATATATATATATATATATATATATATATATATATATATATATATATATATATATATGTTATAGAAACAAGAAGCATATGTACAGATTTTGTATGAGCCATCTCTATTGATGTTTAAAATGATATGATAAAAGAAGGGACCACAGATTCAGAGGTATCAGTTTCTCAACCTAATATCCTTAGACATTTCTCAATCCAGTGAGCCGGAACTTTTTGTATTGCCCCCACCAAATGAAATTATAACTTTGAAAATAAATATTCTAGCCTCGATGTTGATATTAATACTCTTTATTTTCTTTCGATTTGTGAGCTATCAAATCTGTCACATATAATACATACGGTGGTTGTGTTAAGTAGATTCATCCTAGCAATATTATGTGTTCTTGTTTATATTTCATTAGATGGTCCAGCATATATATATATATATATATATATATATATATATATATATATATATATATATATATATATATATATATTCTGAAAAAATAGAGATGTTGAGATTCATCATCACTCACATATTTGTCATTTTCTGCTCTAGCACGACCGAAAAATTATAATCATAAATGATTATGTAGTGTGGCTCTTTCCTTTTTCCACCGTCGCCTTCCTCACCTCTATAATCACAAGGCCACCAACAATATTACAACCTCCACCACCTACCGACCCCACCACTCCCACCTCTGTCACCTCTGTCACCTCTGCCACCCGCATCTCCTCTACTACCAACCACCATGATCGTATATGATTAGTCAATATATATATATATATATATATATATATATATATATATATATATGCTAGATGTGTGTCAACGTAAAGCGGCGACGATAAACAATTCTTTTGGCAAATAATTTTTTTACGGGGAAATAATTGTTAAATTTTTTAATAGTTATTATGTATAAAAAATTACCACTTTTCAACAAAATATTTATGTTTATACATTATATTTATATTGTCTGTTTATAAATTTGATGTAAATTAATTAACATCAGTGTCTAATTTAAGAAATATAAATTAATTTATATACATGAATTTAATATTTTAAAATTATCAATTTGCTTCAAATTAAATTTCTTAATAACCTTCCATAATTCAAGGTTTCAAACTTTGACAAATATTAATGATTTGTTTATGTAAAATAGATTTGTACAAAGAGTTTGTAAATTATACCTCTTAAAATTGAAGATATGACTAATATTTTTTTAATATAGTATAATATATATATATATATATATATATATATATATATATATATATATATATATATATATATATATATATATATATATATTATCGAATCAAGTTCAACAACGAACTCTTACAAATGGAGCGAACCAACGAACCGAGTAATCGATTTTTTTATGAGTTTCTTTCGTTCCTCGAAATTAATGGAAAGAACTAACAAACTAATAATTAAATCATCGTTCGATTACTGAAATTGAAAACTTGTTCATTTCGTTCCTCGGTCCTTTATGACGTAAATCCCTTTTGATTTCATTCTTAAAGTCAACTAGCAAATGGGTTTTCGGTCTAGAGTCAACAAAGAAGGAGTTTTCGGCCAAATAGTCAAAAGGAAAAGGGTTTGCGGTCAAGGCTTTCCCAAAAGCATGTGTTTTCGCCCAAGCCTAATCCTAAACAAAAAAATCCTTATATACATAAAGTATATTATGATTTTAAGTTAAGTATTAAATCCTTGTCTTGGACTAGTGTAAGTTTTGTGGACTTATAACAACTTAAATCAACATGGGTTTCAATTTAACCCTTGTGTTATCATATAAACTTATATATACAAGTATTCTTGGCATTCAAATTCTTATTGTAACAATGTTATGGGGTGAATTCACTTGTACATGGTTGTAGTCTAGACTTTTATTGACTTTAAAATGACGGGTTGTTACATTATCCCCCCGTTAGAGAGAATTTCGTCCCGAAATTCTTTGGATAGATAGTACATCATGGACTAGGGAAAAGATGAGGATACTTTTGTTGCATCTGATCTTCTCGCTCCCAAGTGAATTCAGGTCCCCGCTTGGCGTTCCAGCGAACCTTCACTATTAGTATGCGACTTTGTTTTGTTCGTTTGACTTCCCTATCCATGATTTCTACCAGTTCTTCCACAAAGTTAAGACTCTCGCTTATCTCGATTTCATCGAGTGCAATCACAAGAGTCTCGTCAGATAGACACTTCTTTAGATTTGACACGTGAAAGACGGGGTGTACGTTATTACGTTCTTGTGGTAGACGGAGTTTGTATGCTACTCGGCCGATTCTAGCAAGAATCTCGAACGGCCCAATGTACATTGGATTTAGCTTCCTACGCTTTTCGAAACGTATCATGCCCTTCCATGGTGAGACCTTCAACAGAACGCGGTCACCAACCTGGAATTCCAAGGGTTTTCGTCTCTTGTCTGCGTAGCTCTTTTGTCTCTCTCTAGAGGCTCTCAGTCATTCTCAGATTTGGACTATCTTTTCTGTGGTTTCTCGGATGATTTTCGGGCCAGTGAGAGTGTTGTCAGGGGCTTGACCTTTAGCTAGTTGTGTGTCACCCACTTCAACCCAGCACAAAGGGGATCTGCACTTACGACCATAGAGGGCTTTAAACGGGGCAACCTTGATGCTAGTGTGATAGCTATTATTATATGAGAACCTGTAGTGACAAAGAACATGGTTTGGCATGCGGAATTAAAGTTTGCACAATGAACATGGTGATTTGGGTGTTCAAGAGATGTATTGAATATGTATTGTGTTACAAAAAGGGACATAGATCTACATCTACATAAATAACACACACTCACACACTCAACCTTTACACCTCTCAAGCATACCTCTACATGTGGTATGAACCCACTATTTATAGAGGTGTTTACATGTCTCTCTCTCACTCTCACTAACACATGTGTCTAAAGGCTAATACACCACATGCAAGTGGGTCTACAAGAGTCAAACCATTACAAAGGCATACATGAAGAACTTTGTACCCCAACATTCTCCCCCTCAAAGTTAGGAATTGATGACCCACTTCAAATCTTCCAAAATCGAGCATCTACGCGGTTCGAGCCTCAAAGGTGACACATGTCGAAACGAACTTCAATCTTCAATTCTTCCATGATTCTTTAATTTGGGCTCTAGGATGTGAAACCATACAAACCGAGCAGCAACGAATGATTAACTCCAAATAATCACCCAAAAGTTGCGCATAAAAACACATCCCAAAAATCTTCAATAATACCAAACCCATTTCGAAAATAAATCATTTCGAACTTCCAATTGCATCATCTCGTAAGCTTCAAAAATTAAGATCACTTCGGTCTTCAAATCCGCGTAATATGAAAATTTCAAGTTCGAATTTCCATATAAATTTATCCCCCTTTTTATAATCGAAAAATGATTATAAAACTCCCAAGGAAAAAGAACGTGCTCTATTTGGAATTTTTCGTGTCAAAACTCCCCCTTAACATGTGGCATAAACTTTGTGCTTTAATCCGGAAAATCGAAAAAATATTCAATTTTTAGCTTCGTTCACGGATCGCCTTTGACAATATTTCTCAAAAATTGGTAGAAATTGTCAATTTCAAAATTCTGCAGTGACCCGGTGCGCCCAAAACAAAAAAATATGCAAAACTCTCCCCCTTTTCCAAAGCTGGGTAAAAAGCATCAATTTGCACAAACTGCAGGGGCTTGAAATGCATTTTCTTCAATTTTCAGCAAAAACAGTTTGGAGATTTGAGTTATTTGAGGACTCAAACCTTCGTATAGCTTGACAAATCGAGTGACAGCATCACAAATGATATCGACCTTCTGATTCAAGGACGCATAATCATGTTGAACAGATAGAATTTCCTTTTTCATGTCTTCACGAAGTTCGTGAATTTGGGAGTTAACATCCTCCCTCACTTTCTTGACTTCCTGAACAAAAAGAACATGTCGTTCTTTTGTTATGCTTCGCAGATCCTTAACTTCTTCCATAAAATCAGATCTGTGAGTTTTAACACGAAGCTCAGAATTCTGATCTGTGTAATCAACCTTTTCTAAAATAACAGACTCTGAGGCTTTCATCATTCCAGAAACTTTGTTGATTACTCTTGATTCAAACATCTTGAGCATAGAATCAACCTCCAAACTTGAAATAGATGAACCTCCGCCAAGATCAGCTTGGGATTGAATGATGAAGTTCAACTTTTGATTAAGAATTTTCTATTGCTTCATTGTCATTAACATATGATCAGGAAATTCTTCTTCTTCATCATGAAACTCTAGGTCTTCGAATGTTCCACCAAACCCTTCATTATCAGTTTCAGTGGGTGAAGATGGTTTGGGTGTATCAGTGGATTGAGAGGAAAAAATGGAAGTAATTGGTTGATTGATGATATGTTCAAAGGTTGGTGAAACAGTGGTTGATGTGAGAGGAATAGTAGATGTTGGTGTAACAGAAACCAATGATTCGAAAGGAGTAGAGATAATTGGACCTTGATCTGCATCTTTCGAACCACCTTCACCCATGTTGACATTTGCATCCGTATCAGATACGTGTGCAGGGATGCCTGAAGTTCGAACCTCCTCAAAAATTGACTTGGCAATCGAAACTTCGGGTGGTATGATAACAGTCTTCTCAGGAATGGAACTTGTAATGATAGAAGTGAACTCTGGAGTTTCTGGTATTCGTTCATCCTCTTCTGTAGACTCAGTAGATAAAACAATCTTTCGAGTCTTCTTCGTCTTCTTCTTTTTCGGTTGTGACAAGTGTTTTGCCATATCTTCTGCTACTCTTTTCTTGGATCCGGGAGAAACAAGAACAGGTACCTCACGAATTAAAACTCCTTGGTGAGTAATTTGAGGCTTGCGAATCAACTTCTGTGATGGTGACTTTCGTTTGTGAGTGGATTTCATCTTGATTCTTCGAAACATCCCTGTTTTCGAAGGAATAATCACGTTCTCTTGAGTCTCTTCCACTATTGGCTCAATCACTTGTGTTGCTTCAACTGTCACTGCAACATTTTCTGTCTTCTTCTTTGGAGATTTAGAGGATGTTGAACCCTTCGTTTTCTTTTCAAGTGAAGCAGGATCAGCTTTCTTCGACTTTTTGGTCTTCTTTTCATCGCGTGGCAACAAAATTCCCGTAGGAATAGAAGAATCGAATGTTTTCAGATATGCAATCAAAACAGGATTCGTAGGATCCACCCTTTTAAGCATCGCGTCTGGAATCCGACCAACGTTTGGACATTCATCATCATTGTCAACAACTTCCTTCGGAAAGTGATAAGATTGAAAAGTAACCTTCTCTTCTTCATTTGAAACCAAGATGCCTTCCTTGTTGTAAAAATGTTGCAGAATTAGACTCCAGTACCTAGCACACGAAATGCCATGAACAACATTCGTATGTTCTACTCCTTTTTGGAATTCCTTCCATAGCTATGTAGAGTAGTCTGCTGGAAGATCATAGTATAAACCAGCCACCATGGCATAAACCTCCATCCTTCCTTTATCTAATCCAACTGTTCTTCCGGTTAAACAACGCAAAAATATCCCAAACAAAAAATTCCATACTTTTGGAAGACCAGACTTCTTAAAGTCACTTATCTTTGACAATGGGGGCTGATATCCCATTTCATTAAACATATGAATTATTTGGGAGAATTGAAATTCAACAAAAGGAGGTGTATTTGGAATGTCAAGAATCTGACAAAACAGTTTCTTGGAAAGCCTAACCTTTTTGTCATTGATTAGGTGAAAAGTAATCGAATCAGAGGCTTTGTTGTATGTGGTAGTAGATCCTGCTTGAGAAAGCCAAGATACCGGAACAGAAAAGGAATTGAACATTGCTTTGGATAAAACAGAGTGTTTTAAAGAAACAATAAGCATCTTGAATTCTTCTGAACATTGAGAAAGTTCACCATCCACATAATAATTGGTAGATTGAATCTTCATAACTGGTGCAGAAGAAGTATCTTCAGTAGAAGGATCGACATGAGCAGTAGTCGCCATTGTTAGGGTTTGAAAAAGATGAAGAACAGAGAATTTGGGAAGTTTTGAGTTTTGATCGCGTAAACGTATAAAGTACTCTTGAACCCCCTTTTATATGTAACCCTAAATGATTTGAATTTGAAGCGGGATGCATTTAATGAGATCCGACGTGGCACCTTGAAAATCGGACCTGTACAGTGGAAAGGTAGCCATGCGTCAAAAAGTGTCTGTCACATCACCTAGAAAACCGGGCAGAATACCATACGTCACGTATACACAGCCTGTCATTATCCCCTTAATAGAATTGTAACCGTTAGAACCCTTCGAATGGAGGCAAGGCTCTTTCACTTTTGGGATAAAAAGCGAAGTCATTTGCCAGATGTTCGAAATCATCAGCCTGAGTTGGTATTACTCAGAACCTCAAGGATTTTGTGTGTGTAGTGTGCCAAAGAAAGTTTAGACAAGAAACAATAAATTTTTTTTTTTTTTTTTTGAATTTTGTGATGTCAAAAATTTAATTTGACACGAAGGCAGTTAAACCCCGGGCAAAGGTTGCTTCATTAATCATCAAGAGAGATGATCAACAGCTTGTGTATGTTCCCGTGAATTACAATCGAATACTTTTTGATAAGTATCAAAGGGCTTCTTTTAAGAATGCTTCGTGGGTAGGTTCAAAATTTCGTTACATGTCAACCTAAACATAAGGTGATAAAGTGTAACAGAAATTACTTGTATGACCAGTGTAGTCAGTGACAAGTCGGCTTTGAAAAATTTTAACATGACTAGGACATTCGAATGAAACTCACACGGAAATCATATTCATAAAAAAAATTTGTATACTGGATCTTGTTGGGTAACAAACATCGTGGGTTTCGAATGCTTGATCAAGACCACTCATTCGAAATGAATATGATTTGGAGTTTCGAACATTGGTACAGAAACAAAAGTTTCGTATATATCTGGAACAATGTTCCCCGTCAATTCCTTAATTTGTAAGATTTTTGGGTTTCACTTCCATCACGGACTCATGATGTCAGATCATAAACACAGAGTTTTTATATATCTAAGTCTCGATGGGTTTGATCAGAGACCTCTCGGATATACGTCTTTGTGTGTGATCGTGTAAGAATGTTTTGGATGAAAAATATTGGTGTAAGACACGAAAAGTACCTCTGTTATGTTTTGGACCAAACAGGAAACTCTTAACTCATTGTGAGAAGAGTAAGGTAGCTCAGAGACTAATGTGAATATAAGCCTGATTGGGAAGAAATTTTCGTACGAAACATTTCATTAAGGCTTTCGTACACACACATTGAGTCATGGAGGCTTTGGACGACATGCAGCAGCATGCTCCTAGGGACAACCTAACTAATTCGAATAATGAGAAACATATCAATTCATACGAAAATTTTTACCTGACCCTAAAACTGCCTGCATTGTCCCCTCTGAATCATCATCATAATCTGCAACAAAAGTCTAAAAATAAAAATATTTTTGTTGTTTTGAATTTTTTTTTTTTTTTTTTTTTTTTTAATAAAGACCGAACAAACGAAAATCTTTTTGGATTTTTGATTTTTCGAAAATTTAAAGACAAAACAAAAGAAAATCTTTTTGAATTTGTTGCAAACAGACGACTATTTGGCATTCCTTGAAGAGTGACAAATGTACGAATTCGAAGCGTTCGAAGCGTTGACTATGAACAGTAACCATTAACTCAACGCTGAAAATAAGTGACAATCATGCGAATTCGAAGCGATCGAAGCGTTGACTATGAACAGTAACCACTAACTCAACACTGAAAATAAGTGACAATCATGTGAATTCGAAGCGGTCGAAGCGTTGACCATGAACAGTAACCTCTGAATGCTGAATGACTTTGTGTTATTTTTTTATTCAGCGCCTCTGATTCATTCTTTTTCGCCTATCATTCTTCTTTTTCGCATGGAACAGAATTGCCATCGATCATTCCAAGACCTTCTATTATTCGCATTAGAGATTTTTCATCCAAAGCTTTCGTGAATATATCAGCTAACTGATCAGTTGTTTTCACGAAATGTACTTCAATGTTTCCATCCTCCACGTGATCTTTAATGAAATGATAACGAAGAGCTATGTGTTTAGTCTTCGAATGCTGCACAGGATTATGACAAATTCTTATTGCACTTTGAGAATCACAATATAATGGAATCTTTTTCATATTAATTGCATAATCACGCAATTGACTTTGGATCCATATTATTTGCGAAGTGCAAGCAGCAGTAGCCACATATTCTGCTTCAGCTGTGGAAATTGACACACACGTTTGCTTTTTCGACTGCCAGCTGACTAATTTGCCATCAAGAAATTGACATCCTCCACTTGTGCTTTTTCGATCAAGATTACAACCACCCAAGTCTGTATCTGAGTATGCTTGAACGAAGAATCCAGTTTTCGAAGGATACCACAATCCTAACGAAGTTGTGCCTTTAAGGTAACAAAAAATATTCTTCACTGCAGTAAGATGTGGTTCGCGTGGATGAGACTGATACCTAGCACAATTACACACAGAAAACATGATATCAGGTCTACTTGCTGTTAGATAAATTAATGAACCAATCATGCTCCTATACAACGTTATATCAACAGCAGGTTTGTCCAACGATGGTGTTAGCTTTATGCCTGTTGCCATTGGTACACGAAGCTTTGTGCTATTCGTCAATCCAAACTTTTCTAACAGATTTTTCGTATATTTTTCTTGATTAATGAAAATCCCTTCTCTGTTTTGACGAATATTCAATCCAAGGAAATTATTGATTTTTCCCATCATGCTCATTTCAAATTTGCTTTTCATCAATTCTTCGAATTCTCTAGACAAAGCAGGGTCAGTCGAGCCAAAAATAATATCATCAACATAAATTTGAACAAGCATTAGATGATTCCCCACTTTCTTTCGAAATAATGTGGGATCAACTGATCCTTGTTTAAATTTAGATTGTTTCAAAAATGATGTAAGTGTTGCATACCATGCTCTTGGTGCTTGTTTCAGACCATAAACTGCCTTATCTAAAATATAAACATGATTAGGATATTCTTCGTTAATAAAACCTAGGGGTTGTTCCACATAAACTGTTTCTTCAAGCTCTCCATTGAGAAATGCACATTTCACGTCCATTTGATAAACATCAAAATCTTTGTGAGCTGCATAAGCCAAAAATATTCGAACCGCCTCGAGTCTTGCGACAGGGGCAAAAGTTTCTTCATAGTCGATTCCTTCTTGTTGTGAATATCCTTTTACAACAAGTCTAACTTTATTTCGAATAATGTTTCCATCTTTGTTGGTTTTATTTTTAAAAATCCATTTTAACCCGACAATCGAAACATTTTCAGGTTTAGGAATTAATCTCCAAACCTTGTTTCGTTCGAATTCAGACAACTCCGATTGCATTGCAACAACCCAATCTGAGTGTTCCATTGCATTCTTAATTTTTTTGATTCAATTTTAGAGATGAAAACATTAAACATGCAAAATTCTTGATGAGTATTCAATACCTCATTCTTTGCACAAATTTGAGCTCTTGTCAGAACTCCCTCTTGTGGATTCCCAATAACTTGATCCTTCGGATGGTCTCTTGTCCATTTTTCCATGGGTGGATATGCTGGATCAAATTCCAAAGGGGCATCTTCGTATATTTCATCATTTTCTGAGCCTGCATTCGAACAAGCATCATCAACATTATGCTCCCCCTCAACAACATGCTCCCCCTCAATTTCAGCATTCAATTGTTCTTTCTCCCCCTCGAAAGAATGCTCTTCATCATCTAAAGTATTCAAATCCAATTGCTCCCCCTCCAGTGGACTATCACTCATAGTTTCGCCTTCTTGAGGAGTCGATGGTGAATCATCAGTAAGTTTTGAAAATTCTGGTATGTGATTATCAGGAGCATGAACTTCAGCATCAACTGCATGATCTGAAATTCCAAAAATCAAATCATAATCAGTATCATCCATTTGTATAGATTCAGTTTCAACTTGTGTTTCTTGTAAAATTGGATGATTCGTAAATCTATGCTCATTTGATTTAACATAATAATCATCGAATGTGAGATTGAACGTTTCTTCCACTTTTCGTGTTCGCTTATTTAACACTCGATATGCCACTGAATTGTGCGAATATCCAAGAAAAATTCCTTCATCAGCTTTTGCTTGAAACTTCGAAAGATGATCCTTGAGATTCATAATAAAACACCTACATCCGAAAACATGAAAAAACTTCACATTAGGTTTACGATTATTCAGAATTTCGTATGGTGTAATATTAAATCGACGATGAATGAACGATCTGTTTTGAGTAAAACATGCAGTTGAAACAACTTCAGCCCATAGATATTGAGGTAAATTCGCATATGCCAACATGGTTCTTGCTGCTTCGCATAATGAGCGATTCCTTTGTTCTACAACACCATTTTGTTGTGGTGTATATGGAGATGAAAAATTATGCGAAATTCCTTTGTCCACCAAAAATGAATCAAGAACTTTGTTCTTAAATTCAGTTCCATGATCACTCTTGATTTTTCTAACAGTCTTCTTCAACGTGGTTTCCATCTTTTTGATAAAGTCAATCATAATTTGTGCAACTTCGGATTTGAGCCTGAGAAAATAAACCCACGTAAATCTGGAAAAATCGTCAACAATAACTAAAATGTATTGTTTATTGTTGAGAGTTGAAACAGTCGAAGGACCACACAAATCAATATGTATCAACTCAAGAGGTGCAACAATTTTCGAATCAATTGTGATTGGATGACCTTGTTTATGTTGCTTGCCAACTTCACAAGCTGCACATAAAGAATCATTGTCAAATTTAAGTACAGGTAAACCTCTTACCAGATCTTGTACCACAAGTTTATTTATGTTTCGAAAGTTGAGATGTGAAAGTCTTCGATGCCATAACCAGCTTAAATCAGATGTGGCTTTCGAAAGAAGACATACTGCTGGTTTGCCTACAATTGGATTGATGTCCAAAGTGAACATGTCACCTTTCCTTTTAGATTTCAGTAATATTTCGTTTGTGTTAACATTCGAAATAACACTTCCTTCTTCGTTGAAAAGAACTTGATTGCCAGTGCCCACAACAAGTTGAGAAACACTAATCAAGTTATGTTGAAGACCTTCAACATATGCAACATGATTCACTGTGAATTGTCCATTTGTGATTTTTCCATATCCCTTGACTTGACACTTTTGATTGTTCCCAAACTTTACTACTCCAGCATTTTTGAGACTTCGAAAATCTCTTAAATTCTCCTTCTTTCCAGTCATGTGACGAGAGCAACCACTATCAATGTACCATTTGTTATCATATTGCTCGTCACACAATACCTGCAATCAATGAAAAATTTTAGGTACCCAAGGCTTTTTGGGTCCTTGGAAATTAGATTTCAATTTCGAATGAAATGAAGAACTTTTAACCCAATCACAAACTTTGGTTTTGAGACTATCAATTAAGTTCACTTCATCATCTAAAGGAACTGAAACACAAGTGTTTGATAGTTTCGAATGTTCACTGACTTTTCCCTTCGCATCTTGAGTTTGTGATTGAACAGTCTTCGCTTTTGTGACAGGTCTCCATGTTTTGACTGAGATATTCGAATCCTTAGATGATGAGCTGCCATTCGAAGAAGTATTGACATACTTTTCGTATGCTTCATGAATTTACTCTTTTGAATATTTATTTGACTGATACATTTTTCCTCTTCCGTCAAGCCAATGATCAATGTTCTTCCTTGAAGTCATTCCTTTTTCCCGTGACGTCCTCATAGTTTCTTTCTTTGTGTAATTAGGAAAATTTGGCTTTTGAGGTACAAAATCAACTTTGGGTTTAGTAACATAAGAGTAAGCATAGGATGTATCAATTTTTGATTTAAAATGTTGACGTTGAAAAACTTTTTGATTTGAATTGGATCTTTCTGAAAAATCTCTTGTTTTGTTAGTTTCAGAAACTTTCGAAAACTTTGTTTGCTTATGTACTTCAGACCTTGTTTGATTTGATTGAGATGATTGTTGAGTTTTTGAAAAAGAATCATTTTTAACGTTGAAAACCTTTTTGATGGATTGTGATTCAGACATCTTTTGAGACTCAATATTTTGCCAAAATATTTTCTTTCGTGCTTGTCTTTTTGAAATGTTGTTTTCCTTCGAAAATTTGTCAATTTGATCTTTAAATTCCTTAGAGTTTAATTTGACAACTTTTTCATTTTCCTTTTCAACACGAATTACTTTCTCTTTTTCAACTTTTCATTTTTCAACCCATTGTTTTTGTGGTTTTTGTCGTTGAAAAATATATGAATTATTTGTTAAGTTGTTTTCAACTGTGTTTTGATTTGCGAAAAAACCTTCCTCAGTTGTTTTTGAATTATCCTCCTCAACCATCTTCTTGAACTCTGGTTTGATATTCTCAACATTTTCGGTAGTTACGAAAACTTGATTTGGAAAAATGACATCATCTGTGCATTTGAAATTTGGAAAAACCACCGTGTTTGTTTCAAGATAATGTTCACCTTTTTCATTCATCACTTTTTCGAACTTTTGTGTATCACCATACACGTGGTCAACAACTATTCGTGGAATTACTTCTTTCTTTGAAGATTTCTTTTCTTTCGAAACTTTCTCTACATCTTTATCATCACTATCATCAGTTTGGTAATCTTTGAGATCCACGAAGTTCATTTCACTAACTTTCGAAGTTGAGGGAATATCAGTTTCTTTCTCAACTATCAAATCCTTAACTTTTTCTTTCCCTTTAGAATTCGAAGCAACATTAACAATAGACAACTGAGAACAATCAACATATTCAAGCTCACTATTTTCACTAATATTGTCAGAATTATCTTCAATATCAGCAAAATTAGATTGAGAATCAGATGATGAATTCTCAGTCTTTTTCAAAATATGAATTTGTTCAGATTTAGTCAAAGTATCATTTACAATGTTAACTAAAACATTCGAATCAAGACGTTCATCAACTTTGACAATTCCATATCTATACTTGTCATTCGGAACTTTGTCAAAATCAGCTATTTCTTTTTCACAGTCATACGAAATGTTATCTACCTTAGCTCTTTCATAAGCTAAAAATGGCAGCAATTTTCTATGTTGTTCTTTACTGATTTCGCATGAATGATGAAGTTTAGTTATTTTCCCATATAATCTTTTAGCAGCATTACAGTAAATGTTTCTTTGTGCTAAGAACAGTTTATTATCACTAGATAAATTGTCCCTATCAACCATGATATTCGTTATTTGAAGTTCTAGACAATCTATCTTAGTGATTTTCGAATCTAATTTCTTCTGTGTCTCTAGCAATTGCATTGACAGCTTCTTAGCCTCATTGCTAGCAGATACCACAATCGAATCAAAATAAGTAACAGTTTCATCAAAAGATACTAATTCAGAATTATAAGCATGTACTGGAATATTAAAAGATTCAAGAATGTTTCGTACCTTTGTGGTCATTGGTGATTTGTCAGCTGCTTTTGATACGAAGCATCTTCCATGCACTTCGTATGTTTCCTCCTCTGATTCTTCCTCCATTTTTGCAAACATAGATCCATGGGTTGGATTTCGCATTTCCTCATCATCTGATCCAGATGACCAGATTTGATAAGTACCATCTTCATCCTCATTCGCACCCTTTGCAACCAGAGACAAATTCTTGGCTTTCGCACGAACCTCCTCCAACTTTTCAGCATAGTACTCCTCATCCTTGATCTTATTCTTTCTCTCATCCTTTTTCGAAGCATACAGTCATTAGCAAGGTGATTAGCACCATTGCAATAATGAAAATCAATCCCAGCATCTCCCTTTAGTTTCTTCTCAGACTTTCCCTCAATAGGCTTCGAATCTTTCATCTCATCTTTCTTTTTCTCTTCCCCAGCACTTTTACTCAGAAAGTTCCCTTTTGTCTCAGACGACTTTGCCTTCAGATTGAAAGGATTTTTGAAGAACTTTTTCACACGATTGTTTGAATAAAAGGCAACTTCCTCATCATCTGAGTTCATGATGAACCCTTCATCTTCATCCGAAGCATCTTTCTCAGCATCTTTTTCAGATATCTTCGAAACCAAAGCTAGTGGACCTCCCAACATAGCCTTCGATTCTTCAGCTATTTCGTTCACTTCGCTTTCATGAGTCTTAAGTTGGTTGTACAAGTCATTCAATGTTGACGTATCAAAGCTCTGTTGATTCTTCACCATCATGCTCACACTACGCCATTCCTTTCGAAGTCCCATAACAAATATCAGATTGAATTCCATGGCTGATCTGGTGATACCATATCGATTGCATCGATATATCAATTCATTAAGACGATCGTAATAAACTTCAATTGTTTCACCATCTTTCTGTCTAAAGTCCTTCAGCTCCACTAAACATTGCTTCACAGAATTAACTTTCGTCTTCTCACTTCCCTGAAATTTTTCCTTGAGATTGTTCCAGATTTCCTTTGCAGTTGTACAACTCCTCACGTAGTTGTAAACAACTGGAGGCAAAGCTCCTCTTAGCTCTCTTACACACCTTTTCTCCAGCTTTTTCAGACGATCAGATTGATTTTCAACTTCAGAGTTTCCAGAGGAAGAACCAATTGGTTTAACATTCGATGGTGGATTGAGATTGCCAGAAATGCAATTCCACAGTTCTTCATCCAATCCATTGAGATAATCCTGCATACGATCAGCCCACTGATCGTAATACTCAGGGATGAGCATAGGAATTTTGGTGGATGATCCTAGAAGATGAGAAAATGAAGTCATGGAATTCAGATTATATGACGCCATTGTTGTACGGAATAGATCCTTGAGAATTTTTGAAGAAACTTTGAGAATTTGACAACAAATTGTATGATTCAAATCACAATCACTCTTAGAACACTCGATTCAATGAATTAAGTGCAGAATCGAATCACAGACTTAGATCTAAACAATTTTTCACTTTCAAAAAGTGCGGAAACTTTTGAATCAAAAAGTTGACTCAAAAACCTTTTGAACAAAGTGAAAATCAGATCAGAGATATGATTCCTGCTCTGATACCAATTGATGAGACAAAGAATCAAGTATTGAACGAATTATAGTGTAAATTCAAAGTAGAATTGAAAGATTTGAACACCGATGTAAATATGATCTGTTTGGCTCTATTACGCTTTTGCAAATTTTACAGAGTACAATGAATATTCTGTAAAGACTTCGTTCCTAAGACACTAGTAACCACTCCTATTTATAGAAGAGAAAAGCATACAAAAAATATACTAAGGACTAAACATGAAGCTTCGAATATTATGCCCTAGTAAAATACATTACAAAAATGTTCGAAGACCCTAAATACAAACTTCGACTATTACAACATTTCGACCCTAACAGAACCTGACCACTGGCAAATGGGTATCCCATGTTTTACCAAAGTCGATCACACAGGCACTCATTATGTCTTCTAGGGTTCGAATATTCCTCTCACTCTTCCCGTCGGTTTGTGGATGGTAGGTCGTGCTCATGTCTAGCCTAGTTCCCAGAGATTTCTGTAGTGAATGCCAAAACTGCGAGGTGAATCTACTGTCTCTATCTGAGATAATAGATATTGGCACACCATGGAGTCGTATTATCTCTCTGATGTAAGTTCTGGTCAATTTCTCCATCTTGTCTGTTTCCTTTATTGGTAGGAAGTTAGCGGTTTTGGTTAATCTATCGACGATTACCCAAATGGTGTCATGACCACTCGGGGTCTTGGGCAACTTGGTTATGAAATCCATTGTAATCCGCTCCCACTTCCACTCAGGTATCTCTGGCTGCTATAGTAGACCTGAGGGCTTCTGGTATTCTACCTTGACTTTGGCGCAAGTTAGGCACTTGCCCACATAGGTAGCAATCTCGGCTTTCATGTTCGGCCACCAATAGAGTTCCTTGAGATCCAGATACATCTTATCTGAACCTGGATGAACGGAGTATCGAGTTTTGTGGGCTTCGTTCATGACAACATCTCTGTAGCCACCAAACTTCGGTGTCCAGATCCGATTCATGAAATAATGAAATCCGTCACCCTTGATCTCTAAGTTCTTCTCCATTCCTCTTAAGGCTTCTGAAGGGTCCAGTTAATGGTTTGGTCTAGGCTTTCAGTGTATTTTGTTCAGTATGAGTCTGTAATGTTGTTTATGAGTTGTTTAAGTGTTTTTGGGACGATAGTATGTTTACGACCGTAAACTGACTTTACGGCCGTAAACACGTTTACGACCGTAAACCCTGTTTACGGTCGTAAACCCCGTTTGCGGTCTTGTCGAGTATAAATAGTGGAGGTGTTGGTCATTGCGTGGTTGTTGTTGCCATAGAGATTACAGAGC
Organism: Lactuca virosa; assembly: GCF_052849685.1. Classification (NCBI taxonomy): domain Eukaryota; kingdom Viridiplantae; phylum Streptophyta; class Magnoliopsida; order Asterales; family Asteraceae; genus Lactuca; species Lactuca virosa. The sequence goes on along the minus strand of NC_136427.1, from coordinate 184,328,629 downwards.
AGTCCATCGAGTTGTACCTGACGATTTATTGAATATAAACGTGTGCAAGCTCGGTTTCTTTTCATCTTATTCTTCTTTCTGTGATTGTTTGTTGTTTGACTACTGGTAAAGATTCGTATTTGGACCTTACAATTGGTATCAGAGCAAAAAACCGGTGTTAAAGCTTCATTCGATCGACTTTTGGGCTGTTTCAACCGATATTCTTATTGTTCGAGCCTGTTTTAAGTGTTCTTGTGGTCAAGGGAATTGAATCTACTGCAAAAACGTGTTTCTGAAGGCGTTATGGGAGTTTACTGCCAACCGTAAACTCTATTTACGGTTGTTAAATCAAGATCTTGAAGAACCGTAAACTCTGAATCTTCACAAACCGTAAACCAATCTTCATTGACCGTAAACACATAAACCGGAAACATATAAACCGTAAACTGCTCATCCGTAAACAAAGTTTACGGTCGTAAACAGCAAAACCGTAAACCAAGTTTACGGTCGTAAACCTTCAACCGTAAACACCTTTTTCAACTTAATTTGCTTAATTTGCTTCAATTTCAAATGGAATCTCAAAGTCAAAATCATTTCCATGAACTTGACACTGTCATGGGCACTACCACGCGTATTCCAAGATTAATGTCTGCGGATGGTTTCCCTGAGTGGAAGTATAGAATTGAAAAATACATCAAAATGAAGGACTTTAAGGTCTGGAGAAGCATTCTTAGAGGACCTGTCAGAATCACTGTTACAGTTGGAGGACAGGTAATTGACAAGGCTGTTGAGAACTACACTGATGAGGAGTTTGAGAAAGTTGAAGAGCAGGAAAAGGCTTTAGCCACTTTAACCATGGCATTATCTCCCGATATTGCTCAAGGTTTTCGTGAGTACGCCTCAGCTAAAGATCTTTGGGAAGCCCTAATTGAGGTTTATGAGGGCAATGAAGATATGAAGGAGAGTCGTCAGGACATGTTGAGACAAAAGTTCAATATGTTCAACTACATACCTGGAGAGACTCTTGAGGCTCAGCTGCAGTGGTTCACAACTCTCACAACTGACATGAACATATCTGGAATTTTCCTGACCAAGTCAGAAATCAACAAGAAGCTTCTGAATGCTGTTCCTAGATCATGGGATATGAATGTTGCTGTGATTAAGAAAACTAAGGATTTAAATCTCCTCACTCTTGCTGAAATCATGGCGATCATCAAAGCTTGTGACATTGATGACAAACAGAGAGAGATTAATCATGTGAACTCATACTCTACTGCAAATCTTGGAATCTCATCCAACAATGCTCTCTCATCAATCATGTCCTCCTCAGGCCAAGCCTTTGCAGCTCAACAACCTCAGATTCAGACCTTCACTGCTGCATCATCCATCCCTTACCATCAAAATCAGCCATTTGTCACTCCACAAGCTGGCCCTGCTACAAATGTGCCAGCTGTAGCCTCTTACTCAAACTCTAAAGACTCTGATGAAAATCTGGCTCTAGCTACTGGGCTAGTTAACTGCTACAATGCTTTTGTAGCTGGAGATCTTCCACCTCAGCTGTCATTTGCTGATTTGGATCATATTCATCCTGAAGACGTAGAAGAGATGGACATTACATGGCAGATTGCTATGGCTGTTTTCAGGGCCAAGCAGTTTGCTAAGAAGACAGGGAAAAGCAACTGGGGCATGAATGCAGACAAGAAGGTGGGATTCAACAAGAGCATGCTGAGATGTTTCAACTGCCACGAGCCGGGTCATTTTGCTCATGATTGTCCAAAGCCAGATCGTAGACTGAACAACAATAGGACGATGGTTGCAGTGGGAAACAACCGTGCAGGTGCTGCAACTAATGGTGAAACTGCTATGGTCGCTCAATCTTTTGACTGGGAGGACCAGATTCAGGCTTTGAATATGTCAGGGCCAGAAAATGCTCACCTAGCTCAGATTGATGATGCTTCTTTGAAGAATGATGAAGCTGATCCAGAAGCAGAAATGATGGAGATGCAGTTTGCTCTGATGGCGTCTACTTCTTCCGAGCCCAAGAAAAGCGAGGTAAACCTACCATCTTGTTCTCATGCATGTAAAGAATATGTTAAAATTCTTCATGATGAAATCCAATTATTACGTAGAGAAGTAGAGGACCTTAGATATGAGGGCTACCAACTTAGGAAAGGAAAAAAGCCCCTTAAAGCCCAGTTAGAAACTAAAATAAAAGATTTTAGAAGAATTCAGGCAGAATATAGTGAGAAGTGTGAACTGTATGATTATATTAAAAGACAAAATGATGCGCTAATTGCCGAGCTTGATACATTAAAACGACAATTTGAAGATGCAAATTTTAAATTTAGAAAATTTGATGGATCAAGCGAGGTAGTTGGCAACATGATCGATCATTGCATGGATTTTAGACGAAACCAACAAAAGGGTTTAGGATATGATAATGTACCTCCTCCATATAATCATACCTATCAGTATCAACCCCTATCCAAGGATGAGATTGCCAATGAATCTTTCATGGTTTATGGCAAGCCATCTGGTTTCGTCTCAGGAGGATTTATTAATCTTGAAAGTACTGACGCTTCTACTTCCTCTGCAGATCAACCCTTAGATCAGGCGAAGCATGGAGTTGGAGTTTCTGTTTCTGTTCCTAATTCTGATATTTCTGTTTCTATTTGTGATTCTGATGTTAAGACTGATAATGTTTTGTGTGATGTTTCTACTTCTGATTTTGTTGAATTTAATTTCTTTGATATGTTTGATGAACTGTTTGGAAATTCTGATGCTTGTGATTCTCATGAGAAACCATCAATTCCTCAAGTCACATCATCTAAGGCACCCTCACTTATCTCACAACCTATTTCTCATGCATGTTCTTCTGAGAAAAGTAAGAGTGTCCATCAAGAAAATAAATCTAAGAAACGTAGTACAAGTTCAAATAATAAACAGATTTGTTTTAATTGTGGCGTTGGTGGTCATATAGCTAGGAATTGTCAAAATAGGATCTTTGTAAAATATATGTCACCAAGAGGAGAGAACGAATCTCGAGGAAGGTCTTTAATTAGAAAATCCTCAAGAACTCGTTCTTGAAATAATGATTGGGAAGATGATAGAAGCAGAAAAAGGGCGGTCTTTCAAAGGAAGAAAAAGGTTTTTACTAACAAAGCTCAAAATAGTTTGTCAAAAACGAACAAGGCTCCGCCAAGATCGTTTTCGTCAAAAAGCCATTCTGGATCTTCAACCTCTTCTGGTAGAACATCCAGAGGCTCATTGCAAACTAAAAAGAAATCTCTTTCAAAACCACCTGAGAATGTTATAAAATCTAAATATCATTGGATGCCCAAGTCAATTTCCAATCAATCATTACCATCCTCTGAAGTGATTAGGAATGAGGATCCTAATTTGAATACATTAAAGGATAAATCAGAGAAAGCGAAAAGGAAACCCAGGACAGTGATGACCTGGGTTCCTAAATCTGAATGATTCCGCTCATTTTGCAGGGACAGTTGCGGAGGAATGTCGTTCGTCCCTCGTACGTCGACAACGGCTGCTCCCGGCATATGACAGGAGACATCTCCCAATTGAGCGAAATTCAATCTTTTAATGGGGGGTATGTTTCCTTCACGGGCGGAGATGGTGGCAAGATCACGCAAAGAGGAACTGTTACAAATGGAGTGCTAAGCTTTGAGAATGTCTACTTCGCTCCCGAGTTAAAGCACAGCTTGTTGAGTGTTTCCCAAATCTGCGACAAAGGCTATTCTACCCATTTTACCGATAAAGAATGTATGATTCTCAAGCCAGGCATTGTCATCCCGGAAGAGTGGATCCTTGTCAAATCTAAGCGGGATGGGAATGCTTACATTATTGACATGAACACTAATCTCCCTGAACAAGTCACTTGCCTTTTCTCAAAAGTCTCCGAACAAAACGCAATGCTGTGGCACCGGAGGCTCGGTCATGCTAACGCGAAAAACCTGAATCGCCTTGTTAAGAATGAGATGGTCCGAGGCTTACCTGTCAGACACTTTATTACATTTGAGAAGTGTGTTTCCTGTGCTCAAGGCAAACACCATCGGAAACCACACCTGCCCAAGCAAGTCAACTCAATCAGTCAGGTGCTCCAATTATTACATATGGACTTATTTGGTCCGGTCAACGTCCTGAGCATCAACAGAAGCTCGTACTGTCTTGTTGTAATCGATGATTTCTCTTGGTTCACGTGGGTTTTCTTCTTATCCAACAAAGCGGGGGTTGCTGATCTGATAAAGAAGTTCGTTGTGATGATTGAGAAGCAAACCAACAACCAAGTGAAGGCGCTTCGTACTGATAATGGAACTGAGTTCAAGAATGCAGTTCTTGACCATTTTTACGCAGAAAAGGGGATAGTGCGTCAATACAGCTCTGCTCACACGCCTCAACAGAACGGTGTTGCTGAAAGGAGAAATAGAACGTTAAAAGACGCCGCAAGGACAATGCTTTGTGATTCCAAACTACCTGTTTTCTTTTGGGCCGAGGCGATTAACACTGCTTGCTACGTGCAGAATCGTGTTCTAATCAACAAAGCACAGATGAAGACACCGTACGAGATTCTCTATGGACACAAGCCTTCTGTTAGTCATTTTCGTGTATTTGGCTGCCCTTGCACCCTTCTTCACTTGGATTCCAACCCAAAATTCAATGCCAAAGCCGATGACTGTTACATTGTAGGGTATGCTGCGCATACCGCGTATAGGGTTTACAACAAGAAGACTAAGCAGATTGTCGAATCCTATGACGTGCACTGGTTGGAGGAGAATGAAACAGACGCTCGAGTGGGTCCTGACTGGCTATTTGATTACACATCGCTTTTCAAATCCTTAAATGTGTCTTCAGATGGCTCAAATGGATCCTCTTCTGGTTCGAAGATTGTTCCTAACGAAGACGAAGACGAAGAAGTTGTCTACAGACCTCCAACGGTTGAGGGGGAGTCCTCTACTCCATCTCAAGGGGAGCCTTCCGCTCCACCTGAGGGGGAGTCATCTGATCAACCAAAAAGTCCAGAGTCTAAGGTTCCAAATGAAACTCCTAATTCTGATGCTACACCTCTTACCCCTATTGAAAGAGAGTTCATGTCTAGAGATGCTTCCGCTACCACTTCAACTTTTATGGAACTACTCTTTCCTGAAGAAATTACAAGAGAGTTTGTAGCAGATTCATCACATATGGATCAACCAGCAAATGATGGAGATTTCAACATCCATACTCTTCCTGTTTCACTCAATGATATCAGCCAAGACATTCCTTCAAGAATTCAACGCGATCATCCGATCGATAACGTCATTGGCCAGCTGGGTGACGGAGTTAAAACCAGAAGTCAGAGTGGAGATGTCAATGCATGTCTCTATTCTTGCTTTATATCTCAAATAGAGCCCAAAAACGTTGAAATGGTTTTGAATGAGCCCATCTGGGTAGATGCGATGCATGAAGAGCTAAATCAGTTTGAAAAGCTTGGGGTTTGGAAGTTGGTTGAGTTACCGAAGGGCAAAAGGTCTCTTGACACGCGTTGGGTCTATCGTAATAAGCAAGATGATTCTGGTGTAATAGTGCGCAATAAAGCAAGGTTGGTGGTTCGCGGGTTTCGACAAATTGAGGGTCTTGACTATACTGAGGTTTATGCTCCCGTGGCTCGGTTGGAGGCTATTCACATCTTTCTTGCATACGCTTCCTACATGAAATTCACGGTCTACCAAATGGACGTCAAGACTGCCTTCTTATATGGCAAGGTGAAGGAAGAAATTTATGTTGATCAACCCCCTGGGTTTGTTAACTCAAAGTTTCCTAATCATGTCTACAAGTTGGACAAGGCATTGTATGGGTTACATCAAGCTCCTCGAGCATGGTATGCGACTCTAACAAAGCACTTGCTCGAGCATGGATACTCTCGCGGCACTATTGATCAAACTTTATTCATCAAGCATGTGGGTAATGATCAGATACTAGTTCAGATCTATGTTGACGACATTATCTTCGGGTCTACCTGTCCAAAGCTTTGCAAAGAGTTTGAAGGCGTGATGAAGAAACGGTTTGAGATGAGTTCACTGGGTGAAATGACCATGTTTCTGGGGCTTCAGGTCAAACAAAATTCAACCGGAATCCTGCTCCATCAAGCTAAGTATGTGGAGGATATTCTTGAGAAATTCGGGTTTGAAGACGCAAAGCCTGCATCGACACCAATGGCTGAAAGACCCCTGCTGAATCCAGAAATTGATGGTGAATCCATAGATCAGACTCACTATAGATCGATGATCGGTTCCCTCATGTATCTCACTGCAAGCCGTCCCGACATCATGTTTGCAGTGTGTCAATGCACTCGCTATCAGGCTAATCCTAAACTTTCACATCTTATTGCTGTCAAAAGGATTTTTCGGTATATTAAAGGCAGCCCAAAATTGGGTCTTTGGTATCCGAAGAATTCTGAATTTGATTTGTATGCTTTTGCTGACAGTAATTATGGAGGCTGTGAGCTTGACAGGAAATCAACATCAAGAGGGTGCCAATTCCTTGGTGATAGGCTGGTGTCGTGGCAGTGCAAGAAACAGCATACCGTCTCTACCTCAACAGCTGAAGCGGAATACGTTGCTGCATCTGCCTGCTGTTCTCAAGTGATCTGGATCCAACATCAGCTGTTGGACTATGGTTTGAAGTATCTAGAAACCCCAATTCACTGTGATAATGAGGCTGCAATCCAAATCACTAAGAATCCGGTCCAGCATTCCAAAACCAAGCACATTGATATCAAAATTCATTTTATCAGAGATTGTTATAAGCGCTCGCTCATCAGGCTAGAACAGGTTCCCACTGCCAATAATGTGGCGGATCTGTTCACCAAGCCTTTTAACAAAGCTCGATTCGATGTGCATGTTGGATTTTTGAAAATGATTCGTTTTGAGGATTAAATATTTTTGGCTTAGATTAAATTTGCGCATTTCAGTCATTTCATTCTCTCCCATGCACAAATTTAGGGGGAGAAATAAACAAAAACCAATCAAAAATAAGAAAATTAAAAAAATCCAAAAATAGTGTTATTTCTGTTTTATTTTTTTTCAGAAAATATTCAAAAATCCAAAAACATTAAAAAATTCAGAAAATTCAAAAATATATTCGTTTACTGTTTTGCTTGTTGATATTGTACTGGGAAGTGATATTATCAAGTGATAACAGGCAATCTAAGTCTGCGTAACGTACCCAAAGTTGAAGGGTCTATGCTCTGGGTTTGATGCGCCGGTAGGCACGAAAGATTCTAAATGGACTTGACTAGGCAGAGTTGAACTTAAGAAATTCATAGACTTGACAAATCTTGACCTAGTTAGATCCATTTAGCCTGACAATAAGACGCTTGGATAGGTTGAGCAGGGAGATATATATGGGAATATACTGGTCACATTAAAGAACCTGTACTTGGAACTGTAGATTAACTTTTCCTCGATGTGCGGATTCTGTCCTTAATTCCGGTATTGATGGGGTGACTGGTGAATTCCGATGAATTAGGTCTGCAAAAAATTGTTTTCTTTCTCTTTCTGTCTGTTAGTCATATGTTGCCTCCTCTACGTGATCGAGAGATCCGACCTGGACTGTAACATATGCAATTCTATCTCTCTGCATCTTCTATCTATGTAATTCTTTCTATCGGTTAGCCATATACTGTCTCCTTTGCGTGACTCACAATCCGACCTGATACACAGTATATGCATCATTCTTTTTCTCAATCCCTCTAAAAACTTCAGTTAGTCATATGTTTCACCCTCTGCGAGATTGGAAGAGATCCGACCTGGGTGTATAGCATATGCATTCTAAATCTATCTTCTCTCTTAATGATTGTCTGCTCACCCGATGTAAGGAGTATTCTGGAAGTCCTTGATTACTGGAGCATATCAGGAAGCGGGAACCATGTTCTAGTATAATTAACAATTGAACACTTATAGATTGTCTATAGATCTCGTTGCTCAATTTAGGTGGACAACAATATCTTTGGTCGTCGTCAGTTGAATGGTCCTTAAGGAATAGTATCTAGGAACTTAGTATCACTTTGTCTTACAATTATTAGTATGTCCTAAAAATTGTCACAATTTTTCGTGTTTAAGTGGACCACAATACCGGCGATCGACCAGACAAAGATGTGAAGATGAAAGATACCGACAAGTGGATTAAGGCTGTCTAACAACTTTGATCCCAGCATCACAAGAGAATTTTCAGAAAATTTTGAGATAAATTTTGTCTGCGTTTACTTTATTTTTGTTTTAATTTTATTTTAATTTTATTTTAGTTTATTTTATTTTTAGTTTTAATTTTAAATTTTATTTTTATTTTTATTTTTATATCCTCAAAATGTTTATTTTTGAAAATTTAATCGGGATTAGGACTGTGATTTTAACTGTGTGGGAGACAGGTAATTTCGAAGGGAGTATAAAAGGAAGAGTTTACTTCCGTAAACCCTTTCCTCTCCCATTTCTTCTTTTACAGCCGCAAGCCCACTCTCTCTCTCTCTACTCTCTCTCCTCGAAAAACTTTTGTGATTTTTCTGTGAAATCGACTTGTCTACTTCGAATGTATGATAAAACTGACTGGGAATCTGCTACTTGTTCATCGAATCGACCAAAACTGAAGGAGTAATAGAGGTTTGAAAGTTCGTCGGCGTTTACTGTTCTTGATGGGTTTACGGTTTTGGGAGATTCATAAACCGTAAACTCAATTTGGCCTTACGACCGTAAACCCCCTTTTGGCCTTACGACCGTAAACTCACTTTGGCTTTACGACCATAAACTCCTCTGAGCTTACGACCGTAAACTGAGTTTACGGTCAGTTCACCAATTTGGACCGTAAACCCAGTTTGACCCACTTTGACCGTAAACTCAATGTTGACTAATTTTGACCGTAAACTCAAATTTTTGTGGTCAATCTATTTTAAAGTTAATTAAGAAAAAACTTAAAGCTTTAAATTGTTAAATATTTGTTTTTCTTACTTGGCCTGTTTAGTGCAGATCAATGGCGAATCTCAAGTTTGCAGCCATGCACAACCTTGCGATTGTGTTGGATGAATCTCTGGTCGCTCATGCAGAATTCAAATCAATGATCTACAGACTGAGAGAGTGCTGCTTATCTTGTGTCATCACAGTGAATCCCATCATTTATCAAAACATTGTCCAGGAGTTCTGGCAAACGGCCAAGTCGTCAAAAGAAAATGGTGCGTTTGCTATTAAAGCTGAGGTCAAAGGATGCAAGATCGTAATCACCAAACAGTACATCAGAGACACATTGCTGATCGAGGATCAACCCGATTTTCCTACTGAAATTAGGATTGATGATGTTCAAAGGATTCTCAGCAGGTTGGGATATGAGGGCTCTTTCCCTCCCACAGTGAAGAAAATTCTACCTCCCTACTGGAGATTTCTGGCACATGTCTTCGTAAGCTGCATTTCGGGGAGGAGATCAGGAGCTGATGAGATCTCGCTCCGGAACACAGGGGCAATCGTCTCATTGGCTGCTGGCATAAAATTCAACTTCTCGAAGTTCATTCTAGATGAGTTTTTGGTGAACATAAATGCTATACCCCGGGGAACCAGAGATGCATTCTTGTTATACCCAAGACTTATTCAGGTGTTCATCGACAACCAGTTCCCGGAGATGCTGAAAGATGGTGACAAGCTTGATATAAAGTCACTAGGTCCTCACACTTTTGGTCTTATTAAACAAAATCGGAAGGGCAAGGTCGTTTTTCAAGGATTACATCCTTTAGTGAAGTTCGGGAAATTTGCTGAGATTGATGAATCCTCCGAATCTCACGGGACGTCAGACAAGATGTCATCTGAGCCCACTTCCTCCGAGAGGGTTGTGTCTGAAGATGTCATCACTGTCTCAGATCATGATGAGGAAGAAAATCCAGCACCTAACGCACAAGTAGCTGAGGAACACGAATTGACATCCGTTCGGGTACAAAAGGATTACAATGAGGGGTCCGGAACAGAGACTGACTTGTATGAAGACCTGGACCTCACAGGATTCGATAACGATGAAATTCCTATCAATATTGGTAGTCATGAAGATTTTATGTCCGGGATGAACCTCAATGAGCTGGTTGACAATGTCGATGAAAGTGCTGATCCAGCAACAAAGACAAGGGAAAAAGAAGACGTTCTCGAAGCTACGCCTCCTCCTACCAATCCATCGGCAGAAATAGCAATTCCTATGGTGGCAACGTTAGGGATTCCTCCCCTTGGTGTTGTCTTACCTACTTTTGCGCCTTTGGAAAGTGATCTCCCAGCCACACAAGTCTCACCTCCTCCAAGTAAAAGACGCAGACTCGACCCAAGACTGAGAACTACTGAATCCAATGTTCTTCAAAGTTTCACAGCTCAACCAACAACAACACCTGTTATAGTCTCAACTGAACCCGTCAGTGAAGGTGCTAGTACCTTCTTCGAAGCTGGTGACTCTTCCTTCCCAACGGATTTCTCTCCTCCTAGGCCAGAGCATGACGCTACCTCTGTTAAGTTAGCCAGGCTCTTGGCCAGAGAACAATTTTCAACGCCTCCTCCACACGGCAAAGGAATTTCTATCGGAGGTGGCAGCTCAGGAGAAGAGAGTCTTTCCCTTCTTGGACTTCAGAAACAGATCGATACTTTGAACCAGAAAAATGTTGAGTTGGATCAGAGAAATATTGAGCTTGATATCAAGGTCGCAGACCTTCAAACTGAGAACATAAAGCTCAATATTCAAGTGGCTGAGCTTACCGAAGACAAAGCTCTGAAGACAAAACAGATTACGGATCTTCAGACACATTTTGGCCTCCTGACCGCCAGCTACTATGATTTGAAAAAGAAGCTGGAAGATAAATTTGGCGACGAATTCAAGTCATCCGTTGACGAGCCGCAGATCTATCTTCCCAACCAAGATGCTCCCTTTGCTCCACAATCTACCAGAACCACCACCGTTGTGAATCGATTTGAAAAAGAACCGGCTCAAGCTCCGAGTATAACGAAGTTGAAACGCGCTAAGTTGGCCAAATCAGCTGAAAAGGGTCAACTTTTATTCAAGAGGAGCTCAGAACATAATGCCCCCTGGGATCAACAAAAAATCACCGTTACGGATCTAGGCGAACATCGCTTCAGAGACATCTATGGTGATTGATCAGGAATCGTCTCGTGCGGATTCCATGATACGTTGAATATGTTTATGGAAAGGAGAAAGAGCGGCACCACTGAGTTATACAAGGATGCTCATGATTTTAATTCCTTTACAAGAATTGATCTTACGGAGCTATCTAAAGCTCCCTTCTCAAACCCATCAAATAATCCCAAGGCGAGTCAGTTCAAATCATTTTTGGAAGATCAAGTTGCTAAGGTTTTTCCTTCGACGAAGACTGCTGAGTCAATAATCAAGGTTTACTCTGACGTAATTGATCCCAAGACAGATCAGCCACTAAGATCAGTGATGTGGCCCGCTACAACTCAAGTGAAGCAAGTTCCCATTCTTCAAAGTTATCCTGATGGATCTCTCACATCCATGCTATATTGGCTATATTGGCCGTAAACACGTTTACGACAGTAAACCCTGTTTACAGTCGTAAACCCCGTTTGCGTTCTTGTCGAGTATAAATAGTGGAGGTGTTGGTCATTGCGTGGTTGTTGATGCCATAGAGATTACAGAGCAGTCCATCGAGTTGTACCTGACGATTTATTGAATATAAACGTGTGCAAGCTCGGTTTCTTTTCATCTTATTCTTCTTTCTGTGATTGTTTGTTGTTTGACTACTGGTAAAGATCCGTATTTGAACCTTACAGTTTCATCTGGCACATTATCCGGCTTCAAGGCTTCTATCTGAGCCTCTTTGATCTGCATGGACAGATGTGAATGGATTATCATGGTTAGTGCTTTCACTCTGCGACCTAAGTACTCCTTTCAACTAAGGGCATCTGCTACTACATTGGCTTTGCCGGGATGATAGTGAATTTCACATTCGTAATCATTAAGAAGCTCTACCCATCATCGATGTCTCATGTTAAGTTCTTTCTGATCGAAGATGTGTTGGAGGCTTTTTTGGTCGGTAAAGATGGTGCACTTGGTATCGTAAAGGTAGTGCCTTCAGATTTTTCAGTGCAAAGACTACTGCTCCCAACTCAAGATCATGAGTGGTGTAGTGGACCTCGTGTCCTCGTGTGCCTTTAGATGTCTCGAGGCATAGGCGATAACCTTTCCTCGCTGCATAAGCACACAACCTAGTCCCTGATTGGATGCATCACAGTATACTACGAAATCTTCTGTTCCTTCAGGAAGGGACAAGATAGGTGCGCTACACAAAGCTTTCTTCAGCATTTGGAACGCAATGTCTTGTTTCTCTCCCCCAATAAAATTTACACCCTTCCGAGTCAGAGAGGTAAGTAGTTTAGTGATTCTGGAGAAGTTTTGTATGAACCTGCGGTAGTAGCCAGCAAGTCCTAAAAATTGGCGAATCTTTGTTGGCGTTCTAGGTGTTGACTAGTTCTCGATTGCCTTTATTTTGGAGGGGTCCACATGTATTCCTTCTTCGCTGACCACGTGACTAAGGACAGTTACCTTCCGAATCCAAAACTCACACTTTGAAAATTTTGCATAAAGCTTTTCCGCCCTTAATGTTTCTAAGACTTGTCTCAGGTGTTGGCTATGTTCTTCCTTACTATGTGAGTAGATAAGTATATCATCTATGAATACTATCACAAATTTGTCTAGGAAGGGACGGCATACCCAATTCATTAGATCCATGAAAACCGCGAGTGCATTTGCTAGGCCGAAGGGCATTACTACAAACTCGTAGTGACCATAACGAGTTCAGAATGCTGTTTTGGGAACATCATTCTCATGCACTCGTAATTGGTGATACCCCGATCTTAGGTCGATCTTTGAAAAGTAGCTGGCTCCTTGGAGTTGATCGAAGAGGTCGTCTATTCGCGGAAGACGGTATCGATTCTTAATGGTAAGCTTGTTTAGTTCGCGGTAATCTATGCACATGCGGAACGTGTTGGATAAGGTGTCTAAGTCCATAACTATATTTAGTATGTACTTGACCCGATTTGGCATGGTCCATTTGGGTTGCATGTTCATCTCAATTGTTGGATAGACAAAATGAGAATAAGGACACTTCTGGTTTGTTAATATATTATAAGTTCTAATATATTAATATGAAATCATATTAGTTAATTAGTATTTATCAAAGAATTAATTTGGAACTAATTATGTGATAAAAAAGAGACTAGTTAAATATATGGGGATTGATTTGTAAATCATTCATTCTTATATAGTGGCCTTATGGTCCATGATTCACTAGATTGGGCTAGGACCCATTGGGGGCTCCATGGATGCTCCATGGAGGTTAAAATCCATGGATCATGGGGGAAAGGAAAAGCCATGCACATTAGGGTTTACATGGTATAACCCTACATGTGGTACACTATATAGGGAACCTCATAAGGAGCAAAATCGGCCACTAAGACAAGAATAAGAGGGCTAGCCGATTTTGAGTGAAAGTGTTCTTCTCTCAAGTTATTCCAAGAGTTGCAGGTGTTGTGTGAAACATTTGAGGCATCGCATTTGGGGTGCTAGGCTCACAAAGTCTTAAGGAATCCAAGCAACTACAAAGGTATATCATTCTACTAGTTTTTATATTACAAGTACCCCATGCCATGCTAGTTAGGATGTAAACCTTGGAAAATTCTTATTTGCATGAATATTAGAGAAAACATAGATCCAAGGTTTATAGGGTTGCATGTACACCATAGGAGTGTTAGAATACTCAAAACCTATCAGTGGTATCAGAGCCTAGGATTGTTTTCTTGATATTTGATGCAAACTGCTTGAAAAAGTCAAGAATTCTGCAATCTGAACAGTGAACTCGCCGAGTCCATGGGGGGACTCGACGAGTCCATGACAAAATGCATCCTACTCGTCGAGTAGGTTCTTGCACTCGACGAGTAGGAGCCCATGTGCGTGCAGAATTTCGAGTTTTGTTGCTGGAAATGGACTAGAATCATTACCCTAAACTATTTTGGACTTATAAAACCTGTTTTTGATTTGGTAATGATTATACTAATCCATTTTCAATGGTTATTATCAAAATTTCAAGTTGTATGTATGTTTATATGATTCTTGAAATAGTTGATATGAATGTTCATGCTTATGAGTTTTGGTAGATCATAGGAATTATTTGCAAATTGTTTGATGAAGTAATTCTTGATCTAAATGTTTTTTAATGAAGTCCATAATTTGCCCTCAAGTTATGTATTACCAAAAGTAATTTATTTTAAAGATCCATTAAAGAGTCATAGGTTACATAATTGAAAAGTCTTTCTCATAAATAGTTTTATGGACTCCATAACTTGTCCTCAAGTTATGGATGTTCAAGAGTCTCTCCATTAAAAGTTTTTAAAACCTTAATCAAACTCATAAGTTATGAAAATCCAAAAGTTTTTTGAATTGTTCAAAACTTTCCCTCGAGTTTAGGAATTTGTAAAGTCACTTTAGGAAACTTTAATTCCAAACCTTAGAGTTTCAAAAGTTAAATTCAACCCTTCTACTTTATAGTATTATAAGTTAGTAATATTCATATATGTATAAGAGCAAGTCAGTCTTACCGTTAGTAGGCCTCATTCACGAAGCCGGACTATAAGGGGGGTATAAGGTTGTTGCCTATAAAATGGCAGCTTAATGGGTGTCCACTCTCACCCACCGCTTCCTTGACTGGTGGAGGGTCGTTAGCCGAACGGGTAAGACAAGGACTATAATTCTCCCTTCATTAAAAGTATAATGATAAATACTAAGTAACTAAACACTTATAAATTCCCAATCTTAGTTACTTAGGAAAATGTGAATATGGTGCTAACCCATGAAATTGCACTTTGTACCTTACCAAGTCGTTGGTGGAGCGTGTGTGGGTAACCGGCACACTAATATGGACTAGTAAGAGTAGCAAAGGGTGACTTAATGTTTATCATAAATTGGTGGAGCGCGTGTGGGTAACCGGCACATCGATTAGGTGATAAAATTAAGGGTACCAAGTTAATTTGCATGGTTGTTCACACCTTGTTTGTGATCCTCGGCATCCCAGTCACAAACTTGAGAGGGCATAATCGAGATTTAAACATGCCATTGAAAAGATCAATGAATCTCAAAAGATCTAGGAGTTTCAATCCAATTAAAAACCTAATTCCCATTTCGTTTTTCATGGTGGAAACTGGTGTCATTCGCCTACCTTCAAATATTTTATAGCTTGGATTACGGCATCCTTCTTCCAAGTTATAAAATATTATGTTAGGTCCTAGCCTTAATATTTCATATTGGGTGTTGTATTAAGGACTTAAATCACCTAACTTGAATTTCTCCCATTGTAGATGTCTAAATCAGACAACTATGATCTTCCCAAATCTCTTGGAACAAGCTTTCCTAATGAAGATGATGTCCCGCGATTGGATCATGGAAATCATACTTCTCTTCCTCCACCTCCTCCAATTATTCTCCATGACCCACAAGCTCAAAGAATTGAAAATTTCTAGGTCACTCAAGCCCTACTTGCAATGAAACATGAAGATGGAAGGCATGTTTGTTCTCACATCTTAGAGATGAAGTCACATATCGACAGACTGAGAGTGTTGGGTATCGAAGTCTCAAGGAAGTTGGTTGTTGACTGGGTTCTTCAATCACTTCCTGAATCGTATAGTGAGTTCATTAAGAACTACTATGTGACAGACCACGACATGACCCTTATAGATCTTACTTACTTGCTTGTTACTGCTGAATAAGAAATGTTTTGGCGCACTGGAAAAGTAAAATTGGGTAGAAGATCTACTTCTTAAATTTCCATGGACATTGACAATGGTAACATTGGAAGTCCGGAAAAGCTTTCGCTTCCCAATGGAAAGGTATCGGCCTTAGTCAACCCGGTTGACCAAAAGGTAAAGGGAAAGGCTAAGTCTGTGATAGTCCCGTGCACCATTCCCAAAGATTCTATATGTTTTTATTGTAAAGAGAAAGGGCATTGGTTGCAAAGCTGCCCTGACTACCTGAAAGATCTGAGAGAAGGAAGAATCAAAAAGTTTGACTCTACTTCAGGTAAGTACACTATCTAACTCTGTTAAGTTTCTAATTTTTGATTCTTAATACATGATGTGACTAGGTTGCATTTTGATGTTTGGCAGGATCAAGCAAAGGGAAGGAAACTTAAAAGAAGAGTAGGCTGAATCTGATCGTGAAGATGGATTTCGATCGCATGGTTCGAAGATCGGATTTTTGAGTTGCTGCTTAGGAGATATGAAAGATTGCTAGGAAATATGTAATAGCATAGTTTTCATTTAAAGTTGCATTGTAAGGAAAAAAGTTTTTTTCCGCATTTTATAAATAAATAAAATTTTGCTTTATTATATCTCCTTGCAATGGCATTTATGAAAAATTGATGTTTGTATGTTTCTAGCAATATTGAAAATATGAATTTGATTCCTTCTTTTGTGGTAGTGTCTAAATTTACCAAATAAGGACAGATTCTCGTCACCCAAGTTTCAATTGGACAGAAACTTGGAATCATGCAAGTTGTATTGTATGATGCATGAGAATTTTCATCTTTGGAAAATCAAGACTAATTCCTTGTTCACATGTATATGTGAGTCAAGTGAAGGACTAAGGGATCGAGTACACATTCTTATGCACTGGTCAAGTCCACCACAAATAACGATAAGACTATTCGTCATGATTTACTAAAGTTTCGTAAATATGGTTATACTTACAATTTTAAGTATAATTCTGAAACGTTGGAAAAGTTTCGATGTATGTCAGAACGAATGACAAGAATCAAATTAGGCAGAAAGATAAAAGTTTCTCAAATCTGAAAAGATGGGAGAGTACTTTAGTATCATGTTTTATGATCATCTTAATGAAACCATATCACATTGATCCTCTAAGGACATCTTAGTGCATTCTTATGGCTGAGAAGAGGATTCATGAATTATTGAAATGGTTAAACCAAGAAGATGAGTCATACTTCGTTCCAAAACAAGTCTTAGAGTCATACTCCAAGATTGTGACTTGAGTGACATAATCTAAAGAAGGTTTATAACACTTGTCAAATGTAGAGTAAAATGTTTTCTTACTCTTGTACATTTGAAATTGGTAGGTTGTTATGTTTTGGATAAAACAAAGACCAACTAAGGCCAATCGTGTGAAGTGTTCATCTTGATAAGTATCCGCACTAACTCTTGAATATTTGGTTTGTCAAGGAATGGTTCTTGACAAGAGAGTATTATATTTCAAGAGGACAGTGGGAGTCTTAAAGATCTTGAAAAGGTTCAAGAACTAATCAAGAATAAAAACCTGTAGTTTATCACTAGCACACGACTTGAGGTTTATAGCCTATCGTGTTAACATATTCTAGTTTTTTGTGCCCATTCCTGTTAAAGTTGGCTTTGCATATGAGTTCTGAGAGTTCTCAATTGGTTGCATAACAACCTGGAAGCAATGGTAGGCCCTTGTTCTGCCAGGTGGCAAGAAATTAAGAATGAATAAGTTCAATCCATATGAGTTTAAATTTGTCACCAACCTTGTCTTGTGATTATGGTTTTGACAAATTCACATGGATAGGAACACATACACCATAAAATCTAAGTGTCATAAGGTTTTTATCCGATTCATGAAAAGGATGGTGAGGAAACGCTTTTACTAAGTAGATTTTAAGTAGATAGGGATTGTGATATTTGCATTCTCAAAGTCGTTAGTGGAGCGTGTGTGGTTAACCGGCACACTAACATGGACTTATGAGAAATGGAAAAGGTCTAAACAATTAAGACTATGATTACGGCATCCCTTTTCATAACTCTAAAAATTGTTTAGACACACATGTGAGCTATCTAAGGAAAGGTATATGATTTTGATAAAGTCTTATCAAAAAAATCTCGTATCAGAAAATCTGAACTTTGGTAAGAAAGTCAATACAGTATTGATTTATAGAAGTCCAGCTGATTTCTGGATACATGTCAAAGCTAGTGGGAGCATAAGTGTTATGCTAATAGGAATTATTATGTTAGTGGGAGCATAATCATATATGATAGGTGTTGCAAGTTAGCAATGTTAATTATAGAAAACAAAAGGCTTCAATTGGGAAAAGTTGTTTTGCTATAATTAAGGGAGAGGAAATTACACTTCATATACTTCATTTCAATTCTAAAAGCTTAGATCGAGATTTTAATCATCTTTAGTCAAGGATATATATATGAATTTTATGTTGGAATGGTTCAACATAAGCAAATTCTATATATATTGCGTTCTCAAAATTTGATTATGATTACGACATCCCTCTTCATAGTCAAATTATGAAAACATGGCAAATAAAAAAAATATTGTAGCAAAAGGTTGGTCTAGGATCATGTCTTTATGTGAGACGTCATGAATCCCATATTCTTCGGATATAGGATCGATTACATGTGCTATAATATTTATCATTTCTAAATTTTCCAAATGCCTAGGGCATTAAGAGGGAAAACTACTAGAATTTGGATATGACTGAAATGATTAAGCAATTGTTGAAGACAATCTGAGATTTACCGAAGATTGGTTGCTCGTGGACAGTTGGAAGTATGGTGTTAAATTTTGGAGAGGAACCATATTGACATATTCTGAAAGGAGGCGACTCATGTGATAGTCAAAATGGGAATATGGAAATGTTATTCCATATTGGGAGTTGGAGATTAAGAATCTTTGAGAAAGTTAGAAACTTTTATGCAAGACGGATGTTCGAAGGAATGTACTTTGAACTTGAAACTTCGTTTCCATGGAATTGATCTCCATAGGAATACTCAGTAATGTATGTTGACAAGTCTTTGTGAATTTGTGCATCGTCATTACAAGAGGATCAATGCATATAAGTTTAGAATCTAACAGATTTCGGTAAATGGTAGGAATTTGGAATTCTTACATTTACGATAAGGATTTAGATTGTGAAATGAGCATCATTGGAATCATGTTCAAGTAGTCTATTTCACAAAGTAAGGATCATAGAAAAACATAGTGTGCATACTTGGAGTATAGCAGAACTATTGTTTAGACAAACATAGTGTGCTTGCTTGGAGCATGGCATGACTATTATTTTAATTCAAGTATTAGGTTGATAAATCGAAACATTATACAATGAATAATGAGTAATAAATATGGTGTTTAAATAAAAGGTGTTTTATTTACTCTCAAAGGTGCTTGGGGCCATATAGGATTAGTATTATTCTTGTGTTTTACTTTTCATGTTTTGACTTCCCGAATAACTAGATTATTCAAACTCTCCACAGTCGGTCATATGTTGGAAGTAGATATGAATCAAGACTGTCATGAATTGGGTTTGTAGATGTCTAAGGTGCTAGATATAGCAAATGGTTACTACAACATTCATGAGTGCTCATAAGTTCTAAGTATTGGATTCAACCCATGCTCACTTGTATCACTTCATGGAATTTATCTCGAGTGATCGTGAGACGGTAATATCATATAAGTCTTCAAACCTAGAGATATGAGTTGTTGATTATGAGTTGGTTGTGCATTGATTGTACGAAAACGCAACGGTAACTCGATGTTATAAAACGTACCTTTGTGTATAATTCAACAAGTAGTAGAACAAGCATATGAGTCGAAGTTTATCTGTTCCTTTTAGTCATTGGAGGATTAGAAGCGATATCTGGGCCCCTCGATGATTTTGTTTTGACCTATGTATCGGGCCCGGTCAGAACCAAATTGATATGTTCAGTTTAGTTCTATGTCAAACAAATCGGAAATCGAGAAACAAACTGCTGGACAATAAGTACGACATTTTTTCATGTATTTGTCCGGTTGATATCTAGAACAGAGGATTATATGATCACTTATCTTAAATGGCGCATCATCATCTCAGTTCCACGACACTTTGAAAGAGCTATGATTGTTGGTCGGTTCCTAAAGTAATACATGTAACTATAGTTATTAGACTTATCCAAGTGGGAGACTGTTGGATAAGGTGTCTAAGTCCATAACTATATTTAGTATGTACTTGACCCGATTTGGCATGGTCCATTTGGGTTGCATCTTCATCTCAATTGTTGGATAGACAAAATGAGAATAAAGACACTTATGGTTTGTTAATATATTATAAGTTCTAATATATTAATATGAAATCATATTATTTAATTAGTATTGATCAAAGAATTATTTTGGAATTAATTCTGTGATCAAAAAAGAGACTAATTAAATATATGGGGATTGATTTGTAAATCATTTATTCTTATATAGTGGGCTTATGGTCCATGATTCACTAGATTGGGCTAGGACCCATTGGGTGCTCCATGGAGGTTGAAACTCATGGATCATGGGGGAAATGAAAAGCCATGCACATTAGGGTTTACATGGTATAACCCTACATGTGGCACACTATATAGGCAAACTCATAAGGAGCAAAATCGGCCACTAAGACAATAAGAGGGCTAGCAGATTTTGAGTGAAAGTGTTCTTACAACCAGCTAACTTTATCCTGACATTACAGGACAAAAGATTATCATAAGGGTAAAATCGTCCACATGACATATGACCCAACAAAAAGTGATATTACAACCAGCTAACTTTATCCTGACATTATCCAAATGATTACCAATCCATATCATAACAAGACCATAATAATAACTTTTACTAACAAGTTACCAGAGTAAGTATAATGCATACATTCAAAGCTTCTAATTTAAATGTATAAACTGAAAGATTTGAAAAAGAAAATGGTATTTTAATGTAAATGAAGTAACTCTTATCAACTTGATTATACAATCAAAATTTAGATTACATATCTTGAATTCCAATTTTAATTTATATTTCATATGCAAAATCACTTAACGGTAGAGAACTTTTGTTACATATTTATTATAAGAACTATGCATTTAACAGATGCATAGTTTTTATAGATTAAATTTTCATTTCAACTATACTCCCGAATGATCATATGTAATTCTACAACTATCATCAACCTTATTTACTTCAACTTGATATTACATATGCCGAATTCCATCTATATTGTGCATTTCATCGACACCCCTGTGGCTCTGGTTTTTTTTTCAGCTGCAGCAACCACCAATTTCTACATAAACCAACAAAATACACCATGATTGCAGTCCATATTCAAATATTTGTCATGAAATTTGGTCAATTTGCAATAAATGTGAAACATATAGGAAAAAAAGTAATGCATCAATCATATGCATACGATTTTTTTAAAGTTTACTTGAAATTAATACGGTTTCAATCTATATAATCAAACAATGATTTAGTAATGTTTGTTGGTCATTTCCTTTAATTGCAAGTAATCAGAAGCTAAAATGATTTCCTAGTCTAACCTTAATTACGATTCAAACAATTATCGATTTAGTTGGTTCATTGGTTTGCTCCAACAATGGAGTTTGCCACTGATCTTGTCTCTCTCTCTCTCTCTCTGTGTGTATATATATATATATATATATATATATATATATATATATATATATATATATATATATATATATATATATATATATATATATATATACACTCCGGTGAGGACTCAAAAAATGGTGAGTACAGCGAGAACAACTTTCCACCACGCACTTCGTTAACGACACAAACGTCAAACCCAATATTTGGACGGGACGTGTTCGCATGTGACGCACATCCGTGGTAATTAATACGAACTCGAAGATTTAATCACATGTGACGAACATGCATGGAACATCACTTAAATGGGTTTTACTATTTATTTTCATTTATTTTTGGTTTTATTTATTATTGTTATTTGTAAAAAAAATCAAAAAAGAAACATGTATATACTCTATTTTCAGTGTTTTTTGTTTTCTTTTTATTTTGTATTTTATTACTTTAAAAAAAAACCTTTTAAATTTTTTTTTTTTTTTGTAATTTTATTCAAATAAAAGAAAGGAATGACCAAAAAAATAAAGTTTTCTACTCTAATATTGTAGTAGAATATTTGAATATTCTAAAAGGTTTGTTTTAATAATTTTAGTGTGATATTCTATTAGAATATTTCACGTATAATTAACAAAACTGTAATTATTTATTTATTTTATTTATTTATTGGATAAATTAAATGATGAAAAATAATATCTAAAAAATATTCAAAAATTTTCCTTTGTGTTGCATTTTAGAAATATTTTTTTATCTTTAAAATGAGTAGCTAGAAGTGCGTCCCCATGTTTCACAAAAAGCTTATGGTCTCAAATGAACATAACCCTATATATATATATATATATATATATATATATATATATATATATATATATATATATATATATATATATATATATATATATATATATAGAGAGAGAGAGAGAGAGAGAGCTAGGTTCAAACGCGGATTGACATCTATTGTGTGGACGCGTGGACAATGCTATTCTGTGAGAATGACAAAGAAAATAAGTTGTTTGATAATATGAATACGTTCAATCTTATAGAATTATTGTAATTATTACGTATTTCACTAATTAAATCGTCTATAAGGTTATTTTAGACTTTTTTAATTATTCTCATTCTGTCAGAATGTTATCAGGATATTTATTGTGTCGTATTCTGTAAGAATGAAAATTAATGAAAAACGATGCATGAGAACAAAAATAAATTAGAATTAGCGAGAATCAATTAAAATAACAATAGTTCTGTGAGATTGAACGTATTCATATTACTAAACAACGTATTCTCTTAGTAATTCTCATAAAATAGCATCATCCACACGTCCGTATAATAGTTGTCCATCCACATTATAACCTAGCCCTATATATATATATATATATATATATATATATATATATATATATATATATATATATATATATATAATTTTTTTCCAAAGTTCTAGCTCAGAATCACGTTGTGAATTTTAAAAACTGAATTATATACAGTTCAGATTTACAATGTAAATAATTGTAAGCCATATTCAAATTCTTAATCCTGAAAACTTACTTGTTTAATTAGATTCACAATGTGAATAAACTCACTTGTGAATTTTGTAAAATTAATTTAAAAAAAACACACTTTGATTTGTTGTTTTTGTTAATATTTATCAAGAAAATAAAATTAATATATCAAAATCCATAATTTTTTACTCTTTAAATAGACAATTATATTGATGTGTGTGTGTGTATATATATATATATATATATATATATATATATATATATATATATATATATCACTAAATAAATTTGTGTATGATCAAAAAGTTGAAATAGTAACTCAAATTCACATTGTGAATGTTAAAATTAAAATATTACAGTTTAGATTCATACAGTGAATCTAAACGATCAAGGTGACTTTTTTAACGATGTTGAGTCTATTTGTAGAGGACAGATAACTGAGAATTTTAGTATATTTATTTTTTTTGGATAAAAAATAAAGTAAATATTGAAAAAAAGAATAAAAAAGTGAGTGTTTTTTGAAAAAAAAATTATTTTTTGTATATCAATATAAATCTCTATGGAAATATTCGATTTTTTTGATAAAAAACATGGCTTAAAAAATTTAAATGAAAAAACGAAGTAATTTTTTTGGCATAATCCGGTGAACATGCGTCCAATGTAATAATCTACGCCCCTTTCGTTGGTTGTTGGTTAATATAATTACCAACGCTCACGATTGAGTCTTTGGTTCAATGTTGATAATGGTTCTTTATTGAATTCCTCCTATATATAGAAAAAAGTTCAATTGCGAAACATTACGAATCAATGAAACAATCCAAAGTGTCGAAATCGACGACAAAATAAAGGGTTGTAAATTTGTACATTGGACACATGCACCGAATTATACCAAAAACTCACTTCATTTCTTTAGAGTTATTTTTTTAGGCCATGTATTTTGCCGAAGAAAAGTCGAATATATCATTGTTCATGATTTTTTGTCTTCTTTAAATAGAGATCCATATTGATATAGAAAAACGATTTTTTTCTTCAAAAAATCGTATTTCGTTTTTTTTGTTTTTGTTTTTTTAAAAGTTAAGGTCTTTTTTATGGAAAAGATTACTAAATATATCAAAATTCATTTTTTTGTACTTTTTAACCGTGTAAGCATTTGTTATAGTCGTAAAATACGAGCTTTTGTAAAAGTTTTCATTTTTTTATCTAAGCGGTTTAGAAGCAATAAGAGAAAAACTATGTGAAAGTCTCCTAGGTTAGTGTGTAGACAGATGACTTCTTTCACAATGGGAGCATACCAACCAAATATAGATTCATATTGATGTTAAAATAACGATTTTTTCCTCTCGAAATTTTAGCTCAGATTCATGTTGTGAATGCTAAAAACTGAATTATATATATAATTAAGATTCACAGTGTGTATAATTGTAAGCCAGATTCACATTGTGAATCCTAAAAAATAAATTATATACAATTTACACTCATAGTGTGGATAAACTCACTTGCAAATTTTACAAAATTAATTATAAAAAAACCCACTTTGTTTTGTTGTTTTTTTAATATTTAGGTTTAGTTTTTATCTAAAAAAT
This sequence comes from Lactuca virosa, assembly GCF_052849685.1. Taxonomy (NCBI): domain Eukaryota; kingdom Viridiplantae; phylum Streptophyta; class Magnoliopsida; order Asterales; family Asteraceae; genus Lactuca; species Lactuca virosa. Next base: position 184,304,121 of record NC_136427.1, on the reverse strand, counting down.
AAAATAATTATATTGAAATTCATAAATTTTGTACTATTCAATTAGACATACATAGTGATGTGTAATTTTTTCCTTCAGAATTTTAATTTAGATTCACATTGTCAATCTGTTGAAAATAAAATTATATTTAACTCAGATTCACAGTGTAAAAATAAAAGTAAGTCAGATTCACATTGTGAATTTTGAAAAAGAACTGAATAATATACAGTTCAGATTCACAATATGAATAAATTCACTTGTTGATTTTACAAAAATCATTTATGATTAATAAAAGTGTTCAAATATTATAAAATTACAATGAAATATATTTCGATCCATATGTAAATTTCACTAAATTAGTTTGTGAATGATTAAAGAGTTGAAATAGTAATTTAGATTCACATTGTGAATGTGAAAACTGAAATATTTCAGATTCACCGTCTGAATCTCTACAAATCAAGGTGATTTTGTTTTATCGATGTTGATGCATATTTATAAAGGACAAAAAATTGGGAATTTTGGTATATTTAGTTGTTGAAACATAGAAGTGACCCTCTTAAACTTAGTCCAAACCGCAGCCTCTATCTAATCCGCAACCACTCCATCATCAGCAGTCAATCACCGCAACCGCAGTCATCATCAGCACTTAGTTTTAGTCTTTTATCTGTTTTTCTTAAAGTACTCTCTTTTAACCAATGTGCCCTGCGTGGCAACTCTCAACAGATAAGACTTTTGTAATATTAGAGACTCTATAAAAGGAGCTCTCTCTTTCTGAATGAATATATATCTCTACGCATCTTGAATCTTATAACTCATCTTACTCCCTTCTTACTCATCACTTAAATATAATATTAACTGTTTGAAATCTCTCTTCGGAGCAAGTCTGGCTAGACTTTATCACTAAGTTTGATCTCACTCACTGACTTGGATTGACTGCAATTCTTGTTAAGTATCAACTTAAGTGTATACTTGATATAATACTTGATGTCTTTTATATTTCCTTATATTTCCGCATCTAACTTCCTAACTCTAACTTATTATTATTGTTGAGCTTTAATGATCCTTTGAGTTAAACTTTATTCCGCATTATCACTTATTCTAATGTTTGTTCAAGTGTGACTCAAGTTTTTCTCTCAACAATTGGTATCAGAACCAAAGTGGTTGCTTTTTGAAGCAAAACTCTGATTTTCAAAAGGCCTTCTATACCACTGAAGCTCATTTCTTTAAAAAAACAAAAATATTTTCAAAACAAGGAAATATGACACAAGCATTATCTCTCAATGTTTCCAACAGTGTTGGTGTTTCTAATAGAGCCCCAATATTGGTGGCAAATGAATATCATCACTGGTCTCAAAGGATGGAAAGATACTTAAGGAGACTTGGTAGAGATGTATGGCGATCTGTAGAAGAAGGACCACATGTCCCTGTTCTGACACCAGTTCAAACCGACGGCGCTACAGCTAGACTAGGAGGAGGTCAACCAGCCCTGAATCGTCCCACCAAAGACGATCTTGATAAAATGGAAAATGATGTTGTTGCTTTTTATGAGATTTCGTGTGGAGTTGCTCCTGGCAACTTTGACATTATCATAAACTGCATATCAGCAAAAAAGATCTGGGATGTTCTCAAAAACTTATATGAGGGCACAGAACAAGATCAAGATAAGAAGATCACAACCGCACTCAATGAGTTCAACAACTTCAAAGCTCATACTGGCAAAAGTTTGGAAGACTCCTTCAAATGTTCAATCTGATTGTCACTAAGTTATCTAATGTTGGCACTGTCCGAAGCAACCATGAGAAAAATCTTCAGTTTCTCAATGGTTTGGGAAGACACTGGACGACTGCTAAGATGATAGTCCAAGGAGATAGAAAGATCCATTATTTATCTCTCTACAAGCTTTACGGTGAATTACAAGCACAAGAATCCACTGTACTCAAAGATTGTGCTGACTTCGGAGGACCACTTGCACTTGTAGCACAAGCTCCACATACTCAATCTTACTCTCCCTCGTATGAAAATCCTCCGCAGTCATACGAAACTGATCCAGAGTATGATGATGAAGAAGAATTTCAGAATACTATTGCTCTTGTTAGCCAAATGTTGGGTCAAAAATATGGTTTATACTTTTCTTTTCTAGGAAAATGTATTTTTATGTAATATTTTGTGAGTTTACGGCCAGGGGGTGTTTACGGCCGTAAACAGGTTTACGACCGTAAACCCTATTTACGGCCCAATGGGTGTTTACGACAGTAAACCCTTTTACGGCCGTAAACCCATTTAAGGGTGAGGAGTAGGATTTGATGAACGTGAGAAGAGAGAAACTAGAGAGAAGAAAAGAGCATTTTGTGTGTGTGAATCTATTGTAAGGAACTTAATTCTAATCATTTCATTCAAGATTCATATTATTCTTCTTCTCCTTCTCTTCTATTTGATCTGATATCATCCAATTGATTGGGATTCCGCACCATCAATTGGATCTGATTGATACACAAGCATATTTGGGGACTTACAATTGGTATCAGAGCTTGGATTGTATCAGTCAATTTTGTCAGATTTGGAGCTTATTTGATCTTATTTTCGAAAGTTTTTTGCGTTTTTGGATAGATCTCTGAAAATTAGGGGGGGTTTGTTCTTCGCGTTTTTCATAAAAACAGGTTTTTGATTGAGTTTTGGAGCAAAAAAGGGCAAAAATCACTGTTTTTGGTTGAAACCTGCGAGGGGGTGGCGGAGTTTGCGGCCGGCGGCTAGGGTTTCGGAGTTCACGGCCCGAGATTATGGCCCCGGAGCTTGCGGCCCGAGGTTACGGCCCGAGGTTTACGGCTCGGTTTGCGGTCCTCGGTTCGCGGCCAACACCTCGTCCTTGCATAGCTTCGTCCTCGCATCGCATCTCATCCGAAGTCCTCGCAGCTTGCTTCAATAAAAAAAGGGGAACGAAGTTGGGGGTGCCGGGGATCGAACCCGGGTCTCCTCCAAATTCAACAAGGCGTCTTACCAATTAAATCAACTTGCATCTTGTTCCTTTCCTTCGCAATTTAATTCAAAAGGCGTCCTGTTCGGTTCCTAATTTCGCATTTTTGACACTTTTAACCCCAAAACTCAATTTCTTTTAATTTTAAATTCCTTTTTCATCCAAAATAAAAAAATTTAAAATAATAATAATAATAAATAAATAAATAAATAAAATAATAAAAAATAATAAAAAAAAATATAAAAAAAGAGTTATAATAATAAAAAAAAATTAATCTTTAAATTTTGACTTTGACTTTTAAAATTTGACCTTCGATTTTAAACTTTGACTTTCTCGTTTAACTTTTAAATTTTCAAATTTAGCTTTTAAGTTTGACTTTTCAAGTTTGACTTTTGAGTTTGATTTTTTAAATTTGACTTTTGAGGTTGACTTTTGAGTTTTTAGTCAAAGGGCATATTTTTTAAAACAATGAGTTCTTCAAATCGTTCCAGTCAATAAAGTTTCATGTACTCCATCTTGTGAGACTACGATTAAATTTCTTCGGGAACAAATTGATTTATTAAAAAGAGAAGATGAGGACCTGAGATATGAAGGATATCAACTCAGGAAATGACAGAAACCCCTGAAGGTTGAATTAGAAACAAAAATAAAGGATTTTAGAAGAATTCAGTCAGAATACCATGAAAAATGTGAACTGTATGATTATGTTAAAAAGCAAAATGATGCGCTAATTACCGAGCTTGATACATTAAAAGGACAATTTGAAGATGCAAATTTTAAATTTAGAAAATTTGATGGAGCAAGCGAGGTAGTTGCCAACATGATCGATCATTGCATGGATTTTAAAAGAAACCAACAAAAGGGTTTAGGATATGATAGTGTACCTCCTCCATATAATCACACATATCAGTATCAACCCTTGTCTAAAGATGAGATTGCCAACGAACCATTCATGGTTTATGGCAAGCCATCTGGTTTCGTTTCAGGCGGATTTATTAATGTTGAAAGTACTAACATTTCTACTTCCCCTGCAGATCAATCCTTAGATCAGTCAAAGCACAAAGTTGAAGGGTCTGTTTCTGATAACAAAACTGAGCCTGAACCTGATGTTTCTGTTTCCAATGAACAACCTTCTGTTTCTGATATTAAAGTTGATGATACATCTTGTGATGCCTTTGATGCTTTTGCATCGGATCATGTTGAGTTAATTTTTTTTGACATATTTGATTATATGTTTGAAAATACTAATGTTCCTGTTTCTAGCACATCTACTTCATATGCAGGTAAAGTAGCAGAAGATGAGAACAAGGAGAACACCACTGAACAAACCAACATCTCCTTGAGCTCTGAATCTGCTGCTTTGAACTCAACTGCTTCTGATCAACCTGCTGTTGAGAAATACAGGCCACCAATTCCAGTGAAACAGAGTGCCTGTTGTAATTGTGCTTGTGGGAAAAATAAGAGACAAGGCAAGGATACTCCACCAGGGGCAGGAAGAAACAACTCCTACGTGAAGAAGTAGACTTGCTTTCACTGTGGAACACCTGGACACATTGCCAGACATTGTCCAAATCGCGCATACGTTCCCTACTATGCAGCAGGGTGGCATAACGCGCCAAGAGGGAGATACTCCAAAAGAAACCCCTCAAGGTCACGATTAGACATTGGCGACTGGAACGCGCAGAAGGCCAAGAATCAAACCCACAAGGCCAGGAATCCAACTCCCAAGGGAAAGAAGGGAATGTCGGCCAAGAAGCCCAATCCAAGAGATGCTCCCGTGAAGCCAAAATCAATTTCATCTCAACGGCCGACATCAAGTTCAAAATCAAGTGCTGAGCCACCCATCAGATCGAAAAAGAAATGGGTTAAACCCAACTACAAATGGGTTCCAAAGGCTCACTCTCCCAAATCAACTAATGACTCTAATATTTCTTCATCTTCTGTTTGTGATAAACATGATATGTCATGGGAGAGAGTACCGTGCAAGGATGACAAAGGTCGACCCAGTTTCAAAATGGACTGGGTTCCAAAGACCAACTGATCCCGCTCTGTGTCGGAGCAGCTATGGAGGCATATCATCAGACTTCGGTTTGTTGGTAGTGGCTGTTCCAGGCACATGATAGGAGGCATCTCTCAACTGTACAACACTCAGAACATTGTTTGAGAGTATGTGTCCTTTGCAGGAAGGGAAGAAAAGAAGAGATCACTCATGGGGTTAGTGCTTAACGATATGAAGAATTTTTGGATATGTTCTGAGATTACGCGTGTTGTTCTCAGACCTTCTGGATGCAAATTCAATCGGTGACTTACGGTTTGAGTTTTCTTCTTTATACTCCTGAGTTTTTCTTAAGCTAATTCGCTTTAAAGACTAATTTTTGTTTTAGGATAGTTTAAATTTGCGCATTTACTTTCGTTTCTCTCCTATGCATAAATTTAGGGGGAGAAATAAAAACAAAACAAAATTAGAAAATTTTAATTTAAAAAAAAAATTCCAAAAACATTAGAAAATCAGAAAATCAAAAATATGGTGTTAATGGAATGTGCTTGCGGGAGATGTTTTGGGAAGTGATATAATCATGTGATAACAAACAATCTGAATCTGTGTAAGGGACTGAATCTGAATTGTCTAGGCTCTGTGTTCGATGCGCTGGTAGGCACGAGAGATTAAAATGGACTTGACTAGGCATTAATGAACTTAAGGAATCTAGAGACTTGACAAATCTTGACCTAGTTAGATCCGTTTAACCTGACAATACGACGCTTGGATAGGTTGAGCAGGGAGATATATATGGGAATCTACTGGTCACATTAAAGAACCTGTACTTGGAACCGTGGATTAACTTTTCCTCGATGTGCGGATTCTGTCCTTAATTCCGGTATTGATGGGGTGACTGGTAAATTCCGATAAAGTAGGTCTGTAGAAGGTTATATTCTTTCTTTCTATCTGTTAGTCATATGTTGCCTCCTCTGCGTGATCGAAAGATCCGACCTGGAATGTAGCATATGCAACTCTATCTCTCTGCATCTTCTATCTATGCAATTCTTTCTATCTGTTAGCCATATACTGTCTCCTTTGCGTGACTCACAATCCGACCTGATACACAGTATATGCACCATTCTACTTCTCAATCCCTCTAAAACTTCAGTTAGTCATATGTTTCACCCTCTGCGTGATTGGAAGAGATCCGACCTGGGTGTATAGCATATGCATTCTAAATATATATTCTCTCTTAATAATTGTCTGCTCACCCGATGTAAGGAGTATTCTGGAAGTCCTTGATTACTGGAGCATATCAGGAAGCGGGAACCATGTTCTAGTAAAATTAACAATTGAACACTTACAGATTGTCTATAGATCTCGCTGCTCAATTTAGGTGGACAACAATATCTTTGGTCGTCGTCAGCTGAATGGTCCTTAAGGAATATTATCTAGGAACTTAGGATCACATTGTCTTGTCACTTATAGTATGTCCTAATTTTGTCACAATATCTCGTGTTTAAGTGGACCACAATACCGGCGATTGACCAGATCTATTCATGAAGGGAGAGGTACTGATAAACGAATAAAGGCTGTCTAAAAACTTTGATCCCAAATCACTCTTAAAGTTAGATATCATTTTATTTTTGTTAAATTTGTTCATAGTTTCTTCTAATTTAAATATTAGGGGAGAATTAAAAATTTTAAAAACCAAACAAAAATCAGAAAATTAAAAATCCAAAAAATAGTGTTATTTCTGTTTTATTTCTTTTTCAGAAAATATGAAAAATCCAAAAAAATATTTTTGTTTCTGTTTTAATTTGTGTGCTAAGTTTTCTTTTAGTTTTGTTTTGTCTTGAAAAGTGAATTCAGGTGAAGATGAAACTCATGGAAGTTTATGTCGAAGATTTCTGAGCCAAGGCTTCATCCGTGATCATCGAAGAATTCTCATTCGAAGGAGCAAGAAATGAAGATTATTCTTTCGACATTCAATCTTTCAACCCCAGAAGCAAGGTGAAGTTGCACTTGAAGATTAGGTGACGGTTTGCATTGAAGCCTCCTCAATCAGTCTGCTGCTATTTTGAACCTGCTGAAGTGATCCAGAAGATTTTTTCTCTCTGAAGATTCTCAAGCTGAAAGCGCTATCTTTTAAGAATCAGTACAAGAAGCCTCCTCATCCGACGTGCGTTCAATGTCAAATTCAGAAGAAAAGCCCAACTGCTCAAGATGAAGTCATTTATTGAAGATTCATCAAGTTCATCTTGAAGCTGTGAAGTCATCAAAGATAAAAGCTGAAGCCAAGCTCTCGATGAAGATTGACAAGAAAAGCCAGCTACTTTTTAGGGGGAGCTTGTTGGGTCATTTAAGAAAAGAAAAGAAAGCTATAAACCAAGGGGGAGATTGTTGGGTCAAAAATATGGTTTATACTTTGCTTTTCTAGGAAAATGTATTTTTATGTAATATTTTGTGAGTTTACGGCCAGGGGGTGTTTACGGCCGTAAACAGGTTTACGACCGTAAACCCTGTTTATGGCCCAATGGGTGTTTACGGCAGTAAACCCTTTTACGGCCGTAAACCCATTTACGACCCATGTTCACCAAGCCCATATTCCCTTGTATATATATAGGTGTTAGGGGTGAGGAGTAGGATTTGATGAATGTGAGAAGAGAGAAACTAGAGAGAAGAAGAGAGCATTTTGTGTGTGTGAATCTATTATAAGGAACTTAATTCTAATCATTTCATTCAAGATTCATATTATTCTTCTTCTCCTTCTCTTCTATTTGATCTGACATCATCCAATTGATTGGGATTCCGCACCATCAATTGGATCTGATTGATATACAAGCATATTTGGGGACTTACACCAACAGTTCAACCGACTACCACCTCCTTCTTTTCGTAAAAACCAGTAGTTCAACAAACCCCCATTCAACCGCAACTTCAACCCTCAGAATAATCACTCTCGATATTCCAAAAATCCTCACCCACCACCGCAACCTCAGACCACTCAACCCAAAGAGGCACCGAAGCCCATTCCAACTGACTCTGGTACCTCTTCAGAAGATAAAAGTGATGTTGTAATCTGTCATAAGTGCAACAAGGAGAATCACTTTGCAAAAGACTACAAAGCGAATATGGTGAAAGATAGAGCATTCTACCTTAGAATGGTGCAAGAACTGGAGGAAAAGGAGACTAAGGGAATACGTAGCCCATGTGAAAAGAGACCATCAAGTTTGGTCATCCGGAGATGAAGATGAAGACATCAGCAACGTCAAAGAAAAAGGCAAGATTTGCATGCTGGCAACTGTGGATGACGATGGGTCTACAAAGATGGAAAAGAACTAATGCTACATGGCAAAGGATGGGACTCTAAGCATCTTCGAACAGGTAAAACTCATGATTCAAACTCTAAATTATAGCATGCATGACTGTCAACCCTTCATAGACAATCTTAATGACACATGTGCTGCCGTCCTTACAGACTATAACAAAGCTCTAGATGAGAATAATATAGCATCCCAAGAGATGTTTCACGTGAGAGAACGACTGGATAACAAAAGACTCAAAGTAGCTTTGTTAGAAAAGGATTTAGAGTTAGAGAAAGATGCAAGAATGTTGAGTGAAACACAACTAGAAATAGCTTTGAACCAAAGAGATTTAGCTCAGAGTGAGATTGTACGCTTAAATCTATTAATAGAAAAATTGTTCAATGAAAGTGAAGCTATTGAAAATCTTGTGAACAATGGAACCATAGATAACACCTATAATTGGGGTTGGTCTAATGGATATCCTACCGCAAAGGATTCCTCACCCCGGTTTAACAAAGATCGACTTTATGTCCCTCCTGAACGAGAGTTCCATTTCCCAGTCAATGACAAAACCTTTCCCGAGGACATCAGAACTCACTTTGGTAGACTTCATAACCTGAGTAACAACTGTGTCACTGAGGAAATTGTGCCTGAAGTTTCTGGTCACTCAAGTGATCAAATCCCAATTTGTGGCACAATCTATCCCAATTCTCAGACTTCATCAATTGTTGATGAGGAAATTGTCATAAAAGGTACCGAAGTCTCAATGGACTTTCCATCTCTACCCTCAGACCACAGTGTCTCCCACTGCAGTCATGGACCACAGTCTGCTCATCTGCCCATTATTAATTGTCCCACAAAAGTCTCAACTCAGACTTATTCTGCGATAATCAAATCTTCCTTACCACAGACTATCGTCAAAAGCACTGTGACTCTTCACCCAATTCATCATGAAATACCCATAGAAAACTTTGAAGTGGGTTAGTGCTCTCAAAATCCAGAATCTTCTAGTTCGGATGAATCTAGCCCTCAATTTCAAAAAAACATCAAAGGTTTCCAGGAAACCGCAGTTGAACATCAATGACTGTGGTTCTCCAAAAACCGAGGCTAAAAAGGCTTTCAAAGAGGAAATTCGATCCCGTGGCAAAAATCGAGAAATCTTTTCAAACAACAAAAAACGGGTCAAAATTCCAAAATCTAAGAGTCCAGAAAAGTTTGTTTTCTCAAATTATCTTTCAAAAAACTCTTCAATCAAGAAAACAAACAAAAAGGAATGTACAGTCTCTAAAACCATTTCAAAAACATCTGACATAACCCAAAAGAAAGTAAAGTCTTTTCGAAGCAATGGTTTTCAAATCTATTCCTCAGATGACCCAAAATGGAAAGGGATTTTACCAACTCCAATACTTTCAAAATCACATCAAAGTTTTAAGAAATCACTTTCCAAAAGATCTACACGTGCTCCCACTACTGCAAAACGCACCTTTTCAAATTCCAACAACACTACTGTCAGATCTCATATCTCTCGGACCGGTCACAAACCTACTTTTTCATCCAGACCGCTGACCAAACAAAGTTTCAGGGTAAATGAAAAATTTTGTGTATGTCAGTGTAGTTGTCAAAGAAATTCATCTCATGTCAAATCTCGTTCTGTTCAAAAATCTCGTAACTTTTCTAAACCTTGCAACACTCCAAAAACTCACAAACACCCATGACTAGGCCTAAACGTTGACACAAAACCTATCCCTGCAACCTCGGCTCATGCATCAGTTAGAAATTCATCCTTAATCCCAGTCTCCAAACTCGTTTGGATGCCTAAACTAACCATGTAATTCTTAGGCTATATGCAAGGAGGAACAAGAAGAAGAATGGTTAATCGACAGTGCCTGCTCCTTGCACATGACCGGAAGGTTGGAGTACCTTCGGGATTTCAGGCTAATATGTAATGGTGGAAATGTCACATTCGGCAACAATGTGAATGGGATAATCCGAGGTTATGGTGTACTTACTACGGGAAACTTCTCTATTCAAAAGGTTGCTTATATGGAAGGCCTTTAACACAATCTCATCAGTGTAGGCCAACTATGTAAAGCAGGCCACAGAGTTAAATTTGACAATGAGTACTGCTATGTAATGACAAGCGATAGAAGCACCTGTTTGATCAAATCCAAGTCCGAATGAACAATGTATCCTTTGGACGTTTCTCTGATCATTGGGAAACCGCAACTATGCTTTCTATCCAAAGCAGTTTCTGAAGTCAGCTGGCTATGGCACCGGAAGCTAGCTCATCTTAACTTCAGGTATATCAACAATTTGGTCACCGGAGAACTCGTCTGAGGTCTTCCTATACTCAAATTCAACAATGACACTCTCTGCTCAGCATGTGAATGTGGCAAATAATCAAAGGCAAGCCATCCCATGGTGATTGATTCTTCAATTTCTGAACCACTGGAACTCCTGCATATTGATCTCCGCGGTCCATCTACCGTAGCCAGTCTTCATAAAAAAAATACATATTGTTTATAGTTGATGACTTCATTCGTTTCACTTGGGTCTTCTTTCTAAGACTTAAATCTGAAACTCCGCAGATGATGATCAATTTTATCAAGGAAATTGAACTTTAGATCAAATTACCAGTGCGCCGCATCCGGAGTGATAATGGAACCGAGTTTACCAATCATCTCTTAAACGGTTTCTTGGTTTCAAAGGGAATCAGTCACAACTTCTCACCTCCCTACACGCCGCAGCAGAATAGAGTAGTAGAGCGAAGGAACCAAACTTTGGTAGAAGCAGCCAGATCTATGCTTAACTTCGCACACCTTCCTCTCTACTTATGGGCCGAAGCAGTGGCCGCAACTTGCTTTGTTCAAAACCGAAGCATTGTTTGCAAGCGTCTCAACAAAACTCCGTATGGGGGCCTTAACAACCGCAAACCAAATGTCAGATTCTTCCACATCTTTGGGTGTAGATGTTTTGTGATCAACAACAGAGATCATCTTAACAAGTTCGTACCAAAGTCTGATGAATACATCTTTCTTGGCTACTCAACCAACAAGGTAGCCTATAGGGTTCTCGTTAGACGCACCAGACTAATAGTTGAAAGCTTCGACGTCAAATTCGATGACTATTACGTCCGCAACACTGCTCCATCAACCGAAACTAAAGCAATCCTCGAAAGTGATATTCCTGCCTCTTCGGGTACATTAAACATAGTTGAGGTAAACTATGATGATCTCTTTGACCCTGTAGAGATCGCTAAGTTATCCGAAGTTCTTGTGTCCCCGGAAGCTCAACAACAACATGCCGATGTATCTGGTCCATATCTATCCGATGAAGTATCACTCAATACTTCCACCTTGCCGGTTGAGGGGGAAAGTTCCACTCCGGATCAAGTGACAACCATCGAGGTTCCAGTACTTGATGATGTTGCTCCAGCTCCTATATGCAGAGGATCTCTACCCTCAAATGTTTCTTCTGACTCAGATGATGAAAATATAGAGAACATTGACACAAGAACTGACTCAAGGATTATCTCACTTCTAACAATCCATGGGGAACCTTCTCAGGTTCAAGGGGAACTCCCATCCGCAATCCAGGGGGAACCTCCATCATTTGCTCAAGAAAACTCTAATTCCACTTTCCCAAATCAAGACAATTCAGCGGGCTGCTCACAAGTCCAGGGGGAACTGCCATCTCCAACCGTAGAATCTTCAGATATTGAAGACATCCCTTCCACCGCAGCCGCTGACCATCTTCAACCGCGTCTACACGTATGGACGAAGGATCATACACCAGGTCAAATCATCGGAAACCCATCAGCAGGCATCCAAACTCGATCCTCACAAGACTTATCTGATCACTGTCACTATGCAGCATTTATGTCTTCGGTCAAGCCCCGAACCATCAAAGAAGCATTAATGGAGCCCGACTGGATTGCTGCAATGCAAGAAGAACAGGAAGAGTTTAAAAGAAACAAAGTGTGGCAACTCTTTCCGAAGCCAAAAGGTCTCATTATTGTTGGTACGAGATGGGTATACAAGAACAAATTGGATGAATCCGGTGCGGTAGTCTGAAACAAAGCGAGACTAGTCGCTAAGGGGTATAGTCAACTTGAAGGTGTTGATTATGATGAAACGTACGCCCCAGTAGCCAGGATAGAAACCATACATATCTTCTTAGCGTATGCTGCTCACAAGAATGTCAATGTACATCAAATGGATGTAAAGAGTGCCTTCCTAAATGATGAATTAAAAGAGGAGGTTTATCTTCAGCAACCTCCGGGCTTCGAATGTCTTGAATTCCCAGATCATTGTTACAAACTTGAAAAAGCAGTCTATGGTCTAAAGCAGGCACCCAGAGTATGGTACGAGACTCTCTCTGAATTTCTTGTCTCGTCCGGATACAAAAGAGGAGTAATTGATCCCACTTTATTTAGAAAGGCAAATGGTAATCACCTTATGCTTGTACAAATATATGTGGATGATATCATCTTCAGATCAACTGATCAGGGGATGGTGGATGAATTTACAAAGCTCATGACCAACAAGTTCCAAATGAGCATGAATAGATAGATCAATTTCTTTCTATGACTTCAAGTGAAACAAATCCCTCAAGGGATATTCTTCCATCAGGAGAAATACACCTCTGAACTGCTAAAGAAATACTCAATTGACAACTATTCCTCGGCCAAGGTCCCCATGGGCTTCGGATATAAGATTTCTGCTGATCCTTCCGGAGAATCATTAGATCACAAAACTTATAGAGGAATAATTGGCTCATTGATGTACCTCACTGCAAGCCGACCAGACATTGTCTTTGCAACATGCGTATGCGCAAGATACCAAGCCGATCCAAAAGTATCACACATGACCGCAGCCAAGAAGATTCTCAGATACTTAAAGGGTAGCAAGTCTCTAGGCCTCTGGTATCCCGCAGGGAACGACTTCAACCTACAAGCATTCACTGATGCGGATCACGCTGGATGTATATTGGACAGAAAAAGCACTTCCGGTGGATGTCAATTTCTTGGTGGAAGACTCGTCAGCTGGTCATCAAGGAAACAAAGTTGTGTCTCATTATCTACCGCAGAAGCTGAATATGTGGCAGCAGCCAGCTGTTGCTCACAAGTCTTGTGGATGAAAACGCAACTTATGGACTACAGATACAGGATGCTGCAGATACCGATTTACTGTGACTCAGAGAGTGCCATAGTGATTTCTCATAATCCTATTCATCACTCTAAGACGAAGCATATTGAACTACGATACCACTTCATTAAAGACCATATCCTGAAAGGTAACATTAAACTAATTTTTGTCCATACTCATGAAGAGATTGCTGATGTTTTCAAAAAGGCACTTGACTCTACCCAACTCAACAGTTTCTTACAAATGTTAGGAATGATGAATCCAGACCCGCAATTCTTCTCGAATTGATAGGTACCGCAGACCACTCTTGGTCACCATTGCGGTCCTAGCAAAATATATCTATCTTATATAGTTTCAGTATACCTTGTGTACTGAAGTACATTTTATGTATTGCAATATACCGTATATACCATAACCATATATCATACATATATTTCAAGGGTCCTTATTGGTTGTTCTTTGTGATTGTGTTCAAGTGTCTCTCTCAATTTCTTCTACAGCAGTTATCTAACCACTCATCCGCAATGGAGTTCTAATCTGCAATAATGACTCAAACCGCAATCACAGTGATGGAACTTTCAACTACTTCATAAATTCTTGAAACATTGTGTGCTATTTAATGATCCTTCATTAAATAAGAAAAACATTCTCAAAAATATTCGTTTCAGTTCTCCCTTTCAAATAAACCTTTTGTCAGACCTATTTTAGGTATGATGCCAAAATAAAACAGTTTCCAATAAAAGAAATCTTTTTAATCTTTTTCTTAAACTTTCTTTTCCACTTACCCCCAAAACGTCAAATCCGTTACAAATTCCACCTTTATTCAACGGATTATTGCCCCTCACCACACTTTCTCCATACATAAGGTATTGGGTCTGACATTTCATTAAATGCCATCTTCTGAAAATTAAAAAAAAATACTTTTCGTTAAATGTTTTTGTGGCTGATAATGATTTCTTTAATAAAAAAAAAACTCAAAAGGTTTTTACCTTTAACCGCTTTTCTTTAGGGTAAAAAAAAACAATAGTTGTTTGAAATCCGCCACTATAAAAACCCTTTTTCTTCCCCAAGAAAGCTTTACGCTTTCTAATCTCTCAACGACGAACAACTTCATCTTCTTCCCTCTTGCACTTCAACGTTTTTCTGCTAGTTCTTCAAGTCTTTTTCAAAATATTGAAATCAGGAATCTCAAAGAAGCACTCAAAAGCATTAGTCTCTGTGCAGCCAACTGGTTCCGACTCTACAACACGGAACCAATCACCTACAATTGCATCTAGCAATTTTAGGGCAATTTTCGATGATCATCCTTCTTACAATGACTCGATTCGTCTCATGATAAAGTTCATATCCAATCATCCACTCTTTGGACCATTCGACGCCTTCACTGATGTGGTTCCCATCTCCATATTGTTCAAATGTGCATTTTCAGCATATCGCCCTCTCGATAATCTACAAGAAGTTCATCTGAACTTGATGGATGAATCTTTGGTCATCTTGACTAAAGATAAGTTTCTTACTGCAATCAATCTTCTGGTGCATCCCTCGACCAAGTTCTTTTCACCAAGTGTCACTGACATCACCTCCACTCTGTATCAAATGGAATATCAGAAGCAGATAAAGGGTATTGGAGAGTTCAAGAAGAACCAGCTGCCTGCGGTATGGCAGTTTGTGTGCCCTTTCGTAATCCGCAGTCTATCTGGACGAACTGGAGGCACATACAACATGGGCCTTAAATTACTTGAGCTAGTATGGAGCATCTTCACGGGTCATGATGTAAACTACGGTGAAATCCTTTGGGATGATTTTCTCCAGTACATCCCTAAGGAAACTCTAAAGTAAAATCCAACCGAGCTTACTTTTGCAAGATTTTGGGCACTCTACATCTCAGATCTTCATCAAGACGCCAACCTCAGTATGGGCAACGACATCAACTTCTTTATCACCCGCGATATCAAAAGGTACGCTCCTTATAAAGATCAATATATCTTTGGGCCAATCAGACGCTTACCCATTCATATCTTGACTACGGTTGGACTTGAGACCCAAATAGTCACGGATCACATCGAGGCTACGGAAGGTATTGACCCATACCTTTCGACCCCACCTATCCCAAGTCAGAACATTTTAGCCTCAACCGTACCCAATCAATCTGAGCGATCCGCAGCTCCATCTTCTACTACTCTATCCCATGTTCCCTTAGCCAAAAGGCTTAAACAGTTGGTTTCTCCCAAGAAAGGCCCCGCAGCAAGGGAAGAACACATACAACTGGTGAAACTCACAAGAAAAGTAAAGCATCCAAGAAAGCCAAAGCTCCCAAGGAAGTAGAACCTTCGAAGAAGCGAAAACTCCAACAGGTTGTATCATCAGATGATGACTCCAACTCTAATCAATCTTCTGATGATTCGGATCTCGACTCCACCCCAATCGCTATTCTCAAGAAAAGGAAAACCAAACCCTCTAGCCAAATGCGTGACCGAACAGATACCGCAGTCTCTCAAAAGGCTCCGGTAGTCCTTGGGGTTGCCGCAGACCCATTTGCTACTACCCTTTCCAGCCACTCGAACACAGTAAGTGTGCACGTTTCATCCAAACGTGGAGACTCACCCCCAACTAGATCCCAAGAGGATTTAATTGGTTCTTCTCTCCCTAAGGTCTCCAGGGCTTCCAGACTTCACTTCTTTCAGGAATCGGAGTTGAGCTCCATTTTAAATCTTGTAATCCAAACACTCGATACACCTACCCAACCGTAGGGCGATTCTTCAGCCCATGCCAGAACGGATTTGAGGCCACACTTGACCATGGGTCAAGGAGACCAAGGACACTCCGTAAATCCTAGTCTGCTTACATCTTTTGCAGGTGGTTTAGGCACAGTGATCACAAATGTGCAAGGATCTGTGAACCCGAGGGACACCTCGGTGCGTTTCCAAGGAATTGACGGTACTGATTCTGATATTTAGTGGGATCAATACAAACCCACCACTGAATCCGAAGCCAAGAAGTATGCTGCTTTCCGTAGGGCATTTCAAGCAAGGAAAGATCAACAAATAAAGCAGCTTCAACAAAAACAACAGGAAATCCAGAGTGTCGCCAAATACTGGGCCGACGCCATAAACAATGCCAACATAGTAGCTACAATTCTAAAAGTCCAGAACTGGATGGATGAAATGGCTGAGACCATCCACAAAGCTCAGTCCAATCCAGATGGTGCATGTTCATCCAGGCCCCCTCCAACAACTGCTGCTAATAATTCTCAAGATGACGGAACCGCAATTGAAGTCAGTTCCGCACCAACCTTTGGCTTCGATGACTTCGACATAAATGAGGTCAATCAATCGGAATAGTCAGACGATGTCATGATGATCTTCGATGAAGAAGAAGAGTCGAGCGGAACTCAGCATTCCACTTCTAAGCCCAAGGAGAAAAAGAAGAAAAAGAAGTTGGCCGTCTCCAGAAAAGAATTCTTGTCTCTGCAAGACAAAGTGGATCAAATTCTTGCTGCTGTGAAATCTTCCCAACCGCAATCTGAGGACTTGCCTGGCCCGCAGCCTCTCATCGATCACATCGAAAGACTTGAAGCCAAAGAGCGCCTTGCCGTAGAACGTATCTCTCTTAAGGTAGAAATGGGCATCCGAGCCCTGGATAACAATCGCAAGGCTGATCATCAACATTTCATCACCACCGCCGAAAAACTTATCTCTGAAGTATCCTCCATCAAATCTGATCTTCAATCCATCATTTCGGGTCAATCTGCTCAGTCCCAGAAACTTGTTGAAGAAACGCACAATGCGTATGAGTCTACCATTTCGGTCCTTCAGTCCACCATCAACAGCCTCCGCAGATCATTATCCTCCAACTTTCATGGTCTGGAAATCTTGCGCCTCACAAAGGAGATTCACAGACTGCTCTTCAGCACCGCAATCTCAAACAACCAACAACTTGCTGATGCACTGAAGGCTCAATTTAACGAAGTTTGTGGAAAAATTGATGGTCTTAAGCAATGGCTTGAGGAAGTACCAACTGCTCATTCCTCAAGAGGGGGAAATGACGACCAAACTCGAATCACACGGATCACATCTCTCATCAGCATCCCATCATTCGTGAAAAAGCTCCTACTCCACAACCCTCACCGCAGTCCTCTCCTCAGAAAAGTCCAATCCATTCTCCTCATCCGTCTCCAGGTCAAGATGATCAACATCCGGAGACTCCCCCTCATCTACAAAACTTAGCCCCAGAAATGTCTTCTGAGAACTCCTACGACTCTCCCAAAACCAAACAGAAGAAAGCTGACTGGAGAGCAGCCAAATTTGCTGAATTAATTTAGAGAGATCATGCGTTCGACATTACTCTGGATGAATCCCTTGTCCATTCTTGGGTGAATCCCATCATAAGATTACTAGATTATGACTACAAGCCTTACCTCACCTTTGCAGAACCTCCCGAAGACGGTTATTGGGATATTCCCATCTCCCCAAATGCAAAGTTCTTCACTGTATTTGAGTCGTTTGACCGCAACCTTCCTGATGATCAAAGGTTCCCTCTAGAGTTTGAAAGACTTAACAGATTTCATGCCAAGCATGGATCTGCAATCGAGAAGATTTGGTCCAACGACAGACCCACCGCACTAAAAAACTACAAGCCCCGTAAATTCATGAAGGCAAAATTCATCCAATATACCCTAACCAGGAGAAATTCAGACTACATCCGAACCTAAGCTAATTTCCCTTGCATGAACCCGGAAGAAATTTTCCTGATTGCAAAGGTATTTCAGAACAAGTTTGAAAAACATCCGAAGATGAAAACTGCATTTGAAAGGGCATGTACCTTTTTAAAGGAGACTGTATGTGATTTTGCAAGGATTGATGCGGACATCCACCCAGTACTTGCTCAGAAGTATAATCTTCCTCCTCCTGAACCAGCTCCGGTCCTGACTGAAGGCTTTCAAGAAAGATCTCTTGGAGCAACTAACTTTCCAAATATTGGAGTCATTTTCAAACGCTTGAATGATGAAACAAAATACTTCATCCCAATGACTGCCATGAACCGCATGACCAGGAAGCAATTAGAGATCACTCAAACCGCACTCAACAAATCTAAACATACAACTGCTGAAGTGATGTTTGAAATCTCAAGGAGGATTGCATGGCTTAAGGAAGTCAGGAATTTCTGGAGGATTCTCATCAAATTTCTCAAACTCGACACATGAAAAGTTGAAGAGGTCACTTAGGGGGAAATTGTTGAAACATAGAAGTGACCCTCTTAAACTTAGTCCAAACCGCAGCCTCTATCTAATCCGCAACCACTCCATCATCAGCAGTCAAGCACCGCAACCGCAATCATCATCAGCACTTAGGTTTAGTCTTTTATCTGTTTTTCTTAAAGTACTCTCTTTTAACCAATGTGTCCTGCGTGGCAACTCTCAACAGATAAGACTTTTGTAATCTTAGAGACTCTATAAAAGGAGCTCTCTCTTTCTGAATGAATATATAACTCTACGCATCTTGAATCTTATAACTCATCTTACTCCCTTCTTACTCATCACTTAAATATAATATTAACTGTTTGAAATCTCTCTTCGGAGCAAGTCTGGCTAGACTTCATCACTAAGTTTGATCTCACTCACTGACTTGGATTGACTGCAATTCTTGTTAAGTATCAACTTAAGTGTATACTTGATATAATACTTGCTGTCTTTTATATTTCCTTATATTTCCGCATCTAACTTCCTAACTCTAACTTATTATTATTGTTGAGCTTTAATGATCGTTTGAGTTAAACTTTATTCCGCATTATCACTTGTTCTAACGTTTGTTCAAGTGTGACTCAAGCTTTTCTCTCAACATTAGTTTTTTTTGAATAAAAAGTAAACATAAATATTAAAAAAAAAACAAAACGAAGTGAGTTTTTTTTTTCAAAAAAAAAGTTTGTTTTTTATATATCAATACGGTACTCTATGGAAAGAGGATAAAAAGTTATGAATTTTTTTATATTCAGTTTTTTTCAATAAACATGTCCTAAAAAAAATTAAACGAAAAAACGAAGTGAATTTTTTTGGCATAATCTGATGCATGCGAGTCCAATGTAAAAAATCTACAACTCTTTCTTTGGTTGTTGATCATTAAAATTTCCGACGTTCACGATTAGTTCATTAGTTTCTTGTTAATAGTTGTTCTCTATTGAACATCAATATATATATATATATATATATATATATATATATATATATATATATATATATATATATATATATATATATATATATATATCAGCGATTTTATGTTAAAAGCTGCGATTTTTTGATAAAAAAATTAAAAAAAAAGTTTTGTGATCTCTAAGTATTTTTTTTATGCATTTTTATGATTTTTAGGGTCTTTTTAGGGTTTTTTTGTTTTCCATAGAACCTAAACCTATATATATATATATATATATATATATATATATATATATATATATATATATATATATATATATATATATAGGGTAAATTACACCAATCGTCCCTCGTGCACATGCCAAAAAGCGTGTTTAGTCCCTATTTTTAAAAATTAACTCGGACAGTCACTGGTTTGGTTAAAAGTTGCACATGTCATCCCTCGTTGGTTTTTATTTGCACGTTTAATCCCTTACAAGACATGAAATGACTATTCTACCCTTTTATTCTTAT
The DNA here is from genome assembly GCF_052849685.1 of Lactuca virosa. Taxonomy (NCBI): domain Eukaryota; kingdom Viridiplantae; phylum Streptophyta; class Magnoliopsida; order Asterales; family Asteraceae; genus Lactuca; species Lactuca virosa. Next base: position 184,284,077 of record NC_136427.1, on the reverse strand, counting down.
TTTCATTTATTTTATTTTTCTTACAATTATTTATAATATACAAAATAAAATAAAAAACCCCACCCCACCCGTCTTATACTGCCTTCCCTTCTAAACCATCTTTTCCCCCTAAATTCTTTGACAAAATCACCACCGTCGGACCATCACCACTACCCACAACCATCAACCACCACCACTTTTTACTCGAATTAGCCTTCATCACTAAAAAAAATTTACACAACCACCGGCATCACCAAAAGCCATCTCACCTGGAATTCATTAGCACCATAATCACCTTTATATCCATCCACCACCAACCACCATCAACACTATACATAACCCACTGCAAAACACCACCTTAATCATTACATCCCCACCAGCCCAGCACCTTATGCAAATCAGTGATCACACAAATAATTAAAAAAAGAAATTAAAACTCCCCTGTTCATCGATTTCATACTCCCTAACCTCCAATTCGTTGTCTTCTTCACCTCAATAGAAAAAAACAATACCCAAATTATAAAGGTGTGTTCCATTCTCGATCTGTATCTAAAAGAAACAGGAAAGAAAGAGGTTGGTTCAACTTCAGTTCCAAACGAGAAACATATTCGAATAAATATGCCCATGGGTTTGAAATGTGTTGTCATCATCGAACAATCTATGGTTTGTCATCACCTGAATCACCGTCGGTTGCACCACCTTGTACATCAGATCTAAGATGGTTGCCGCCTAAGTTTTCGAGCTGCCGCCTATTTCATGATAGATTTTACTTTGGGGGTCTCAGATTGAACACCACCACCACCTGTAATCTATGCTTCCTTCATGTGTCCCCACCGCAATTGGAGTTCGATCGACGGTTTCAGGAGGTTGTACATGGTATGTGTGACCGGTGTTTGTTAGACCAGTTTTAAGTCAACTCAGGAAGAGAATTGATGGTGAAGCGGAGATGCTAAGGTGAGTCCGGAACGAGAATGGGGTGGAGAGGGAAAAGTCACCAGTGAATCGCCTGAGGGTATTGATCGGAGGTGGGGAGCTTTCTTCTAATTATTGAGAAAGGGACATTGGGGAAAGGGAAGGGGAGGGTGGTTAGGTGGAGAAATTTATTTTTTTTTTCTTTTTTTTTAAGTTAAAAAAGGATTAAAGAATAAAAGAAAACTAAAAAAGAAAATATTAAGGGCAAAATAGACTTTTTATGTCAAGAGGGATGAAGTGTGCAACTTTCAAATAAACGAGGGACGGTCCGAGTTAATTTTTGAAAATAGGAACTGAACATGCTTTTGGGTACCTACACCAGGGACGAACGGTGTAATTTACCCATATATATATATATATATATATATATATATATATATATATATATATATATATATATATATATATATATATATATATATATATATATATATATATATATATATATATATATATATATGACTAATTAGTTTAGTTATTTTAAGAAAGTAATTTACCTATGTTATTAAATTAAAGAAAATAGAATAATCACATAAATTTCATGGTAATTGTATTTTAGTCAATTAAACTATATTTAAAAGAAGAAAATTGCATATTTGAAGGGATAATATATTGTATTAATTTTAAAAATCTGATTTTAATGATGATAATCCTCTTAATTCAGATGACATAATATGTTTATTAATATATTGAAAAATAACATTATTCTTGAACTAAGTAACACCAATAACTAAGTCAGAATTCTCTTTGTGTTCAATCAAGACTTTGAACACAAATTCTCTTGTAGGCATTTTCACAAACGTTTGCCGTGTAACATATACGGATAATACAAAAAAAACATTTTTGTCAAATTTATTTACAACACATGCAATCATAATCTTCATCACCATCTCTGTCTCAGTAGATCATTCTATCACCTTCTTTCGTTATAGCACCGTAACAAGAATCATCTATCTATTTTTGACATTTTGCAATTGATTACAACTCTTATGAATATTATAATCATTATGATATAATAGGATACGAATTAAAGCATTTTAATGTTTCATTATTTAGTTTTTTTTTTTTGAAACGGCAAATAATTATATATTTTTCTTCTCTCCTTGGGATTGAATCCAAGACCCCCTAGTTAGCTGTTAGTTTAAACCACCATGTTAGCCAAGTGGGCTAGCCCCAACTTTTGTTTCATTATTTAGTTGATTATGATTATATAGCTATAACGACACCAAAATGCAATACACACTTTCCGTTATAATACACATTTTTTTGTTAGAATACACTTTACGTTAATATGCCACTAAAAGATTATTAATTACTTAACCCCATTATTTAGTTGATTATGATTATATAGCTATAACGACACCAAAATACAATACACATTTTCCGTTATAATACACATTTTTTGTTAGAATACACTTTCCGTTAGAATACGCCATTAAAAGATTACTTAACCCCCATGAATCTCGACTAACACTCTTTAATAGATTATATTAATAAAATCATATTAGTAATGTCTATAAAAATATTATGAGGAAGAATGATATACTTACACCGTCAAGATAAAATGACACATATCTAAAAGCTCTGATGGTAAACATGTGAACAATTGATTCATCAATTAATATGCCTTGTATCTGGAGTCGAACAAAAGTCAAATCTTAAGTCTACTTTATAAAGAAAACCCACATGTATGTGACAACATCAAAATGTAAGTAAACATAATAAAGAACCATCTGACTTGGAATATGGACAGATGGAGTCGTTGGGGGTGTCGATGGTAAAATAAAAAAGTGAAGGCTTCTATCTGTGAACCAATTTTAGTGTTTCATGCTTTGGGTGAGAGATTACTATTATTTCCGGAAACATACAGTCGGACGGATACCTCCGGCAGCCACAAAATGCATGCATCCGACATGGAATGGAGACATTGGTCGTATTTGATGAAGAAGACGATCTATGGGGTGAATGTCGATGGTGGTGGTGGGTTTGTTATAAGGTTTTAAACATTGATATCATAATTCGTAGGGATATTAATTGAATTAAAATTTTACCATAATTAATTATAATTAAGATTACCATTATACATTTATATTATTTACTAATAATTTTTTTTTTTTTTAAATCTGATTGGTTCCTATGTCCACATAGTAGATGTTAGATATATATGAACCTAGTTCTCTCTCTCTCTCTCTCTCTATCTATATATATATATATATATATATATATATATATATATATATATATATATATATATATATATATATATATATACATACATACATACATACATACATACATACATACATATTGTTGAGTCCTCAAGTAGAGGATTAAATGTTGAAGAAGAATGTAAGTAGGACTCTTCTTACGATGGACACCAACAATGATTCAACTTGATGTAGATGTTAGTCCAAAACCCTTAAGTCATTAAGCTTTAAGTTCATAAGTAGTATAAACTCAAAGAGAGCAAAAGCAAGTAAGTAATCTTCAAGTGTTTTACCAAAAACTAGAGAGAATGATAGAGGGCATGGTAGTTACGGTTTTTAGTAATGCAAGAGTATGAGATTTCAAAGCCTTTCATAAAGCACAATCTTGGAGCATAAATCCTTAACACTTTACGTACATCATGTAGTCTACTTGTCTCCCATGCCCCTTAAGCCATGAATTCTTTTCCTTTAAATAATTAAAAGGACATTACATGTGCAAGTCGTGCATGCCTATGGTTTTGATGAATAAAAAGAATACAATCTTCATTAATTTTATAAACTAATTCATATAATTAATAAACATTAACATTTTGCTAAAAGAAAAAAGTCCTTATGGTCCAAAATATTGTACATGACTTGATAAATCATACCATATTATTTAATGTGTTACTTGCTAATGAAAATTATTATTTCCAATAAATAAATTATTTCCAATTAATTATAAGAGTTTTTTGAATATATATTAAAATAAATTTCTAATAAATAATTAATTGTATAAAGTTGTTGTTAGTGTGGTCCTTTAGGATCATATATTATCTAGAAATATCATTTTATAATGACTCTTGGGCATATAGATCTTTCAATCTCCCACTTGCACATGAGTCATTATAGAGTGATATAGACAGTGGTGAATGTCTAGCAACATTTCACCCCCCTAGTAATACATGACTTTGTGCCATTTTATTAACATTCAATTCCCCAGAATCTTAAAGCTACAATTGGTGTGTTAGTTAAGTTATAAGTTATCCCTTTATCACAAACATCATGTTGAACATGAGATACGAATCACAATCAATCTCATTAGTTGTTCAACTTTTGGTAAGGCGCCTTACATGTCTAACTTTGAACACATAAGAGGAAACAAATCCTATCCTGACTACATAAGCCTCTTTCTTAGTTCACATTATACTTGAAAATGGTTTTTATAACTGCGTGTTTAAGGATCAGCATTTGACCAAATCAAAACATCACATTCTCTAAACTTAAGGCCCACTATGTATCTCATGTATTAAGAATACAAAGATAGTACTTTTTTTTTATCAAGAATCACTCATGATAGCGATCGATGAAGCGATCTTGATGCAGTTTAGTTCAATACCAGTTCTATGAGAAGTATTTTTGAAACCTGGTGACAACCACTTGCATACTTTCATCTTGTCGGAGTCAACCAATCCAATTCATATTAGTCTTTCTTCATAATTACTCCCACAATTATAACCGAATGTGAAATTTTAGAATAATAATATCATTCATGGATTAAATGTGTTATTACAGAACACAACAAATATTAATGTGATGATCATATCCTGGTATATCAAAACATTATATAATAGTTGTTGTTACGGTGTTCCAATATCCAAATACTAAATCCAAATCCAAATCTCATTTCTAAAATAATGAAGTTCAATAGTTGAAGTGTGACCATTCATACTTAGCTTACGAGAAGGACTTTATTAATGGGTATGGCTAAATTTAATTTGTGTGAGTTCTGCAAATACTATTATCTTTATATTTTACTTTACTCTAAGTATAGTCAAATATATTGGAGAATATGATTTGTGTTCTTATGTGACATAGAGTTTCTTAGCTTGATTACGTACACTCTCGAAGTCATAAAGATTTATATGTGATCCTTGAATGGCAGGAATCAACATAGTTTTTCAATGAACTCGTTCATCCTATCATATTTGATTACAACTTCTAAAGTAGTTATGTATTTTGATTTTGTAGTAGACTGTGTAATTATGTTTCACTTGGAACTCATTCTAATAAAACTTACTCTTCATTCCATAATGAATTCATAATCCAATTATAATTCATAATTATCTATATATGTTTTGAAGTCAACATCTTGTGTAACTCTTTACATAAAGATCTTCTTCTAAAGTGATTATCTCATATACATTCTCCCAGTTCTTCTTAAGTACTCTTAGAAGGTTCTTATAGTCATCCAATGACTTACCCATGTATTCAATTGGTATCATATGATATGTTCTTAACATGAGCATATACATGGTCTTGTGCATAATTTGGCATATATGATGGACTCATTTGCCAAACAAATAGAATATAAATAATTTTATCTAGCTCAAACCTATGTGCTAAGTCCGTTTGAGTCAGGCTCAACATGGTGCATATGTAATAATGCCAAGAATCCTCCAAAGGAATCTTGTATCTTGATCTCTTTCAAGATATTGTCACCTTATGCATAAAGATTTAAAACTTTTAATATTCATCTTTATCTATCTCAATTGATTTTACATTCAAAGAATGTATATTTTCATTCCTAAGTCTTTCATCTTAGAAGCACTTTCCGAGTCAAGGTGGAAGAACTTTGTATAGTCATAATTTAGTTTCTCATGATTAAATATGTCTCATTTATACAAGATATATTAGGAATATCATTATCTTCCCACTAGTTCTTAGTAAACACAGATGTCATCTTCATTTTGATATAAAATGACATCTTGTAATTTTCATATTAAAATGATGACTGTGACCTTGAGATGTTTTCTTTATATCCACAAGTGGATATTAAGCTTTGCACATTTTGTTAGGATAACATGTATTAAGAAAACCTCCAGGCTAAGTTATATAGATGTCTTCAACTTGATGTCTAATAAGGAAAGCGGGGGGTTTTTTTTTAAATCTATTTTCCATATCTCATATGAAGAATATGTAGTCATGGTAAATAATATCCTTATTGATCTAATCATAGTTACTTGTGAAAAGGTTTGATCATAGTCAATGATATGAGTATGATAAAGATCATAGTCAATGACATGAGTATGAGAAAATCCTTTTATAACAAGTCTTTTCTAAGTGTGCATGGATCTCCATGTTTATATTTTTTCCAAAATAATTATTTATTCCTTCTAGTCTTGCTATAGGGAGTAAGATCAATCAAGTCTATACTTGATAACTAGACATGGATAACATCTCAGTGTTCATGACTCGAAGTTATTAATCAGATTTGAGATCTGATATAGCATTTTGGTAGTTGATGGATTTGCTAAAAGCCATCAAGAAGAACTCATTAAGGAGAGATTCCACATTTCTCAAGTCAAAAATGATTTCTACTATCAATGCAAACAGTTTGTGTTTATGAATTGTAACGTCCGAAAAGTCAGAACCAAAAAATTTTGTTTTTATAAAATAGACCATCATCCAAACATGTTTGTCAAAACCATAAAGTATTCAAAGTATATCAATAAACATCCGAAAAGTACAACATAGTCAAATAAGAAGAAAATCATGGTATGTGCAATGCGATCATCCCGAGCTCTTCCCATTCGAACCGGAAGCACCTGAAACATAAACTGAAACTCGTAAGCATAAAGCTTAGTGAGTTACCCAAACCGCATACCGTACATATATGGCAGCTCAAGGCTGTACCGAGATTATTTCACCATGGGTTCTATTTCAACTCATATGTCAGCACAAGGTCGTACCGGGTCTATTTCACCCCCGAGTATATTTCAACTCATATGTCAGCACAAGGTTGTATCGGGTCTATTTCACCCCACATATATATAGCAGTTGAGGCACACATGCATAAAACACATACAACAGGAGTCACAAAGACTACAACAACATACAATCCCTAGTGTCTTATAGTATAGTGAGCAAACTCACCTCACAAAGCAGTGCAAAATTCAAAATGTCCTCAAAATCCCACAACAGGTGCTAGGCGCCTCCTACATAACTACACGAGGCAAAACCTTAATTTACCTATTAGGACATTAATGGCTAAAGAAAATCCACAAATCAAAAGTCAACCCTCAATGTCAACGGTCAAAGTCAACAGTCAATGTTGACTCCAGTTAACCGCCATGACGTGGTCTTCCTTGGCCACGTCGTGGTCCGCATACTACCAAACAGTCGGGAAAAATCCCCGTCACCATGCTGTGGTGATCTAGGACCACGCCGTAGTTGTCGTGGTTCCAACATCTTAATACATTAAGATGTTTTCTTTGATTTCAAGAGCTCTAAAGCTCATATCTGGTCCAAAATATGATCTAGAAGGATAAAGCTTCTAAATTTATCCATTAGGACCGCCCAAAAGGTCCAAAACCCAAATCTCTATGTCCAAAAGGCTTAATATGGAAATAAATCAACAAATAAGCACTTATTCCACAAGGTCTGAAGTCTATTCTTTCCAAAAGTGATTATAGCCCCAAAACTAACCTAAACGTTGGTGGTTTATAGACATGTATGTCCAATGCTTTATAGACAATGGTTTTTACATGCTATTGGGCCTCAGTGGCCCATTAACATTACTAGTAAGGTCCAAATAAATCATATGTGAAATGGGCCAACGCGCCTTTCGTATACTCGACAGCCTTCAATAACATACGAAATTAGTAGGGCCTAGTAGTCCTCTTCTCCTCGTCTGTTAGGCTTACCTTCTCTTCAAGTAAACTAAAATCAGGTCATTAATCAAGGTTAATCAAATTCATGTGGATTAAGTGAGTAATAACGGGTGACACCAATAAGTGGCGGTCGTAGTCTGTAGTTGTAATCAAAGTCTCCTGGAGGGAGAGCGAGAGTTTGTGTATAGATCTATACGGGGGTGACTCCCCCACACCTAAGCTGTTCGCTACAGTTAGACTGGGGCAGTCTAGGGTGACAAAATCTTAAGATCAATTTCGGTGTTCATTAGAATGCCAAGACAGACGAACTAGTCATTATCATGCATGGTTATAACGACTCACATAGAAATCCGATATCATTTAAGAAATCAAGGGAAATCATATTCATTCGATGTGACGATACAATAATACAAAACAATCATAACTTGTTATCGGAAAACATCGGGTTTTCCGGGGAAACCAATCTTACTCATTTGTACTTTCAAAAACTCTAATGCAAAACTTCTCATTTGTACACGTTTTGAAATCATTCACGCATATACTTACAGGATCATCACAACATTTTCATGACAAGTTTTATTATAGAAAATATCGGATTTTCTGGGTTTTACGAACGATATAAACTATTTTACATCAAACACACTTATGAACTCACCAACATTATATATGTTGACCGTTTTCAAAATAACTTGTATTCTCAGGTAATTGTTAGAACGAGGAAGCATCCAGTGTGTTGAAATTTTCTTTTGTAGTAGCTAATCACCAAACACTTTATATTTTGGGATCATGTAATGTAAACCATGTACTTGATGTAAACAATGCTGGTTGTACTATGTAATGTTTGGTGATGAATGTGTTATGTTTCATGTATATTCATTGTGATGATATTTCAATTTAAGTCACGCGAGCCCTCGGACGTTTCCGCCGTCTGGTTCGGGGGTGTGACAGGTTGGTATCAGAGCTCTGTTTATAGTGAACTGGCATATCTAACCACGTATTGATATGCAACTATAAACCCAGCAATGGACTAAATAACTCTGAATAAAACAAATAAAATGTGCTAATAAACACTCTTATTTGTGCGACTTAGAAAAATGAACATAATAACAAATCAAATAAGATGATTGGGAGAACCTGACATCCCGGTTAAGCCAGGACTATTCACAGTTGTATTAGGAATGAATGTAGCCTGATCAACTACATTTCTTCATAGTACAACTATCATATGCCCTGGAACGATCGCGATGGTCAGTAAACCTAAGACATACCCTATTGTTGAACAAGAAGAATGCATCTACCCAATTTTTATAACAACTAAAAATATTTTAGGATTGATAATAGTTTATTTATATACCTCCTTACGTGTTCCCCCTCACAGTCACCATGGAAGAGGAGCATCAGGGCATTCAGTTTCACCAAGTCTTGGTGAACCATAGAATGATTGAAGATGACCCCGAGGAAGGACAAGGGGCAGCACACAACGTTGGATCCGAAGTGGAACAGGAAGAATATGTCGTAACTGATTACGAATATGACGAATCTGACCAGGAGTTAGATGAAGAGAAGGACGTAGAGGAGGCACGTAGTGAACCCCACCTATCGAAAGCCCCATCAGATCCCCATACGGTTCAGAAGGGTGATACAGACTATCTACGCTCTCTCGAGGAAGCAATTATCAGCCTCAAGCTTCAACTTTTTACGGCCGAAGCAAGGGTTGTACGAGCCGAGCAAAGGGTAGAGGTAATCACCCAAGAGGCGGATGAACTGGCTGAACTCCTGATACGTCAGCTCGACGATTGAGTGTCATCGTCATCTCTACTGATATGACTTGCTCTACTACTTGCTATATAGGTCTCACCGTATGAGGAACAAGCCATATCTTTCGTCAGTATTATGCTAAATGATCCATGTTATGTACTGCCGACTCCATGTTTAAGTGATTACACTACTCATAGAGTCATTATGCTGTCGAACTTTGTACCTCTATGTATGCTCTTTCGAGCAAATTTTCATGTATCAAAGTGCGGATAATATTAGTGGAAAATATTATGTGTTTATTTGTGATGTTGTTATCTGTTATGTGTTTTATGTTCCTATTGCTTAGTGTAAATTATCGAAACACTTAGATGCGCAAACCGATTCACGAAATTCCCAACTTAAAAACAATACATACTCAACATCTTTCTGTTCATTAACAGCAAGATGCCGCAGAGACCAAACCGCGGAAATAACCAACCACCGACACCACCGGAAGTCGACTCAGCTGCGGTTCAAGCAGTTGTATCTGCTGCAGTCACAACAGCCATGGCGCAAATCCACCAAGGGAACAATGGCAGAGGAAACGGGCAGGGAGCTGGAAGTTCAAACAACGGAATAAATCAAGGACCTACCAAGACATGCTCTTACAAAGACTTTACCAACGCCAAGCCACGAACCTTTAATGGAACGGGAGGTGTCATAGCCCTAAAGAGGTGGATTGAGAAAATTGAATCCGTCTTTGAAATTTGCGGGTGTCCAGATGGGTGCAAGGTCAAGTTCGCAGCATATACCTTTGTTGATCAAGCTCTTTCCTGGTGGAACGGTCACATCGAAGCCATGACCCTTCCAGTGGCGAACGCGATGCCCTGGGAAGAACTGAAGGAAATGATGTTGGAAGAGTACTGCCCTAGAGGCGAGATACAAAAGATGGAACAAGAATTGTGGAACTTGACAGTTCAGAACTCTAAATCGACGCATACATATCCAGGTTTAGCGAGCTATCCCTTCTGTGTCCGGGTATGATCACCTCAGAAGGGAAAAAGATTGAGAGGTTCATCTGGGGATTGACTGCACCTATCCAAGGGAATGTCATTGCGACAAACCCTGAGATGTTTTATAGCACCAAAAGATTGGCCAAGAAACTGTATGATCATGGCAGCAAGAAGAGTGTTAAGATTATGGAAGCGGATGTTAAGAAGGAAGAAGAGAATAAGAAAGGGAAGAACAACAAGAGAAGAGGTAAACATAACTCATAATCATCTAAGAAGCAACATACAGTGACTCTCCATGCAGCAACCCAAGCTACCACAGCACCACATGCTCCAGCCTCATCCACGCCGAATACTCCGAAACAGTACACATGGAATCTTCCCAAGTGTAACAAATGTAAATACCATCACCACGGGGAATGCAGAGAGATGATGTACACAAGATGCAACCGGAAGGGCCATACATCAAAGTATTGTAGGACCCAGTTTCCACAAAACCAGATGCCCAACAACAACAACAACAACAAAAACAACAACAACAGAAACACAAAGGATGGAGCCAGTCATACCTGTTATGGGTGCGGGAAGACCGGACATTTCAGGCGGAATTGTCCCAATGCAAACACCCAGGCGACAGGAGCAGCATGAAGAGTGCTGACTATGGGACAAGGAGAAGCGGTTCAGGATCCCGCTGTCGTCACCGGTATGTTTCTCCTTAACCACTCATATGCATGCATCCTGTTTGATATCGGGGCAGAGCGAAGCTTTGTGAGTAACAGATTCAAACACTTGCTAAAACAACAACCCCAAAAGCTTAATGAAACCTTTACGGTGGAAATGGCTAATGGGAAAACAGAATCAGCTCGGGAAATCTATGTAGGATGTACCCTAACTTTAAATCAACATGCCTTTCAAATAAACTTGATGCCTGTAACTATTAGGAGTTTTGATGTGATTGTCGGCATGGACTGGTTGAGCCCCCATCATGCCGAAATTATGTGTTGCGAGAAGGCCGTTCGCCTTCATCTCCCTAACCATGAAACCCTAATTATATACGGAGATAAACCCAGTACGAACCTTCGTCTTATCTCGTGTATTAAGGCACAGAAGTATCTACAAAAGAAGGACTTGGCGTTTCTGGCACACATAGTGGATAAGTCCAAGGAGGAGGTCAATATTCGAGACATCCCAGTGGCTTGCGACTTCCCGGACGTCTTTCCTGAATACCTTCCGGGGATACCCCCCAGAAAGACAAGTCGAGTTCCGAATTGACCTGGTGCCGGGAGCTACGCCCATTGCCAAATCACTCTATAGGTTGGCTCTTGCGGAGATGCAAGAACTGTCAAGCCAACTTAGAGAACTCTTGGGCAAAGAATTCATCCGACCTAGCTTCTCACCCTAGGGAGCTCCGGTCCTCTTTGTTAAGAAAAAGGACGGATCCTTTAGGATGTGTATTGATTACAGAGAACTGAACAAGCTCACTATCAAAAATCGCTACCCACTTCCGCGAATCGACGATCTATTCGAACAGCTCCAATGAGCAAGTTACTTCTCTAAGATAGATCTGCGATCCAGATATCACCAACTCAAAGTCCGGGAAGAGGATATCCCCAAAACCGCTTTTCGAACTCGCTATGGACATTACGAATTTGTTGTAATGCCCTTCGGTCTAACGAATGCCCCTGCCGCATTCATGGAACTGATGAATCGAATCTGCCGACCATTCCTCGATAATTTTGTCATTGTTTTCATCGACGATATCCTAGTCTAATCTCGAAGCGAAGAGGAGCATGGCCGACATCTCCGACAAATCTTGGAAACCCTACGAACTGAAAAGTTATACACAAAACTCTCTAAGTGTGAGTTCTGGCTTCGTAGCATGAACTTTTTGGGTCATGTTGTCAGTCAAGAAGGGATACATGTAGACCCTTCTAAGGTCAAAGCCATAGAAGGATGGGCGGTCCCAGCGACACCCACAGAAATTCGTCAATTTTTAGGTCTCGCAGGCTATTACAGGAGATTCATTTAGAACTTCTCCAAAATAGCCAAGCCACTTACCATGCTTACACAAAAGGGCGTGCCATTTCAATGGACAGAAAAGCAGGAGGTTGCCTTCCGAACTCTGAAGCGAGCTCTCTGTAGTGCACCAGTACTATCACTACCAGAGGGAACAGAGGACTTCGTAGTTTACTACGATGCTTCAAATAAGGGTTTAGGCTGTGTACTCATGCAGCGTGGAAAGGTGATAGCTTATGCATCCCGACAACTGAAGACACATGAGGTGAATTATACCACCTATGATCTCGAATTGGGAGCTGTGGTCTTCGCCTTGAAAATTTGGAAGCACTACCTTTATGGTACCAAGTGCACCATTTTCACCGACCACAAGAATCTCCAGCACATTTTAAATCAAAAGGAGTTAAACATGAGGCAGCGAAGATGGGTTGAGCTGCTAAACGATTATGAGTGCGAAATCAAGTACCACCCAGGCAAGGCTAACGTGGTAGCTGATGCCTTGAGTCGGAAAGAATACTCAAGTCATCGTGTGAAGACTCTTTCAATAACCATTCAATCCCATCTGTCCTCACAGATCAAAGCAGCCCAATTCGATGCCATTAAGATAGAAAATAGAACAAGCGAAGCGTTACGTGGAATGGAAAAGAACTTGGAAGTCAAGGAGGACGGAACATATTATTTCATGAACCGAATTTGGGTCCCTAAACTTGGGGGATTCAGAGAAGTAGTCATTAATGAGGCTCATAAGACACAATACTCCATCCATCCGGGTTCAGATAAAATGTACTTGGATATCAAGCAACAGTATTGGTGGCCTAACATGAAGGCAGAAATTGCCACATACGTTTGCAAGTGCCTCACTTGTGCTAAAGTGAAGGTAGAATATTAGAAGCCCTCGGGACTATTACGACAACCAATAATACCCGAGTGGAAATGGGAAAGGATTACTATGGACTTTGTGACCAAATTACCCAAGACAACAGATGGGTTGGATACCATATAGGTAATAGTCGACAGGTTGAAAAAAGCCGCCCATTTCCCGCCAATAAAGGAGTCATCCAATATGGAACGATTGACGAGGATCTACATCAAGGAAATCGTGAGACTCCATGGAGTACCAATATCTATCATCTCAGATCGAGATAGTAGATTCACTTCACGCTTTTGGCAATCGCTTCAGAAAGCTATGGGAACACAACTCGCATGAGCACTGCTTACCACCCACAGACGGATGGTCAAAGTGAGCGAACCATTCAAACGCTTGAGGATATGCTTCGAGCATGTGTGATAGACTTTGGAAGGTCGTGGGATACCCACTTACCTTTAATTGAGTTTTTGTACAACAACAGTTATCACACAAGCATCAAAGTTGCTCCTTTCGAAGAATTATATGGTCGTAAATGTAGATCACCGTTGTGTTGGACTGAGGTAGGCGACACTCAGCTGGAAAGAGGACAGACACCAAACAATGCATTAACAGGACCATAAATCATACGCGAAACGAAAGAGAAGATAGTTCAAATCAAAGCTCGACTTCAAGCATCACGAGACCGACAGAAGAGCTACGCTGATAAACGGCGAAAGCCCTTGGAGTTTCAAGTCGGGGATCGGGTGTTGTTAAAAGTCTCTCCCTGGAAAGGGGTGATTCGTTTTGGGAAACGGGGAAAACTAAACCCACGGTACATTGGACCATTCGAGATTCTTGCACGAATCGGTCCGGTGGCTTATAGACTGCAACTACCTGCTGAACACAGCCGTGTACACCCCGTGTTCCATGTTTTAAATTTGAAAAAGTGCTTATCCGACGTCTCGTCATCCCGTTAGAAGAAATCAAAATCAACGAGACCTATTCATCAAGGAACCAGTTGAAATCATGGACAGGGAGGTGAAGTGTACTAAGCAAAGTCGCATTCCAATAGTGAAGGTTCGGTGGAACGCGAAACGTGGACCGGAATTCACATGGGAACGCAAAGACCAGATGAAGCAAAAGTACCCTCACCTATTCTCGCATTCTCAAATCTAGCTTCAAAAAGAATTTCGGGACGGAATTCCCTCTAACGGGGGGATGATGTCACAACTAGCATTCTAGCTAGGAAATTCTGTACTCTTGTAAACATTATCTACTGTAAACTCGTAAACCCTAATTCATGTTATGCTTGAAGTTCAAACTATGGAAGCACATTCAAACCTAGATTCATCAAGTAAAGTTGAAAACCCTAGAAATCCCAGTTTAAGTCCATTGTGGACTAGGATTTCCTTATTGGACCTAATGGGCCAATAAACTCCCAATGTGACTGTTTTGGGCTTAGAACTCGTAATTGGGCTCTAATTCAACCCACTTTCATGAAACTTAACTTTTTGGGCCATAATGGGCCTAAAATAGATTGGTTTACCTTAATGGGCCTTGTTAGGCCATAACAAATCCAATAAGCCCTAATGGGCCATAAAACTCATTCTTTTATGCAATTTGGGCCGTAAACTACCCTAAGGGTCCAATGGGCCGAAAACCATCAATTTGGGCTTCATATTATGGACTCTAGCACAAAAGGCCCAAGCCATTCTTTTCCTTCTCTCTCTCTCGACCCAAGTAGGAAACAAAAAAAAAAGAGAATTAAAGGGGTAGGGTTGACTTTGGAGTGCCACCTCCATTTTGTCCATCATACATCCATGCAAAATCCTCCATGTATCCAAGCTAGTCATTCACCACTCTCTCTCCCCTCTCTTCTTCTACTCTCGGCCGAGGATCACCAAAACACACACACATCACAACAAACTCTCTCAAATTCTCTCAAGACTCATCCATTTTCTTCATCCAAAATTCTCAAAACTTTTGCTTGTGTTTCAAGAGGTTTTCACAAGATAATCATCATTCTTGGTAAGTCTTTACACCTCCAAGTTTTATCATTCCATTCTCTTGATAGATCACTCTTTTAAGCAAAGTTTTGTTGATTTTGCTTCCTAAAACTTCTTAAGTTCGAAATCAACTCTAGGAGGCTTGCTAGGACCAAAAATCTTCTTCACATCTTCTTCAAAAACGAAGCAACTAAGCAAAGGTGAGTTCATACACCTCTATTTTCGGTTTTCATATGATTTATGGGGGAGAATACAAGTAAAATGTGACGATCTATGTGTATTTGTATGTTATGTGTGATTTCTTGTGTTTTTGTGGTAATTGTGTACTAAAAATGAAAGATATTTCGAGATCTATAGTTCAAGAAGGAAAAATATGTGATCTAGGTCATACTTCACTTAACATGTCAAGATAAACTACTATACAAGCTTTAAAATAACACACTACAAAATAAAAATTTGTTATTGGACTATTTTTGAAAAATAAACAAAAGATGGGGAAAAAGATGTCATTCACGGTTTCTACAAGGATCAAAAGGTCAAAACAGGCAAAATAACAGTTTTTATAAATATTAGGCTTTTTAAAGGACTAAAAATGTAAATTTTAGCCTAATGGGCTAAAATTTGGGCTTTTCGGCTATTTAGGCCCAAAAATGCAAAAAATCAAATTTAAGGGGCTGAAATGGAAAGTTTTCTCAAAAAAGGGGGCTATAAACGTAAATAAACTTATTTTAGGGGTTAAAATGGCCTTATTTATCAAAAGGGACTAAAAATGCAAAGATTTTGGGTTTTGGGTAAAAAGTGTAAAAATTGCAAAAAGTGTGGATTTAAATGCAAATCTTTTAACTAAGGGGCTGAAACTGTCCAAAATAAAACTTTGGGCTTAAAACATTATTTAATTAAGTGTTTAGGCCAAAAATGTCAAGAAAAAGAGTTCAAGGACCTAATATGTCATTTTTCATAAAAAGGGCTAAAAAGCGCCAACTTTACCAAAATAAGGGCTGAATAGGTCAAACTAATATTTTTGGTCAATTATATTAATAATAAAATAATTGGGTCAAAATATAAAAAACTTTATAACTTATGGGTTTTAAATAGAAAAATAACTATTTTTATAAATCTATGAATCGTTATAAAACAAATTCGTGATTATTACGACATATCGATTAAACAATATCGCAACCAAATACTATACAAAACAAGTAAACATTCTAATGATTGGGCTTGAGAGATTCTAATCATGCTTATTGGGCCTTCGTGACCCATTAACATGACTTTTGGGCCCAACATAAATAATACATGTTATTTGGCCTCCTGTGACCCAATTACATGCTTAAAGGACCCTCAATGGTTTTTACATGCTATTGGGCCTCAGTGGCCCATTAGCATTACTAGTAAGGTCCAAATAAATCATATGCAAAATGGGCCAACGCGCCTTTCGTATACTCGACAGCCTTAAATAACATACGAAATTAGTAGGGCCTAGTAGTCCTCTTCTCCTCGTCTGTTAGGCTTACCTTCTCTTCAAGTAAACTAAAATCAGGTCATTAATCAAGGTTAATGAAATTCATGTGGATTAAGTGAGTAATAACGGGTGACACCAATAAGTGTCGGTCGTAGTCTGTAGTTGTAATCAAAGTCTCCTGGAGGGAGAGCGAGAGTTTGTGTATAGATCTATACGGGGGTGACTCCCCCACACCTAAGTTGTTCGCTACAGTTAGACTCGGGCAGTCTAGGGTGACAAAATCTTAAGATCAATTTTGGTGTCCATTAGAATGCCAAGACAGACGAACTAGTCATTATCATGCATGGTTATAACGATTCACATAGAAATCCGATATCATTTAAGAAATCAAGGGAAATCATATTCATTCGATGTGACGATACAATAATACAAAACAATCATAACTTGTTATCGGAAAACATCGGGTTTTCCGGGGAAACCAATCTTACTCATTTGTACTTTCAAAAACTCTAATGCAAAACTTCTCATTTGTACACGTTTTGAAATCATTCACGCATATACTTACAGGATCATCACAACATTTTCATGACAAGTTTTATTACAGAAAATATCAGATTTTCTGGGTTTTACGAATGATATAAACTATTTTACATCAAACACACTTATGAACTCACCAACATTATATATGTTGACCATTTTCAAAATAACTTGTATTCTCAGGTAATCGTTAGAACGAGGAAGCATCCAGTGTGTTGAAAGTTTCTTTTGTAGTAGCTAATCACCAAACACTTTATATTTTGGGATCATGTAATGTAAACCATGTACTTGATGTAAACAATGCCGGTTGTACTATGTAATGTTTGGTGATGAATGTGTTATGTTTCATGTATATTCATTCTGATGATATTTGAATTTAAGTCACGCGAGCCCTCCGACGTTTCCGCCGTCTGGTTCGGGGTGTGACACTAAAATCCAAAAATAAATATATATGGCCTAAATATAGCCCAATTTTCCAAATTGGGCCTAATTCCTTTCATGGGCCTTTGCCCAAGAAAGCCCAACAAATACAACAGCCCATCAATAAAACCCAGATGGCCCAACATGGCCCAACATAGCCCACCCCAAACCAAAGCCCAAAACGCAAAGAGGCCCAAGTCTGCGGAGTAGGCGGAGCGTACTCAGCCTGTACGCTTAGCGTACTGCTTGGGAGGCTTGTACGCACAATGTACAGACTTGGATGCCTAGCGTACTCACTATCCCAAAGCCAACTTTCCAATTAAGCACTTAATCCATTAAGAGTTGGATGCAAACTCAGATCTGATTTCCCCAAGGCGGTTTATCACATAAAGTTGCCAACTTTATGTGCATGCATGGCTAATAAGAAAGTAGAGCTCAAAAGAGCTTACTACTTGATTTAATGCATGCATGGAACCAAAACCACCATAAAGTTTGCACCTTTATGCCCAAGGGACCCATGATACAACCAGATCTACAATTACAAGCTTCACCAACGACTTAAACTCCCAATCATCAACCAAGAGGGTCAAAAATGAACCAAGAAGAAGATCTATGAAATGAAAAGGCAAGGTTGTGACTTTATACCTCCCAAGCTACCAAAAGGAGGTGCAAATGCTGGATCCTAAAGCTTTCCTTCAAACAGCAAGTCTTCAATTTTTCCCCTTCTTCTTCTAGATCCACAAAACCTTCCATAAATCTCACAAGAGCTTCCAAATCACCAAACATGGGTTAGGGGGCCGGATTAGGGATTTAGAGCATGGAGGTTGTCTTAGAAATGACCAAAATGGACTATCATTAAGCTTATATATGGCACATCACCCAAATTTAGGGTTTTCCAATCTTACCTTCGTACACCCAGCGTACTCCTCGTACGCCCAGCATACGAGGCTTCACACCCCCACACCAACCTTCACATTACGCCCACCGTATGCCTCTCTACGCCATGTATATTGGTCTCGGCATCTGTACGCCATGCGTACTCCCTTAGTACGCCCCGCGTACTAAGGTTCCTCCCAAAACCCTAAATATTCCTAAGGCCATAACTTCCTCGATCTAAGTCCGTTCCCGACGAACTTTATATCCACGGAAAGGTGGCGAGAAGCCCTACACTTTTAGAAACCCATCATAGCCTTGAAGTTCCCCAAACCAAACCCAAAAGTCATAAAGGACCGAGATAACCAAATACGATTATGCCCTTGGGCTCTGAAACATCATCAAATACTCGAATCACTTAGACTTTAACATCCTAATCCAAAAGGGCCAAAACCTTTCATTCCCAAGCTCCGAAGGCTTATGATAACTGATGATCGGGTCGTAGCCCCGAAAAATGAAGCGATTCGAAATCGGGTGTTACAGTTTGCATGCCAGCCGCCACCACACCATGGCCAATACTGCCATGTCGTGGTGACTTGAATACACGCGATCCTTTTCGCATTTCCACATCGTGGTGGTGCCTCTACCATGTTGTGGAAATCCCCAAAATGACAATTTAATTATGAATGATGTACTTCAAGATCCGAGTGTTAAAATTTTCTCCCACTTGAGTTAGAATTCGTCCTCGAAGTCCGCCACCTCAAACAGCTAGGGGTAATGCTCCCCCATCTCGTCCTCCGGCTCCCACCTCCATTATGAACCCCTCCGGTGTTGCCACTACACCTTCATGAAATCTACAACCTTGTTTCGCAGAGTATTCATCCTCTTATAAGGATCGTCATCGGTCTTTGTGTATAATTCAGGCGATCATCCACCTGAATGTCCTCCAATGGAACCGCTACAGAATCATCAACCAAACACTTCCGCAGCTGAGTGACATGAAAAATGTAATGAATCTGACTGAGCTCCTCCGGCAGATTGTCACACCCCCAAACCAAGGATGGCGGAAACGTCCGGGGGTGGAGGACTTCATGTATAGTATCACGACAACGAGTATAATAGTGCTCAAAGTAAATACAACCATCATAAATATAATTGAAAAGGTTACACCATAGTATATGTTTACATGTTTCAAAATCAATTACATTATGATGACAAAATGAACTGTTTGACGATTTAACGTCCCATCCTCAAAATGCTGTTGGTTTCCTGTTTCACTGATTTCCTGAGAATACAAGTAGTTTTGAAAAGTGTCAACAATTAATTTGGTGAGTTCATAAGAGTTTTGTTTGAGGAAAGAGCCGTTTTCCTTGTAAAAGCGATAGAGTATGATTCCTTGTTAAGTGTGAAATGAATGCTCCTATGTTATGCGATAATGAACCCTAGATAGACCCGCAGATTCCTTCTATAATCACCCAGTGTATATAAGTTATATAAAATTTAAGTTAGATAAACCGTCGAATATAATGGGTCTGCCCTGGGTCCACAACCAAACAACAAACAGGAAGTAAGGTGGGCCCACCAATTCTAAGTCGATTGAGACTAGATTCTTATATAATTCTAGCATATACACTTAGCAATTATAGCTGAAGTCTAGCAATTCTAGATGAGATGTAGTTTTAACAGAAATATGTTTCCAAAGAAAATCCAACATTTTCCTTATAAAAGTCATGCAGTCCTAAATCCCAGGACTGAGGATAAGTGTGTTTTGTACTTATAATGTTCCTAATAGTAATGTGTTTCCAAAGAAAATCCAATATTTTCCTTATAAAAGTTATGTAGTCCTAAATCCCAGGACCGAGAATATGTGTGTGTTTTGTACTTATAACGTATTTGTAGTTTTAAATAGATAAAACCCCTTTTGAAAGTAGAATTTTCTCTGTAACTCTGAAAGATTGTTAACTCCCTATGTGAGTCGCTATAACCATACTATGACGAGAAATAACCCGCACAACGTTTTTTAAACGTTAAGATACTATGACTCTTGTCACCCGCAGACCTGCCGGTCCGGCTGTAGCTAGCAGCGAGGTGTGGGGTGTCAATCCCAATATAGATCCATACACAATTATCACGCTCTCCCTACAAGAGACTCTGGTTATAACTTACAGGAATTAGAATCCCGCACTCGAACGTACGGGGAGAGAATTGCCTCACAACTTAAGATAACTAGTTTACACATAGTTTGATATTAGAACCTCTTCCATGGAGGAAGTAAAATCACCTTTTATGAATAAATTGGTGATATGAAATCCTTAAACTATTACTATTATAGTTTATCATGTGGTATATGAAAAACCCATTTGTTTTGAGAGTAAAACCTTTTTCACATAGTAAAAACCCATAAACTATGCTTATTGTAGTTTATTATATGTGTTCGAAATGAATGAGTAAACCTTATCATGAATGACTAAATTTCAGTTTATGATGATAAACTAACACGAAAATACATTGAATATTTAGAACTTACTGTTATACACTTTGCTCAACATAATACAAAGTGTTATGAAACTTATAGGTTGTTAACTAGTTTTTAACATTTCTGCACTGTTTTAGAAAAATCATACGAAGTTGAAAACTGAATCCGTAAATTCTGAGAGTCCATAAAATGTGTCTAGTTTATTCATAATTTTTATTATGATTTTTAGAAGTCTTAAACTTGTGTTAAAATATTCATATTCACAGACTGGTCCGAATTCGTTTCTGAAATGATAGGAAGTTTTGTAAAAATCACCATAAATCGTAGAAAAATCGTATGGAGATGTGCAAGTAGTCATTTTAAAGGTATGAACATGAAATATTTGCATATTAAACAGTTTTGAAAGATATTAAGTTTAAGATAGTCAAAAGAGTCCGTGAATAAGACTCAACTTTTCTGATGAAAGCTGTTGTTTGAGTTTAGTTGTGTTCTTGGTGTTTTAACTTGTATTCCCCCCTTTAAAACTTGATGAAAACATGAAAATGTAGGGGTACAAACTCACGTTGAGTGATTTCAGTAGATGGATGATGAAGAAAAGAAGTGTTCAACTCAAGAACACTTTAGAAGGTGCTTGAAGATTTGAAGATCTAACAACAAATATGACGATATTTGTGTAAGGAACTCATGATTTGAGTGAAGAAATGTAAGGAAATAAAGTGTAGGATGAAGGTACTTACCAAAAGTGAAGGAAAGCTTGGAGAATAGCCTTGAATCTCGAAATTTAGAGAGAGAAAGTGAGAGAGAATGAAGTTTGTTCTTTGGTGGAAAATGAGAGAAATGTGAGGAGAGAGGGGAGTTTTCCAGCCTTTGATCAAGGATGTGGTTGGAAAAATGATGGAAAGAGTACAATGAAAGGACTAGGTATAGTGGGAGGACAAGGGCTGGTCATGGAGTGAGCATGGGTGGTTGCTTGTGTCATACACTAAAGTAAAGTCAACACTCCACCAATAATATCCCACCCACTCTTCTTGGATGAGGATTATACCCCAAAAACGTGATTAATTATGAAGTATGGGGTTCCATATGTTAAAATACGAGTTTGGGTGAAAATCCCACGTTAAAATCACGAAAAACGGGCTCAAAACGCTAAAAATATTGAAAACCAGGTAGAAATTGCTAGAATCTGAAATTCAGGGCCGAAGGTGCGAAGGTTCGGCTCCTTAGGAGCATAGAACCGAAGGTTGATGGGGGAACCGAGAGTAGGGTTCGGCTCCTTAAGCTGTGCATCTCGGACCGAAGGTAGTCCTCTCGGACCGAAGGTGGCCTCTCAGACCGAAGGTTACTTTCGGTTCCTTAGTAGTCCCGGTTCAGGAGGTGGTTTCGGTTCTCAGGATGTTCGGTTCCTTAAGGGAGATCATATTCATTCGATGTGACGATACAATAATACAAAACAATCATAACTTGTTATCGGAAAACATCGGGTTTTCCGGGGAAACCAATCTTACTCATTTGTACTTTCAAAAACTCTAATGCAAAACTTCTCATTTGTACACGTTTTGAAATCATTCACACATATACTTACAGGATCATCACAACATTTTCATGACAAGTTTTATTACAGAAAATATCGGATTTTCTGGGTTTTACGAACAATATAAACTATTTTACACCAAACACACTTATGAACTCACCAACATTATATATGTTGACCATTTTCAAAATAACTTGTATTCTCAGGTAATCGTTAGAACGAGGAAGCATCCAGTGTGTTGAAAGTTTCTTTTGTAGTAGCTAATCACCAAACACTTTATATTTTGGGATCATGTAATGTAAACCATGTACTTGATGTAAACAATGCCGGTTGTACTATGTAATGTTTGGTGATGAATGTGTTATGTTTCATGTATATTCATTGTGATGATATTTCAATTTAAGTCACGCGAGCCCTCGAACGTTTCCGCTGTCTGGTTCGGGGGTGTGACACTAAAATCCAAAAATAAATATATAAGGCCCAAATATAGCCCAATTTTCCAAATTGGGCCTAATTCCTTTCATGGGCCTTTGCCCAAGAAATCCCAACAAATACAACAACCCATCAATAAAATCCTGATGGCCCAACATAGCCCACCCCAAACCAAAGCCCAAAACGCAAAGAGGCCCAAGTCTGCGGAGTAGGCGGAGCGTACTCAGCCTGTACGCTTAGCGTACTGCTTGGGAGGCTTGTACGCACAATGTACATACTTGGATGCCTAGCGTACTCACTATCCTAAAGCCAACTTTCCAATTAAGCACTTAATCCATTAAGACTTGGATGCAAACTCAGATCTGATTTCCCCAAGGCGGTTTATCACATAAAGTTGCCAACTTTATGTGCATGCATGACTAATAAGAAAGTAGAGCTCAAAAGAGCTTAATACTTGATTTAATACATGCATGGAACCAAAAGCACCATAAAGTTTGCACCTTTATGCCCAAGGGACCCATGATACAACCAGATCTACAATTACAAGCTTCACCAACGTCTTAAACTCCCAATCATCAACCAAGAGGGTCAAAAATGAACCAAGAAGAAGATCTATGAAATGAAAAGGCAAGGTTGTGACTTTATACCTCCCAAGCTACCAAAAGGAGGTGCAAATGCTGGATCCTAAAGCTTTCCTTCAAACAACAAGTCTTCAATTTTTCCCCTTCTTCTTCTAGATCCACAAAACCTTCCATAAATCTCACAAGAGCTTCCAAATCACCAAACATGGGTTAGGGGGCCGGATTAGGGTTTTAGAGCATGGAGGTTATCTTAGAAATGAACAAAATGGACTATCATTAAGCTTATATATGGCACATCACCCAAATTTAGGGTTTTCCAATCTTACCTTCGTACACCCAGCGTACTCCTCGTACGCCCAGCGTACGAGGCTTCGCACCCCCGCACCAACCTTCACATTACGCCCACCGTATGCCTCTCTACGCCATGTATATTGGTCTCCGCATCTGTACGCCATGCGTACTCCCTTAGTACGCCCCGCGTATTAACGTTCCTCCCAAAACCCTAAATATTCCTAAGGCAATAACTTCCTCGATCTAAGTCCGTTCCCGACGAACTTTATATCCACGGAAAGGTGGCGAGAAGCCCTACACTTTTAGAAACCCATCATAGCCTTGAAGTTCCCCAAACCAAACCCAAAATTCATAAAGGACCGAGATAACCAAATACGAATATGCCCTTGGGCTCTAAAACATCATCAAATACTCGAATCACTTAGACTTTAACATCCTAATCCAAAAGGGCCAAATCCTTTCATTCCCAAGCTCCCAAGGCTTATGATAACTGATGATCGGGTTGTAGCCCCGAAAAATGAAGCGATTCGAAATCGGGTGTTACAGTTTGCATGCCAGCAGCCACCACACCATGGCCAATACTGCCATGTCGTGGTGACTTGAATACACGCGATCCTTTTCGCATTTCCACATACTTGGAGAGATTTCTCATACAGAGAGAGATTTGGGAGAGATTTCACATACTTTGAGAGATTTGGGAGAGATTTCACATACTTGGAGAGATTTGGGAGAGATTTCACATACTTGGAGAGATTTCTCATACAGAGAGAGATTTGGGAGAGATTTCACACACTTGGAGAGATTTGGGAGAGATTTCACATACTTGGAGAGATTTGGGAGATATTTTGAGAGAGATCTCGTTTGCGACCTTTTTGAGTGTTTGGCTTCGTAACGCAAGGTTTGTACATCCCGTTAAGTCTCATTATGATTGTTTTATGCCCCCGAGGGTTAAGGAACAATGTTTTATCGAGTAGTTTCATCACTTGCCCTGATTAGGGTTTAGAATTTTCGAACACGTGAAAACTCTAAGTGATATTTTGTATTAAGATTGCGAGTTGTACAATAAGAAACATAATGGAAACCCTAATATACAAGGGTTAGATGAGTTGACCGGTTTGACTTGTTGACTTTGACTTGGCCAAAAATTGACGGTTGTCACATCATCCCCCCGTTAGAAAGAATTTCGTCCCGAAATTAGTGTTTCGACTGGGACTTCAAGAATTTAGAGGAAAGATGGGGGAAATTTTCGTAGTACAAGAAATTGATTATGGTGAGGACCAACCCGCCTGATGTTAAATGAAGACCTTGGAATTTCTTATTGTAACTTGAGCTGAGTCGATTTGAAAGGAGTTATTGTTTTGGAATGATAGTGTATTCTACGTGTGCCTTTATGCTCTCCGTTTTATCCTTGTTGTTACCACTATGAATTACGAATGTTTTATCAATTTGTGATGAAATTTGCTATATAAGTCCTACCAGATCTTTTATAATTGCTTGGTGTAAACTAGTCGTATATCATTAAGATTGCAAGGGCATTCGAATGAGTGACTCCGCCTTAAGCCCATAACCAAACAAGGAACAAGAAATGAGGCGGAATCACACATTCTAAGTCCATAGAATCTTAATGATATATGACCATAATGTTTACACTAGCCATCATAGATTCACTAGTAAAAAACCCGCGTTTATATATAGATGATAAGACTTATTCGGGTTTTGCCGTGCTCTCGAGATACTTTCAGCCTTTCTCGGATTTGTACTAGGTCATAAGTGATAACTTCTCCTCGGGGCGCTGCATAGGGCCTGCTTTAGTGTTTCTCGTCGGATTGGATCGGTAGGGAACATATGGGTTCGGTTTACACGACTAGACTTATTCGGATGATAGGACGTTCACTCGCCCTCCTGGGTAGCCTTGTCCCGAAGTTCATGGTAGGACTCGTACCTGGTCCATCTATCATTAACTTGCGCATATAGGTCGTATGTACTTAAGGTTGGCAAGACAGTTGGATAGGTGACT
Organism: Lactuca virosa; assembly: GCF_052849685.1. Classification (NCBI taxonomy): domain Eukaryota; kingdom Viridiplantae; phylum Streptophyta; class Magnoliopsida; order Asterales; family Asteraceae; genus Lactuca; species Lactuca virosa. The sequence goes on along the minus strand of NC_136427.1, from coordinate 184,258,031 downwards.
CTGCCCCAAGTCCACAACCAGACAAGGAACATGAAGTAGGGCGGAAACACACATCCAATGTCCGTAGAATCTTAATTATACATTATCCTCGCATATACACTTAGTAGTGATAGACTAACCGTATTCGTCCCAAGCTTCTGTGCTTGAACCTTATCTGTTGCGTGCGTGACATTCCCGAAGGGTCTCCTGGAAATACTTGTGGTAAGGTTTCGGAAGGTATAATACTCCTCTGGTGAGTGTTTTGGGGTTTCACAGAGAGAGATGACCCGGAGGTCCGTGCCGAATTTGTGTTTATGGGAGACGAAGGTTTCGAGATTAGGTGAAGGGTCTTTTTGTAGCCGTTTAATCGGGAAAGTGAGGACTATATCAATCGAAATCGAATGACGACAACAGTATCTTGTTAGTTAAAAACATGTGTTAAGCTGTATTCGCACGAAATGTTCGTTAGAGTGATGGAGTATCTTGCGTTTCTTTTCAGTGTGCTCCGTTTTGATTGATGTTATCGTTACTGCAATTGTTTCGTATTGATGTTACTAGTACTGATAGTGAGTATGTTCTGATAGCTAGTAATGATACTTTATATCATGATCCCCGACAGGTCACTCTATGATCGAGCGGTATATGTAAGTCGCATGTAATTTGGTACTGGTGAAATCGTCGAGTGAGTGGCTCTACCCTAACCCCACTACTAGACATGGAACAGGAGTCAAGACGGAATTATTCGCTTAAGTCTTTAGTATTTTGATTATAATTAACCCTGATGTATGCACAAAGTCGTCACAGCTCACCGGTAATGATCCTAAGATCATATATGAGTGTCTTTGATTTGATTTGAACGAGAGAGTATTTAAACTACCTTTTTGAAAGACGGTAATTTTAGCAAACATACCAACTTCATTACAAACATATGGTACTCAAACCTTTTTGTCATTGGAAACATTACAAAAGTCCTAATAGGGTTCCCTTGTTGCTTCTGCTGGTTTGTTCGTCACACTCCTCCTGCTCCCCCATTATTCTTCTCAGTTGGTCATTCTCTCTTGAAGTGTCCCGTTTCACCGCATCGGTAGCATACTGGGCCTACCCTGGTGTTGGTGATTGAAGCGAGGTGCTGGGTCTGGTTCCTGCAGAAACGGGCAGTATGTCCGTTCTCGTTGCAGTTTTTACAGTGCATCACCCGGCAAGCCCCATTGTGATGGAAGTTACACTTTTTACATTCTGGGAGTGTTCCATTATATGGTCTGGTCGGTGCTTGGGTGACAGACCTTGTGGCTAGTGTTGAGGCATGTGTCGTGACTGATGTTGTAATGGCAGGGGCAGCCACGGATTGCTGTCTTCTAGTGAATTTTTGAGGTAGGTTGCACTTCTTTTCGTTCCAAAACTTTCGTTTCTTATTATTTGGTTTGTGTCCTGAGGAGCCTTTGTTGGTAGACACCCACCGGTGTTCCTGATTGTTACAGTGATTTGTATCTTCGGTACCGCTTCCATCTCTGTTGGCATTATTAGCATTGAGTTGCGCCATGACGGCTGTTACGGCTGCCGTGACTGCAACTTGAAAAGTAGCAGAGTCTATCTGCAGGGTTGGCGCCTTGCTAGTTGGTTGGTTGCCTCTTGGTGAAGACATAGTTCTGTTTCATGATGAAAAATGACTTCGTGAGTGGGGATGATTATCTCAAGTGCATTCTTACGATTTATATTCATATATATATATATATATATATATATATATATATATATATATATATATATATATATATATATATATATATATTTTGCACATTGCTGTACTATTCTTAGTGTTTCTGCTAAACACTCCTGAGATGGAGTTACGGAAATGGGTAGAAGTAGGTTTTGTACGAATGTTAAATTTACTCATCCTAGTTACTATCCTTGCCCAACACACTTAGCTGAGGAGTTCTGATGGGATCCGGTGCATCAGTGCTGGTATGATCGCACCCTATAGGTCTACGAAGAAGGCACCTTTCAACAAAAATGTTTAAAGATGAGACGATAATGAGTCTTTAGAATGGCTATACGTCGCGAGTTTTCTAACTAAGCTTATCTTAGTTCAAATTGTAACATATTCCGGTGTTTATGGTGTTTCTGAAAGCAATTCATAATGAATGTATATATATAATAAACCGATGTATTTTAGTAGTTCTATATCCAAGTGAAACCTTGTAATTTGATCCAAGCTAGGTCCTTCTTACGACCAATTGATGTATGCTTAGTTATATAATTAAGACTAAATAGACCTTCGAGTCTATTAGGTATGTCCTAAGCCCACCTTGTTAATATGATTCTAGTAATTATGGTTTCAGAGAAAGTTTTGACCTCGATGCAGGTCTACCTCACATCCATGCAAGGAAAAGTTTTGACAGCAAATAGATCCCCCGATTAGTATAACCGCTTAAATCGCAGTGTTGAGCTTACACACAGAATAGAGTAGCACCAACGCATACTCATGAACCTAATCTACAAGATCTTGTGAGCAGTATGAACTCTACTCACAACGATCTGTACCTTGCGATGCCTGAGGCAAAGTCGATGCATCTTGCAGCTCTGCCAATCGACGCTTGGCTGCAGCCATTCTCTCTTCGAGTGCCGTGTGTCTACCCTGTTACTCTTTTGCCTCTGCCCGAGCGGCGATAAGGTCCTAAAAAAAAGTTGGTCTCTGAAATAGTAGTCTCTTTCCAAGTCCCGGGTACGTGAGATGGTAGGGTCTGTAGTAGCGCGCAGTTTCCGAACTCGGTTTGCAGTCTCCCTGTTTTAATCCCCAATGTTCACGATCTGCCGGGTCTTCGCCGGGAGGGCTCTGTCAGTCGGTCCCCCGTGGTTGAGGTCATAGCAACCTCGTTGGTCTCCAAATGGTGACTGCTGTCATTGCTGTCGACTCCAACCCTCGATCACGGTTGCCCAACGGGGCACAGGTCCGACGTAGTCGAAACAGTTCGCGGGAACCCTGGCTATGCATGTAGGGTTGATTACCTCCGGTTCCTCTCCTAATTCTTCTCATAACCATCCACCATTTCCCTGGTTGGGAAAGTAGGGGTCGCCTGGTAAGTAGAATCTTGCTATGTTATATGTGTGAGAATAGGAGGGGTAGAAGAGATAATTAATAGACGTCTAATCCTATAATTACTTATAGGGGGTGATCCTTATTAGCCACGTCCATAATCACATAGTGCATACCAGTTATACATAATCTGAGATAGAATAGACCTTCGAATAAATGACTCTACTCTAAGTCCACAACCAAACAAGGAACATGAAATAAAGCAATAGTCATAGATTCTGAGTCTATAATATCTTTAATTATGTATAACCTTAGCGTATGAACTCAGTCATTATAGACCTACTAATAGGGATCTTTAGTTTTCACATAAGTTGGTTATAGTATCACCAAATACTCCTATAGTATTTTAATGTTTGTTTTATGTTTTCGATGTTTCTTTGTAGATAGAATTGGTAAGTTTTTAGACTTGTTTCAACACCACAACCATTCCCGGGCATATGCTAATCACTTCTGGGTTAAACATAGTTGATCAGGCTATATCATTCCCAGACCTGACTATACATCCCCAAGCCTACTTGTGCCGTTCAACAATCACCACTTTTGTTTTGTTCTAGAATGATGCTGACCTTAGTATGTATGCATGCATGTATACTTTTAACAAGAAACTATTTATTTCTAAAAGTATAGTCTTTTGAAAATGTTTAATCACAGACTTTAGTCCCAATGCATTTATTGTTTGTATATCTTATGTGGTTCGATATACTTAGTTCACTATAAACAATCCTCTCATACCAATCTGTCACACCCCCAAACCAAGGATGGCGGAAACGTCCGGGGGTGGAGGACTTCATGTATAGTATCACAACAACGAGTATAATAATGCTCAAAGAAAATACAACCATCATAAATATAATTGAAAAGGTTACACCATAGTATATGTTTACATGTTTCAAAATCAATTACATTATGATGACAAAATGAACTATTTGACGATTTAACGTCCCATCCTCAAAATGCTGTTGGTTTCCTGTTTCATTGATTTCCTGAGAATACAAGTAGTTTTGAAAAGTGTCAACAATTAATTTGGTGAGTTCATAAGAGTTTTGTTTGAGGAAAGAGTCGTTTTCCTTGTAAAAGCGATAGAGTATGATTCCTTGTTAAGTGTGAAATGAATGCTCCTATGTTATGCGATAATGAACCCTAGATAGACCCGTAGATTCCTTCTATAATCACCCAGTGTATATAAGTTATATAAAATTTAAGTTAGATAAACCGTCGAATATAATGGGTCTGCCCTAGGTCCACAACCAAACAACAAACATGAAGTAAGGTGGGCCCACCAATTCTAAGTCGATTGAGACTAGATTCTTATATAACTCTAGCATATACACTTAGCAATTATAGCTGAAGTCTAGCAATTCTAGATGAGATGTAGTTTTAATAGAAATATCTTTCCAAAGAAAATCCAATATTTTCCTTATAAAAGTCATGTAGTCCTAAATCCCAGGACCGAGGATAAGTGTGTGTTTTGTACTTATAATGTTCCTAATAGTAATGTGTTTCCAAAGAAAATCCAATATTTTCCTTATAAAAGTTATATAGTCCTAAATCCCAAGACCGAGAATATGTGTGCGTTTTGTACTTATAACGTATTTGTAGTTTTAAATAGATAAAACCCCTTTTCAAAGTAGAATTTTCTCTATAAACTTGAAAGATTGTTAACTCCCTATGTGAGTCGCTATAACCATACTATGACGAGAAATAACCTGCACAACGTTTTTCAGACGTTAAGATACTATGACTCTTGTCACCCGCAGACCTGTCGGTTCGGCTGTAGCTAGCAGCGAGGTGTGGGGTGTCAATTCCAATATAGATCTATACATAATTATCACGCTCTCCCTACAAGAGACTCTGGTTATAACTTACAGGAATTAGAATCCCGCACTCGAACGTACGGGGAGAGAATTGCCTCACAACTTAAGTTAACTAGTTTACACATAGTTTGATATTGAAACCTCTTCCATGGAGGAAGTAAAATCACCTTTTATGAATAAATTGGTGATATGAAATCCTTAAACTATTACTATTATTGTTTATCATGTGGTATATGAAAAACCCATTTGTTTTGAGAGTAAAACCTTTTTCACGTAGTAAAAACCCAGAAACTATGCTTATTGTAGTTTATTATATATGTTCGACATGAATGAGTAAACCTTATCATGAATGACTAAATTTCAGTTTATGATGATACACTAACACGAAAATACATTCAATATTTACAACTTACTGTTATACACTTTGCTCAACATAATACAAAGTGTTATGAAAGTTATAGGCTGTTAACTAGTTTTTAACCTTTCTGCACTGTTTTAGAAAAATCATACGAAGTCGAAAACTGAATCCGTAAATTCTGAGAGTCCATAAAATGTGTCTAATTTATTCATAATTTTTATTATGATTTTTAGAAGTCTTAAAATTGTGTTAAAATGTTCATATTCACAGACTGGTCCGAATTCGTTTCTAAAATGATAGGAAGTTTTGTAAAAATCACTATAAATCGTACAAAAATCGTATGGAGATGTGCAAGTAGTCATTTTAAAGGTATGAACCTGAAATATTTGCATATTAAACAGTTTTGAAAGATATTAAGTTTAAGATAGTCAAAACAATCCGTGAATAAGACTCAACTTTTCTGATGAAAGCTGTTGTTTGAGTTTAGTTGTGTTCTTGGTGTTTTAACTTGTATTCCCCCCCCCCCCCCTTAAAACTTGAAGAAAACATGAAAATGTAGGGGCATGAACTCATCTTGAGTGATTTCAGTAGATGGATGATGAAGAAAAGAAGTGTTCAACTCAAGAACACTTTAGAAGGTGCTTGAAGATTCGAAGATCTAACAACAAATATGACGATATTTGTGTAAGGAACTCATGATTTGACTGAAGAAATGTAAGGAAATAAAGTGTAGGATGAAGGTACTTACCAAAAGTGAAGAAAAGCTTGGAGAATAGCCTTGAATCTCGAAATTTAGAGAGAGAAAGTGAGAGAGAATGAAGTTTGTTCTTTGGTGGAAAATGAGAGAAATGTGAGGAGAGGGGAGTTTTCCAGCCTTTGATCAAGGATGTGGTTGGAAAAATAATGGAAAGAGTACAATGAAAAGACTAGGTATGGTGGGAGGACAATGGCTAGTCATGGAGTGGGCATGGGTGGTTGCTTGTGTCATACACTAAAGTAAAGTCAACACTCCACCAATAATATCCCACCCACTCTTCTTGGATAAGGATTATACCCCAAAAACGTGATTAATTATGAAGTATGGGGTTCCATATGTTAAAATACGAGTTTGGGTGAAAATCCCGCGTTAAAATCACGAAAAACGGGCTCAAAACGCTAAAAATATTGAAAACCGGGTAGAAATTGCTAGAATCTGAAATTCAGGGCCGAAGGTGCGAAGGTTCGGCTCCTTAGGAGCATAGAACCGAAGGTTGATGGGGGAACCGAGAGTAGGGTTCGACTCCTTAAGCTGTGCATCTCGGACCGAAGGTGAAGGCTTGGACCGAAGGTAGTCATCTCGGACCGGAGGTGGCCTCTCAGACCGAAGGTTACTTTCGGTTCCTTAGTAGTTCCGGTTGAGGAGGTGGTTTCGGTTCTCAGGAGGTTCGGTTCCTTAAGGGAGGTTCGGTTCCTAAGAGGGTTCGGCTCCTTAAGAAGGTTCGGCTCCTTAAGGCTGTTTTTCGCGTATACTTCTGTTTTCGAGCTGTTTTCGATTAAATTAAGAGTCGGGATGCCCCGAGTGATTATAAGAAGTTGAGAGAGATTTGGGAGAGATTTCACACACTTGGAGAGATTTCTCATACAGAGAGAGATTTGGGAGAGATTTCACATACTTAGAGAGATTTCTCATACAGAGAGAGATTTGTGAGAGAATTCACATATGTGGAGAGATTTCTCATATAGAGAGAGATTTGGGAGAGATTTCACACACTGGGAGAGATTTCTCATATAGAGAGAGATTTGGGAGAGATTTCACATACTTGGAGAGATTTCTCATACAGAGAGAGATTTGGGAGAGATTTCACACACTTGGAGAGATTTCTCATACATAGAGAGATTTGGGAGAGATTTCACATACTTGGAGAGATTTCTCATACAGAGAGAGATTTGGGAGAGATTTCACATACTTGGAGAGATTTGGGAGAGATTTCACATACGTGGAGAGATTTGGGAGAGATTTTACATACTTGGAGAGATTTCTCATACAGAGAGATTTGGGAGAGATTTCACACACTTGGAGAGATTTGGGAGAGATTTCACATACTTGGAGAGATTTGAGAGAGATCTTGTTTGCGACCTTTTTGAGTGTTTGGCTTCGTAACGCAAGGTTTGTACATCCCGTTAAGTCTCATTATGATTGTTATATGCCCCCGAGGGTTAAGGAATAATGTTTTATCGAGTAGTTTCATCACTTGCCCTTATTAGGGTTTAGAATTTCCGAACACGTGAAAACTCTAAGTGATATTTTGTATTAAGATTGCGAGTTGTACAATAAGAAACATAATGGAAACCCTAACATACAAGGGTTAGATGAGTTGACCGGTTTGACTTGTTGACTTTAGTTGACTTTGACTTGGCCAAAAATTGACGGTTGTCACATAGATCCAAACGTTACGCAACCCTGCCCACCCGGGTTAACACCATGAAAGGACCAATATATGTGGGGACTAGCTTACCCCGCTTCTTGAATCGAATGACACCTTTCCAAGGCGACACCTTCAGGAGTACTATATCCCCAACCTGAAACTCCAAGTCTGATCGGTGTCTATCTGCGTAGCTCTTTTGTCGGCTCTGTGTTGTCTAAAGTCTGCCACAAACCTGCTGAATCAATAATGTCATCTTGAGTACCACCTTGGGACTCCCCATGACCCGTTGGCTTGATGGGTTTTGAGCATCCTAACAACCTTAAGGTGCACATACAACCCTAAATGCTTTGGATCTATGTTTTCTCTATTTATACATGCAAAATGATTTTCAAAAGCATTGTCCTATATAGCATACAAACATAGGTACTTGTATAACAAAAATCTAGATAGAAGACATACCTTTTCTTGTACATTGATTCCTTGGACCGTTAAGAGCCTAGCACCCCAAGTGTGATGCCTCAGATGCTTCACACAACACCACCAACAATAGAGGACTTTGGGAGAGAATACTTGCACTCAAAAATGGGCTATAGCTCTTCCAAGAACACTAGGGTGCCGATTTTAGGAGCCATGGGGTCTCTTATATAGTGTGGCAAAACTAGGGTTACACCATGTAAACCATAGTGTGCATGACCTTCCATATTCCTTATGCTCCATGGGTTAAAACCTCCATGGATCATCCATGGGTTTTGACTTTAGTTTAGCCCAACATAAAGAACTATGGATCATTGGCCCACATTATAAGAATCAATGACTTACACAATCAATCCCCATATATTTAATTAGTCTCTTTTGATCACAAAATTAATTGCAAATTAATTCTTGATCAATACTAATTAAATAATATGATTTCATATTAATATATTAGAACTTATAATATATTAATAAATCATAAATAACCTCTTCTCAATTGTCCATCCTTCAGATTGTTCCGGTGCCATGCAACCTAATGGACCATGCTACTCTCGGGTCAAGTACATACCAAATATAGTTATGGACTTAGACACCTTATCCAATAGTCTCCCACTTGGATAAGTCTAATAACTATAGTTGCAAGTATGACCTCAAACACCGACTAGCAATCGTAGCTCTTAAAAGCCTCTGTCGAACCGTGACGCGCCATTTTAGATAAGTGATCATATAGTCCTCTGTTCTCAAGATATCATCCGGAAAAATACATGGAACAATGTCATACTTATTGTCCAACAGTTTGTTTCCCGATTTCCGATTTGTTTGACATAGAACTTAATCGAACACATCAATTTAGTTCTGACCGGGACCGGCACATAAGTCAAAACAAAATCATCGTGGGGCCCAAGATATCGCTTTTAATCCTCCAAGGACTAAAAGGAACAAATAAACTTCGACTCATATGCTTGTACTAACTACTCGTTAAATCGTACACAACAACACGTTTTATAGCATCAAGTTACTGAAGCGGTTTCGTACTATCAATGTACAACCAACTCATAGTCAACAATTCATATCTCTTGGTTTGAAGACTTATATGATATTATCGTGTCACGATCACTCGAGATAAATGAAGTGATACAAGTGAGCGTGGATTTAATCCAATACTCAGACCTTATGAGCACTCATGAATGTTGTAGCAAACTTTGCTATGTCTAATACACTTCAGACAATCTACAAGCCAGATTCATGACAGTCTTGCTTCAATACCCACTTCCAAAGTATGAACGACAGTGGATAGTTTGAATAATATAATTATTCTGGAAGTCAAAAACATGCAAAATGAAACAATAGTAAATGATTGACACAAGATAGTAACACTACTTATAAATAAAGAGCACTTTTTATTTAATCGCATGATGTAAGTGCTTAACCCTACTCAGTCCCTTCGTGAGGGTATCTGCTGGGTTCTCCTCTGACGATGCCCTCTTTGCTACGAGGATTCCTTCTTCTATTTGATGTCTTATGAAGTAGTATATTCTGTCAATGTCCTTGGATCTGCCATGATCCCCTGGTTCCTTAGCTAAGGCAACCGCACTCTCGCTGTCACAGAAAATCTCCATAGGCTCCTTTATAGCTGGTATAACTCCAAGGTCTCCGATGAAGTTCTTCAGCCATATCGCCTCCTTCGCCGCCTCGTTTGCTGCTATGTACTATGATGCGCACGTTGAATCAGCTACAGTCTCGTGCTTGGAACTTTTCCAAGTTATTGCTCCTCCATTCATGGTAAAGACCCAACCTTACTGAGAGCTGAAATTATATCTGTCGCTCTGAAAGCTGGAGTCACTGTACCCTACCACTCTCAAGTCATCATTCCCACCGAGGGTAAGGACGCAGTCCTTAGTCCTCCGCAGGTACTTAAGAATGTTTTTAGCCGCAGTCCAGTGAGCCTTTCCAGGATTCCCTTGATATCTGTTGACCATGCTCAAAGCAAAGGCCACATCAGGGCGAGTACAAGTCATAGCATACATAATCGAACCAACTACGGAAGCATATGGTATATGACTTATTTATGCTATTTCAACCTCTGTACTCGGACTCTGAGTTTTACTCAGCTTTGCATTGTCCGAGATCGGTAAATCACCTTTCTTGGAATCCTGCATGCTTAATCTTTTCAACACCTTATCCAAGTAGGTAGTCTGACTAAGTCCAATTAGTCTCTTAGTCCTGTCTCTCAATATCCTTATCCCCAGAATATAGGAAGCTTCTCCGAGGTCCTTCATAGCGAAACACTTCCCAAGCCAGGACTTAACCTCCTGTAAGGTCGGGATGTCATTTTCTATGAGTAGTATGTCATCCACATACAACACCAGAAAGCTAAATATGTTCCCACTAGCCGTGACATATACACAGGACTCATCCTCGCTTCTCGAAAATCCAAACTCTTTGACTTTCTCATCGAAACAAAGATTCCATCTGCGATATGCTTGTTTCAATCCATAAATGGATTTCTCAAGCTTACTGTGACAACCCGAAAGATATTCCGTTAACGTAACCCATTCCGTTAATAAAATTTATTTTATTATGAGAGTTTGCCGTTAAACTCTTAAGTCAAATAATTCATATAGAATTATTATTATATTTTATCATGGGTCGGAACGAAATATTATTGAGTGAAAACACTCTAAATAATCTTTTTGAAAATTTCTAAATTACGACTAAGTCGGGTAATGGTTATTTACCCGGGTAAAATATTTAGCTCCGTTTAATGTCAGTATTGGGTGTATTCCCACCGGGCCACTAACTCTAGACATATATAAAGGTTGAGTGGGCACTTTTGAGCCTTTTTCCCACCTTGAACTTTCTCTCTCTACTCTCTCTCTCTCTCTAAAATCGGATCTCTCTCAAGAATCTTCACTTTCAAGCTCCAAATTGGTAAGTGATCCTTCCTAACTAGTTGTTTATCCTAACATGCATGCAAATCTATGTTTAAACTACCCAAGAACCATCAAAAACTCGTGTTTACGGTTTGGGGAGCCTCCCAAAACCGTAAACTCCTTCAATGGAGGTTTTGAAGCCCCAAAACCCTTCCAAACCTCTTGTAAGGCTTAGATACTTACATGCATGGAGTTTGAACCACAAAATCATGTCTTTTTGAGGATGAACATGAGTTTACGGTTCTTGAAGATTCAAGAACCGTAAACACCCTTCAATGGGGTTTTGATGCCCCTTAACCCCTCCAATGCATGTCTAATGGTCTTGAAACTTGCTAGAATGATCTTAGAACCCTAAAACATGTCCAAAGAAGTGTAAACATGAGTTTACGGTTTGGGAACATCTCCCAAAAACCGTAAACACCTACAAAGGGTGTTTTAATGCCCTAAACACCTTGCATGGCTTGTATATGAGTCTAGAACTTGCATGAATGGCCTACAAACCACCAAAACACTTGGAAAATGGACAATCATGGACAAGGATGGGTTTACGGCCGTAAACCCATGAGTTTACGACCGTAAACTCCCCAAGGGTGGTCCAAGAACCGTAAACCTTAATTCCTAGGTCATTTCATGTCCCGATCACTTCCTAAGCCCTCGAATCAACCCTAGATCCTTCCTATGTGCAAGATGAGACCTTGGATCACTCAAACCACCACACCCATGAGTTTACGGCCGTAAACTCATGGGGGATGTGGTCTAGAAACCGTAAACTCCCCTAAGAGTTTGCACTTGAAGAGTGAGCCCTCCTAACTAGGTTATACACTCCTTAAATGCAACCCGTATCATTCCTAACACTTGGAACCAAGTGTTTTCTTGCATTGAGTGTGTTTACTTGTTTAATTAGTAGTATAATAACTAATTGGATACAATTGTGTATCAACTCATATTACTTAGGACCCTGGTGTATGTTCAAGTCCTAAGTTGTCTTCTAGCATCCTACTCGGCACATTCTCATCAGGTGAGTTCATACCCCTACACCTTTTCCACGTTTTTCATGTTTTCAGGGGGGGGATACAAGCAAAATCATAAAGGTTTTCATAACTTAAAAACTGATGTAATTATACGATTCTTCGATGAACTTATGATACTTTATCCCTATTGTAATATGCAGAGCATAAGGGATACTTTCTAAATATAATTACATAGTTTTCCTAAAACTGTATGGAACTTATCAAACCTTTCAAATCTAAATGGGAAAAACTTATCAAACTATGCAAATTATTATGGGAATAATTTGGGATCTTTACCACTCGTCATACGAATTCAATTTCATGCAAAGTCAAAAATATAAACTATGTCTGATTTAGTTTATCTATGTCTAATCTAGAGTATCATGCTAAATAATTATGTTGTATTTAATTATTTATACTCTACTATGTCCCAAACAAATTCAAAACTCGAAAACGATTAAACCATCCGTAAAATAGTAAATACTAGCTTGTGAGACTTGTCTTCATTATATCCTTCGGGATACCAATAAATCCTCTCCGGAAGTATAACCAGAGTCTCCTGGAGGGAGAACGTGAAATTTGTGGATATATCTATTCGGGACTGACAATCCCACACCTAAACTGCTAGCTACAGTTAGGCGGGCACGCCTGGGGTGACAAATTTTGGAAATCGAACGACGCCTGAAGAACGTCAAGGAGGTCACGGGTCATATCAGTATGGTTATACGGCTCACAATATGTATTAAACAAACCAATTGGGTCATGGATTTTCTTATGTATTAAAACTACCTACTTTCGTACTGGATGGTATTCCAGGGATCTAATCTATAGTTTTACGTATTAAAACTACCTACTTCGTACTGGATGGTATTCCAGGGTTCTAAACTTATAGTTTTATGTATTAAAACTACCTACTTTCGTACTGGATGGTATTCCAGGGATCTAATCTATAGTTTTATGGATTAAAACTACCTACTTTCGTACTGGATGGTAATTCCAGGGTCATAACTTATGGGTTTCATATCTTAATTAAATCAACTTACATGTTAGAAAATATGGGATTTTCTGGGAAAAACATGCCTATGTATTTCATAACTCAGTAACGATGGCTTATCGATATTATAGTAAATCTTTACAAAAGGAAATGAATTATTTATCACTGGATTAAATAAACGATTTTTCCTTAACAAAATATGCTTATGAACTCACCAGCTTTATGCTGATATTTTAAAACCACTTGTATTCTCAGGTGCTCATGAGACAGGTATCCCGTTACTTTTGGAGAAGACGGAGCGTATAGAAGTCTCGTCTTTTCTTTTGTCCTAACTAATGTATCTATGAAACTTGTAGTACTTTGTTTTCAAACGAATGTAATTATTTCTATGTAATGTAATGGTTGTGTTTACTATGCTTACTACGTTCATTGGTTGTGATACTACACATGACGTCACTCCGCCCCGGAACGTTTCCGCCATCGGTTTCGGGGTGTGACAGATTGGTATCAGAGCCCTTGTTTATAGTGAACTAAGTATACCGAACCTTACATGATATACAACTATAAACACTAATGGGGCCTAAGTGCTCTAAACTAAAAGTATGCTTTTGAAATACAAGTATTTTTTTTTAAAGTATACAAGAATACCCGAGTACCAAGATCCGTATCATGAAAAGAACAAAACATAAGTAATTGGGTGTTGTGCACTATGGTTAAACCTGGGCAGTTATGTAGTCGTGTCTAGGGTCAATATAGCCTGATCAACTATATTCATTCGAGACACGACCAACATGTGCTTGGGAGTGACTGTGGTGTACAGCAGGCCTATAACTTACCTGATATCCATCCAACTCAAAATACTATAGGAGTATTTTGGTCAAAACAGAAAGCATCGTAGAAATTCATTTCAAGTGTTGCTACTCATTCCTTCCTTAGCGATAGTTTACTCACTTTAAGTAACTTTTCCGTCCTATCGCTTAGTAGTACACTCTAATAATTATTATGAGATATATCCTTGTTTCATATCTCTAAATTCCATCCTCCTCTTCCTTGGTCATTTCAGATCAAGATGCCTCCCCGAAAGAGACCTATCAGGGGGAACATCGACACTCCACCACCACCACCTCCTCCCCAATTTGATCCTGTCGTGTTTCAGGCAGCTGTTACTACTGCCGTGGCTGCTGCGATGTCACAAATGAATCCCGGTGGATCTGGTGGTCAGGGAGGTGGTATGTATCCTCAATTTCAGGAAGGTGGTCAGGGACACCAGAAATAATGCTCTTATAAAGATTTCATGAACGCAAAACCCACATCTTTCGATGGCAAGGGAGGTGTTATTGCTCTGACTCAATGGTTCGAAAAGATTGAGTCCATATTCGAAATTTGCGCAGTCTCCGAAGCCAACAAAGTGAAATACGCCGCTTGCACTTTCCTCAACAAAGCATTAACCTGGTGGAATGGCCGGGTCAAGTCCTTAACCCTACCAGTGGCAAATGCTATGGGTTGGGAGAAACTAAAGGAACTCATGATAGCCCAGTACTGCCCGCGGGGCGAGCTACAGAAACTTGAACACGAACTCTGGACCCTAAGGATGAAGGGTTCCGACATTGCTTCCTACACTTCTAGGTTTGAGGACCTAGCACTCCTTTGTCCGGGAATGATATCCCCGGAAAGAAAAAAGATCGAACGATTCATTTGGGGGCTGACCCAGCCAACCAAGGGAAATGTTTTGGCTGCAAAGCCAGAAACCTTCGACAGCGCTAAATGCTTGGCGCAAATTCTGATTGATCATAGCGACGACCCTGAGGAAATAGTCTCTGCTTCTGAACCGGCTAAAGGGAGCGGTGAAAACAAGAAGAAATTCTGGAACAAACGAAGGGGTCAGGGTTCGCAAGGACCCTCGAAGAGACAGCAAACGGTGGCGGTTCACGCTGCTACAACTCCTGCCGCCGCTCCTGCAACTCAAACCCCTACCAGTGCATACACCGGTACTCTTCCCTGGTGCGATAAGTGTAGTTACCACCATCGTGCTTCCGGGCCCTGTCGTGAAAAGCACTGCAACAAATGTGGTAAAAAGGGCCATCTGGCTCGAGACTGCAGAAAGCCAGTTCAGCAAACTACTCAAGCCTCTGGAGCAGGTGTTGGTCGAGCCTGCTACAACTGTGGGGAGGTTGGACATTTCAAAAGGGACTGCCCCGAAGCAGCAACAACCAACAACACCGGGAAAGTTCTATCCATGGGACAAGAGGAGGCAGTCGCTGACCCCACCGTTGTCACGGGTACGTTCCTCCTCGACAACTCATATGCATGCATTCTTTTCGATTCTGGTGCTAAAAAGAGTTTTGTTAGTCACGCATTCAAACACCTTCTTAAACACAATCCTTAACCATTAACCGAAAAGTTTACCGTCGAAATGGCTAACGGTGAGAAAGAGAGCACTAACGAGATATACGTAGGTTGTACCCTGTCCTTAAACGACCGTTCATTTCTCATTGACCTTATGCCAGTCTCCATAAAAAGCTTTGATGTCATCATTGGCATGGATTGGTTGAGCCCCAATCATGCAGACATCCTTTGTTTCGAAAAAGCTATCCGTCTCAATCTTCCTTCGGATGAAACTCTCGTAATTTATGGGGATAAACTCAGTTCAAACCTTCGCATCATTTCGTGCATCAAAGCTCAGAAACTCCTGCGGAAGGAGTGTTATGCATTCTTAGCCCATGTCGTTAACGAAAAGCAGGAAGTTAAAGACCTCGAGAGCATCCCCGAAGTCTGCAACTTTCCCGATGTCTTTCCAGAAGATCTCCCAGGAATCCCTCCGGAACGCCAAATTGGGTTTCGTATCGACTTAATCCCCGGAGCTACCCCCGTAGCCAAATCTCCTTATCGATTAGCTCCGGCAGAAATGCAGGAGTTATCTAGTCAGCTCAATGAGCTGTTTAGTAAAGGATTCATCAGACCGAGTTCCTCGCCATGGGGAGCCCCGATCTTGTTTGTGAAAAAGAAAGATGGATCTTTTCGAATGTGTATCGATTATCGGGAGTTGAATAAGCTCACCATCAAAAACCATTATCCTCTTCCTTGAATAGAAGACCTCTTCGATCAACTTCAAGGAGCTAGCTACTTTTCCAAAATAGATTTACGATCAGGGTACCATCAGCTACGAGTCCATGAGGGTGACGTTCCCAAAACAGCCTTTCAGACTCGATATGGTCATTACGAATTCGTAGTTATGCCCTTCGGTCTAACCAACGCACCGACAGTGTTCATGGATTTGATGAACCGGGTGTGTCGTCCGTTTCTGGACAAGTTTGTTATCGTGTTCATCGACGACATACTTGTCTATTCCAAAAGCGAAGAGGATCACAAACAACACTTGAGGTTAGTGTTGGAAACTCTTAGACTGGAGAAACTGTATGCGAAATTCTCCAAGTGCGAATTTTGGATTCGGAAAGTAACCTTCCTTGGTCACGTGGTAAGCGAGGAGGGCATACACGTGGATCCTTCCAAGATCAAAGCGATAGAAAACTGGTCAGCACCGAAGACACCCACCGAAATCCGGCAATTCTTGGGTCTCGCTGGCTACTATCGCAGATTTATCCAAAATTTCTCCAGAATTGCCAAACCCTTAACCACTCTAACTCAGAAAGGTGTACCCTTTTGTTGGAATGAAAAGCAAGACAATGCGTTCCAAACACTGAAGCGAGCCTTGTGCAGCGCACCTATCCTGTCCCTTCCCGATGGGACGGAAGACTTCGTTGTCTACTGCGATGCGTCCAATCAAGGTCTCGGTTGTGTTCTGATGCAACGAGGCAAGGTCATCGCCTATGCCTCCAGACAACTAAAAGTACACGAAGTCAACTACACGACTCACGACCTAGAACTGGGAGCAGTGGTCTTCGCATTGAAAATATGGAGACATTATCTCTACGAAACTAAGTGCACCATCTTCACTGACCATAAAAGTCTACAGCACATCCTCGACCAGAAGGAGCTGAACATGAGACAACGGCGATGGGTTGAACTACTCAACGACTACGAGTGTGAAATCTGCTACCATCCCGGCAAGGCCAATGTGGTGGCAGATGCCCTCAGCCGGAAGGAGTACTCAGGTCGTAAAGTGAAGGCACTGACTATGACTATCCATTCCCACTTATCCGCGCAAATCAAAGAGGCTCAGTTGGAAGCCTTAAGACCAGAACACATGCCAGGCGAAGCCCTGAGAGGAATGGATAAGAATCTTGAGATCAGAAGCGATGGAGTCTATTGTTTCCTGGACCGAATCTGGACCCCAAAGTTCGGAGGTTTCAGGGAGGTTGTCATGAACGAAGCTCATAATACTAAATACTCCGTACACCCAGGTTCGGATAAGATGTACCTGGATCTCAAGAAACTGTATTGGTGGCCAAATATGAAGGCCGAAATTGCTACCTTCGTGGGCAAGTGCCTAACTTGCGCCAAGGTGAAGGTCGAATATCAAAAACCCTCCGGTCTACTCCATCAACCCAAAATACCTAATTGGAAGTGGGAGAGGATTACTATGGATTTCATTACCAAATTACCCAAATCTCCGAGTGGGTACGACACCATTTGGGCAATTGTCGACCGGCTAACCAAGTCCGCTCACTTCCTTCCTATCAAAGAAAACTTCAAAATGGAGAGACTCACGCGAATCTACATCCAAGAGGTAATCCGACTGCACTGTGTACCTGTGTCCATAATTTCCGATCGGGATAGCAGGTTCGCTTCTAGGTTCTGGCAGTCACTACAGAAGGCTCTTGGAACTAAGATGGATATGAGCACAGCTTACCATCCTCAAACAGATGGACAAAGTGAGAGGACCATCCAAACCTTGGAAGACATGTTGAGAGCCTGCGTCATCGACTTCGGCGCATCATGGGATACTCATCTTCCTTTGGTTGAATTTTCTTATAACAACAGCTACCATACCAGCATCAAGGTTGCGCCTTTCGAAGCCCTCTATGGTCGTAAGTGCAGATCCCCTCTGTGCTGGGCTGAGGTGGGTGACACGCAGCTGGTCAAGGGACAAGTCCCTGACAGCACTCTCACTGGTCCAGAAATCATCCGCGAAACCACCGAAAAGATTGTACAAATCCGAGAACGACTTAAGGCCTCCCGAGATAGACAAAAGAGCTACGCCGATAAACGACGAAAACCCTTGGAATTTCAGGTTGGAGACCGTGTTCTGTTGAAAGTCTCACCCTGGAAGGGCATGATACGCTTTGGAAAGCGCGGAAAACTTAACCCGAGGTACATAGGACCTTTCGAAATCCTAGCCAGGATTGGTCCCGTAGCTTACAAACTCCATTTACCTCACGAACTTAGCAATATCCATCCTGTCTTCCACGTCTCAAATCTTAAAAAGTGTCTTTCTGATGAGACCCTTGTGATTCCTCTCGACGAGATCGAAATCAACGAAAATCTGAACTTTGTGGAAGAACCCATTGAAATCATGGATAGAGAGATCAAACGAACGAAACAAAGCCGCATCCCGATAGTGAAGGTTCGCTGGAATGCCAAGCGGGGACCCGAATTCACTTGGGAACGCGAAGACTCGATGAAAACGAAATACCCGCATCTCTTTCCAATTCCATGATTTGTATCTAAATTCCAAATTCCGGGACGAAATTTCCTCAAACGGGGGGGATAATGTGACAACCCGAAAGATATTCCGTTAACGTAACCCATTCCGTTAATAAAATTTATTTTATTATGAGAGTTTGCCGTTAAACTCTTAAGTCAAGTAATTCATATAGAATTATTATTATATTTTATCATGGGTCGGAACGAAATATTATTGAGTGAAAACACTCTAAATAATCTTTTTGAAAATTTCTAAATTACGACTAAGTCGGGTAATGGTTATTTACCCGGGTAAAATATTTAGCTCCGTTTAATGTCGGTATTGGGTGTATTCCCACAGGGCCACTAACTCTAGACATATATAAAGGTTGAGTGGGCACTTTTGAGCCTTTTTCCCACCTTGAACTTTCTCTCTCTACTCTCTCTCTCTCCAAAATCGGATCTCTCTCAAGAATCTTCACTTTCAAGCTCCAAATTGGTAAGTGATCCTTCCTAACTAGTTGTTTATCCTAACATGCATGCAAATCTATGTTTAAACTACCCAAGAACCATCAAAAACTCGTGTTTACAGTTTGGGGAGCCTCCCAAAACCGTAAACTCCTTCAATGGAGGTTTTGAAGCCCCAAAACCCTTCCAAACCTCTTCTAAGGCTTAGATACTTACATGCATGGAGTTTGAACCACAAAATCATGTCTTTTTGAGGATGAACATGAGTTTACGGTTCTTGAAGATTCAAGAACCGTAAACACCCTTCAATGGGGTTTTGATGCCCCTTAACCCCTCCAATGCATGTCTAATGGCCTTGAAACTTGCTAGAATGATCTTAGAACCCTAAAACATGTCCAAAGAAGTGTAAACATGAGTTTACGGTTTGGGAACATCTCCCAAAAACCGTAAACACCTACAAAGGGTGTTTTAATGCCCTAAACACCTTGCATGGCTTGTATATGAGTCTAGAACTTGCATGAATGGCCTACAAACCACCAAAACACTTGGAAAATGGACAATCATGGACAAGGATGGGTTTACGGCCGTAAACCCATGAGTTTACGACCGTAAACTCCCCAAGGGTGGTCCAAGAACCGTAAACCTTAATTCCTAGGTCATTTCATGTCCCAATCACTTCCTAAGCCCTCGAATCAACCCTAGATCCTTCCTATGTGCAAGATGAGACCTTGGATCACTCAAACCACCACACCCATGAGTTTACGGCCGTAAACTCATGGGGGATGTGGTCTAGAAACTGTAAACTCCCCTAAGAGTTTGCACTTGAAGAGTGAGCCCTCCTAACTAGGTTATACACTCCTTAAATGCAACCCGTATCATTCCTAACACTTGGAACCAAGTGTTTTCTTGCATTGAGTGTGTTTACTTGTTTAATTAGTAGTATAATAACTAATTGGATACAATTGTGTATCAACTCATATTACTTAGGACCCTGGTGTATGTTCAAGTCCTAAGTTGTCTTCTAGCATCCTACTCGGCACATTCTCGTCAGGTGAGTTCATACCCCTACACCTTTTCCACGTTTTTCATGTTTTCAGGGGGGGGATACAAGCAAAATCATAAAGGTTTTCATAACTTAAAAACTGATGTAATTATACGATTCTTCGATGAACTTATGATACTTTATCCCTATTGTAATATGCAGAGCATAAGGGATACTTTCTAAATATAATTACATAGTTTTCCTAAAACTGTATGGAACTTATCAAACCTTTCAAATCTAAATGGGAAAAACTTATCAAACTATGCAAATTATTATGGGAATAATTTGGGATCTTTACCACTCGTCATACGAATTCAATTTCATGCAAAGTCAAAAATATAAACTATGTCTGATTTAGTTTATCCATGTATAATCTAGAGTATCATGCTAAATAATTATGTTGTATTTAATTATTTATACTCTACTATGTCCCAAACAAATTCGAAACTCGAAAACGATTAAACCATCCGTAAAATAGTAAATACTAGCTTGTGAGACTTGTCTTCATTATATCCTTCGGGATACCAATAAATCCTCTCCGGAAGTATAACCAGAGTCTCCTGGAGGGAGAACGTGAAATTTGTGGATATATCTATTCGGGACTGACAATCCCACACCTAAACTGCTAGCTACAGTTAGGCGGGCACGCCTGGGGTGACAAATTTTGGAAATCGAACGACGCCTGAAGAACGTCAAGGAGGTCACGGGTCATATCAGTATGGTTATACGGCTCACAATATGTATTAAACAAACCAATTGGGTCATGGATTTTCTTATGTATTAAAACTACCTACTTTCGTACTGGATGGTATTCCAGGGATCTAATCTATAGTTTTACGTATTAAAACTACCTACTTCGTACTGGATGGTATTCCAGGGTTCTAAACTTATAGTTTTATGTATTAAAACTACCTACTTTCGTACTGGATGGTATTCCAGGGATCTAATCTATAGTTTTATGGATTAAAACTACCTACTTTCGTACTGGATGGTAATTCCAGGGTCATAACTTATGGTTTTCATATCTTAATTAAATCAACTTACATGTTAGAAAATATGGGATTTTCTGGGAAAAACATGCCTATGTATTTCATAACTCAGTAACGATGGCTTTTCGATATTACAATAAATCTTTACAAAAGGAAATGAATTATTTATCACTGGATTAAATAAACGATTTTTCCTTAACAAAATATGCTTATGAACTCACCAGCTTTATGCTGATATTTTAAAACCGCTTGTATTCTCAGGTGCTCATTAGACAGGTATCCCGTTACTTTTGGAGAAGACGGAGCGTATAGAAGTCTCGTCTTTTCTTTTGTCCTAACTAATGTATCTATGAAACTTGTAGTACTTTGTTTTCAAACGAATGTAATTATTTCTATGTAATGTAATGGTTGTGTTTACTATGCTTACTACGTTCATTGCTTGTGATACTACACATGACGTCACTCCGCCCCGTAACGTTTCCGCCATCGGTTTCGGGGTGTGACACTTACACACTCTATAAGGGTACTTTGCATCGACAAAACCCTCTGGCTTACTTATGTAAACATCCTCAGCCAACTTTCCGTTAAGGAAAGCGGTTTCAATATCCATTTGCCATATTTCATAATCATGAAATGCAACTATGGCTAGCATAACCCTAATAGACTTAATTTTCACCACTGGTGAGAAGGTCTCATCATAGTCAACTACCGGAGTTTGAGTAAAACCCTTCGCAACAAGTCGCGCCTTATAAGTGTGTACCTTTCCATCCATGTCGGTCTTCTTCTTGGAGATCCATTTGCACCCGACTGTCTTACGACCCGGTACATTGTCAACCAAGTTCCAAACTTGATTGTCATACATGGACTGAATCTCGTTGTCCATAGCCTCTTTCCATTTAGAAGACTCGGGGCCTGCCATGGCTTCCTTGTAGTTGTTAGGTTCATCCAAATTTACCAGTGTGCTATCATTGATAAATGTGTCACCTTCAGTAGTAATATGGAAACCATAAAACTCAGGTGTATTTCTAACTCTACAGGAACGCCTCAGAGGTAAGGACTCGTCAATTGGATCAACTGGAGTTTCCTCCTCAGGTTGATTGCTAATATTTGAGGTTCCTTCACCACTTGACTCTTGATTCTTCAAGGTCAATTTGCCTCCCACTGTCTCCTTGGCCTATGAGCTCTCTCTCGCAAAATACTTCTCTCCTCGCAACGAAGATAACATTGTCACACGGTCTGTAGAAGAGATAAGAAAAGTATTTCTATCGGTAGCCGGTGAAAATACACCACTCACTTCGAGGTTCGAGCTTATCGTGAGTCTCACGCCTCACGAAAGCCTCACAACCCCAAACCTTGATGTGTGCTAACGAGGGAACCTTCCCTGTCCACATATCATGAGTGTTGGGTTATGAGCATTCTAACACTCCTAAGTGTACATGTAACCCTAAATACCTTGGATCTATGTTTTCTCAATTATACATACAATTATGAACATCCACGGTATTATCCTAATCTAGCATACAAAATAATAAATATAACAAGATAGAATACATACCTCTTTGATGTAGAATGTCTTCATGAAGCTTGAGTGCCTAGTGCCCCAAGTGTGACACCTCAAATGGTTCACACAACACCAAATACACTTGGAATAACTTGAGAGAAACTTGAACACTCCTTGAAATCGTCTAGCCCTCACACTCACACATTAGTGACCGATTTCTTGAGCCATGGGATTCTTTTATATGGTGGCTATTAGGGTTACACCATGTAACTCATAACTTTACCCATTCCTTGTGCTCCATGGATTTTAACCTCCATGGAGTATCCATGGGTCACCCCATAGACTTAGTCCAACATAAGGAATCTTGGATCACAAGCCCACATATATAAGAATTAATGATTTACACAATCAACCCATATATTTAATTAGTCTCCTTTTGATCACTTAATTAATTCCAAATTAATTCTTGATCAATACTAATTAAATAACCTTATTAATATATTAGAACTTATAATATATTAACCAACCTTAAGTGTTATTTCTCTCATTATAGTCTATCCAAATGCATGATTCCATGCAACCCAAATGGACCATGCCGGGTCGGGTCAAGTCTTACCAATTATAGTTATGGACATAGACATTAATCCAACAGTCTCCCACTTGGATAAGTCTAAAACTATTATTGCGTATAACTTCAGGAACCGATCAGCAATCGTATCTCTCAAAAGCTTCTGTCGAACTCTGACCTTGTCGATGAACTCTGACCTTTGTCAATGACTTGTCCATTAGATAAGGGATCATATATTCCTCCATTCTAGATATCATATGGACTGAGACATGGATTATCAATCATTCTCTCTGTCCATTTGTTGTTTCCCGATTTCCGATTCATGATGACTGACTGATTGAACAAATCAAATCAGTCCTGGCTTGGCCAAGCACTCATATGTATCATCTTTAAATCATCGAGGGGCCCACATATATCGCTTTTATCCCGAAGGTAAAAGGAATGGATAAACTTCGACTCATATGGCTTGTTCTACTACTTGTTGAATCATACACAAAGGCACGTTTTATAACATCGAGTTACCAATGCGTTTTCGTGCAATCAATGTATAACCAACTCATAGTAACAACTCATATCTCTAGGTTTGAAGAATATAAGATATTATCGTCTCATGATCACTCGTGATAAAATCCATGAAGTGATTCAAATGAGCGTGGGTTGAATCCAATACTCAGAACTTATGAGCACTCATGAGTGTTGTAGCACCACTTTTGTCCACCAACTTGGACCTCTACAAACCAACCCATGACAGTCTTGATTCATATCTACTTCCAACATATGACCGAATGTGGATGGTTTGAATAACTTAATCATTCAGGAAGAGCGACTTAGTTATTCTAGAAGTCAAAACATGCAAAGTGAAACACAAGAATAAATGAATCAAATATGGTATCAAACCCTATGAATATAAAAACACTTTTATTTATCACCATACTGATTACTCATTATTCATTGTTTCGGTTTTATCAACTTTATACTTGAATTAAAAACACTAGTTGTCCCATGCTCCAAGCATGTACACTATGTTTTTCTTAAACAATAGCTTTGCCATAGACCAAGTATGCACTCTATGTTTGTCTATGATCCTTACTTTGTGAAATAAACCAATTGAACATAATTTCAATGATTCTAATTTCACACTCCCAAATCCTTATCGAAAAATGTGAGAATTTCAAATTCCTATCATTTATCGAAATCTGTCTAGATTTTAAACTTATATGCACTGACCCTCCTGTAATGAATATGTACAAAGTCACAAAGACTTGTCAACAGTCATTATAAGGTATTCCAATGGAGATCAACTCCATGGAAACTAAGTCTCATATTCAAAGTACATTGCTTTGGACATGCTTCTTGCATTAAGTTTTCTAATCTTACACAGATTGAATAATTTCTAACTTTGAAACATTTCCATATTCCATTTTGACTATCACTTCTGAACCAGAGTTGCCTCCTTACAGATTATGTCAATATGGTCCTTCCAGAATTAACATTATACTTCCAACTGTCCTTGAGCAACCAATCTTTGGTAAACCTTAGATTGTCCTCGACAATTGCTTAATCATTTTAGTCATATCCAATTCTAGACCTTTTCCCTTCATAATGCCCCAGGCATTTGGAAAATTTTAGAAAGGATGAATATAGCACATGTAATCGATCCTATATCCGAAGCATATGGGACACGATTCATGATGTCTCACATAAAGACTAAACCAGTCTTTTGCTATAATATTTCCATTTTAATTTGCCAAGTTCTCAAAATTCAGATTATGAAAAGGGATGCCGTAATCATAATCGAATTTTAGAACGCAAATAATGGACCCATATATAGAATTTCCTTATGTTGAGCCATTCCAACATGAAATTCATATATATATCCTTGATTAAATAAGATTAAAATCTCAATCTAAGCTTTTAGAATTGAAATGAAGTATAATTTCCTCTCCCTTAATTATAGCAAAACAACTTTTTCAACCCCTGCAACCTCACGAATTGAAACTTTTGTTTTCTATAATTAACATTGCTAACTTGCAACCTTTGTCATAATTATCATGCTCCCACTAACATGATGATTATTAGCATAACACTTATGCTCCCACTAGCTTTGACATGTACTCAGAAATCAGCTGACTTTCTTACCAAAGTTCAGATTTCTGATACTAGATTGTTTTGATAAAACTTTATCAAAATCATACACCTCTCTTAGATAGCTCACATGTGTGTCTAAACAATTTTAGAACTATGAAAAGGGATGCCGTAATCATAGTCTCAATTGTTTAGACCTTTTCCACTTCTCACAAGTCCATGTTAGTGTGCCGGTAAACCACACACGCTCCACTAACGACTTTGAGAATGCAAATATCACAATTGCTATCTAGCTAAAATCTACTTAGTGAAAGTGCTTCCTCACCATCATTTTCATGAATCGGAGAGAAACCTTATGACACTTAGATTTAATAGTGTATGTGTTCTTATCCATGTGGATTTGTCAAAACCATAATCACAAGACAAGGTTAGTGACAAATCCAAACTCATATTGATTAAACTTGTGCAATCTTAAATTCTTGCCATTTGGCAGCTCAGGTGCCTGCCATTGCTTCCAAGTAGTTGTGCAACCAATTGAGAACTCTCAGAACTCCTATGCAAAGCCAACTTGAATAGGCATAAAAATTTCAACACGATAGCTTATAAACCTCAAGTCGTGTGCTAGTGAAGGACTTTAGGTTTTATTCTTGATTAAGTCTTGAAACTTTCAAGAGATTTAAGACTCCCACTGTCCTCTTGACATATAAGACTCCCTTGTCAAATATTCAAGAGATAGTGCAGATTCTTTATCAAGAGTAACACTTTACACAATTGGCCTAAGTTGGTCTCTATTTTATCCAAAACATCACAACTTACCAATTTCAAATGTACAAGAGTAGATAACCTTTTACTCTTACATTTGACTAGTGTTAACAAACCCTCTTTAAGATATGTCACTCAAGTTACAATCTTGGAGTATGACTCTAAGAATTGTTTTGGAACGAAGTATGACTCATCTTTATGATTTAACCATTTCAACAATTCATGACTCCTCTTCTTAGTCATAAGAATGCACTAAGATGACTTTAGAGGACCAATTGTGATATGGTATCTTAATCATTAAGATGATCATAAACATGATACTAAAGTACTCTCCCATCTTTTCAGATTTGAGAAACTTTTATCTTTCTGCCATTCTTTGATTCTTCTTATTCGTTCTGTCTCACATTGAAACTTCTCCAATGCTACAGACTTATACTTAAACTTATAAGTATAACCATATTTACTGAACTTAAGTAAATCATGACGAATAGTCTTCTTGATCTTTTGTGGTGGACTTGACCAGTGCACAAGAATGTGTACTAGATCCCTTAGTCCTTTCCTTATTCACATAAGGAATTAGTCTTAATTTTCCAAGCTGAAAGTTCTCATTCATCATACTATACAACTTGCATGATTCCAAGTTTCGGTCCAATTGAACCTTGGGTGATGAGAATCTTTCCTTATTTGGTAATATTAGACACTACCACAACCGAAAGAATCAAATCCATTTTTCCAATATTGCTATCAATGGAATCTTATAAGCAACAACTTTTCACAAATGCCATTGTAAGGATACTTAAAATAAATAAAATCAAAACCTTTTTCTTTTATTTTAAAACTTTGCGGAAAAACTTATCCTTACAATCCATATGAAAACCTTGTTGTTATCTATTCCTAAGCAATATAATTATCATAACTCTTAAGTAATAGCCCAAAATTCTGATCACCGAACCATGCGATTGAAATCCATCTTCGCGATCAGAATCAGCATGTACTTAATAGAGTTAGACAATGGACTTTACCTGAAGTAGAGCCAAACTTATTGACTTTAACATCCTTAGGTAAATTTGCCAGCTTCGTAACCAATGCCCCTTCCTTTGGCAATAGTTACCTATGGACCCTTGATAATGGGACTATCTCAGACTTCGCCTCTCTCTTTACCATTGGGTCAACCGAGTTGACTATGGCCGATCCCTTTCCATTGGGAAGAGAGAGCTTTACTGGATATCCAATGTCATCATTGTCAATGTCCATAGCGTTTTAGGAAGTTGATCTTAGCAAATAGATAAGATCATTAAGGGTCTTGTCTTAGTCTGTTTCATAGGATTCCCAAAAGAACTCACTATGTGACTTAGAAAGTAGTTGAGCCACCAACTTTCTCAAGACTTTGACACCCAACTCTCCCGGCTTGTCAATATGTGACTACATCTCCAAGATGTGATCACACCTAGACCTTGCCTTGCCAATAGGGCTTGAGTGACCTTAAAATTTTTAGGAACTTGTGGGTTAGGGAGAATAATTGGAGGAGGTGAAAGAAGTATGATATCCATGGGACATCATCTTCATTTAGGAAAGCTTGTTTCAAGAGATTTGGGAAGATCATAAATGTCTAGACCAGACATCTTTTTGGGAGATATTCAAGATAGTTGATTTAAAGTCCATAATATGACACCCAATATGAAATATTAAGGCTAGGACCCAACAAACTATTTTATAACTTAGAAGAGGGATGCCGTAATCCAAGCTATAAAATATTTGCATAGGTGAATGACGATTCACCAATTTCCACCATGAAAAACAAAATAATTTATTAGGTTTTAATTGGATTTTAAAGTCCTAGATCTTTGAGATTCATTGAACTGTTCAAAGGCATGTTTCAATCTCGAGTGTGCCCTTCAGGTTTTGTGACTGGGATGCCGAGGATCACAAAACAAGGTGTAAATAACCATGCAAATATACTTGGTACCCTTAATATTTACCCCTTAATCAGTGTGCCGGTTAACCACACACGCTCCACCGATACTATGATAAATATTAAGTTACCCTTTGCCTACCTTGTTAAGTCCAGGTTAGTGTGCCGGTTAACCACACACGCTCCACTAACGACTTAAGCAAAGTGCAAAGTGTAATTTCATGGGTTAGCACCAAATTCACATTTTCCTAAGTAACTAAGATTGGGTATTAATAAGAGTTTAGTTACTTAGTATTTATCATTAATACTTTTAATGAAAGGAGAATTATAGTCCTTGTCCTACCCGTTCGGCTAACGACCCTCCACCAGTCAAGGAAGCGGTGGGTGCGATTGGACACCCATTAAACTGCCATTTTATAGGCAGTAACCTTATACCCCCCCTTATAGACCGGCTTCGTGAATGAGGCCTACTAACGGTAAGACTGACTTTACTCTTATACATATATATAAATATTATTAACTTATAATATTATAAAGTATAAGGGTTGAATTTTAACTTTTAAAATTATAAGGGCTAACTTGGAATTAAAGTATTCATAAGTGAAAACTCTACAAATTCCAAAACTTGAGGGCAAGTTTTGAAACTATTCAAAACTAATTAATTCCATAACTTATGAGTTTAAAGTAGTTTTAATTAAAAAAAAAAACTCTTCAAGTTCCATAACTTGAGGACAAGTTATGGAAGACTTTAAACTAATTAATAAAAAAAAATAACTTTTTTTATTGTAACTTATGGAACTAATTAAGGTTACACTTTTTTTTTAATTTAATGAAGAGACTCTTGAACCTCCATAACTTGAGGACAAGTTATGGAGTCATAAAACCATTTAATTAGAACTAGACTCTTCATTTTGTAACATTTTCCAACTTTTATGAGTTTTATGATTCTTAAATGTGACTTTTCATATAACTTGAGGACAAGTTACAAAAACACACTTTGGAATCAACTCTTAGATTAAAATGGATTGAAAACAACTATTTCACACAACTTTTCTATTAATCTAAGAACCTCATAAGAACAAGATAATTCAAATCATCAATCTTCAAGAAATTAGCATGAACATACAAACTAATACAAATCTTGAAATTATGACAATTATCTTAGAAATTGGATTAGCATGAACATTACCACATCAAAACAAGTTTATAAGTCCAAAAACATCTTAGGGTAATGTTCCTAGTCCAATTCCAGCCAAAACAATCGAATATATGCATCCAACTCGATTTTTCACCTACTTTTGCAAGTATAACAAGAAAACAAGCCTAGGCTCTGATACCACTGTTGGGTTATGAGCATTCTAACACTCCTAAGTGTACATGCAACCCTAAATACCTTGGATCTATGTTTTCTCTATTATACATACAATTATGAACATCCAAGGTATTATCCTAATCTAGCATACAAAATAATAAATATAACAAGATAGAATACATACCTCTTTGATGTAGAATGTCTTCATGAAGCTTGAGTGCCTAGTGCCCTAAGTGTGACACCTCAAATGGTTCACACAACACCAAATACACTTGGAATAACTTGAGAGAAACTTGAACACTCCTTGATATCGTCTAGCCCTCACACTCACACATTAGTGACCGATTTCTTGAGCCATGGGATTCTTTTATATGGTGGCTATTAGGGTTACACCATGTAACTCATAACTTTACCCATTCCTTATGCTCCATGGATTTTAACCTCCATAGAGTATCCATGGATCACCCCATGGACTTAGTCCAACATAAGGAATCTTGGATCACAAGCCCACATATATAAGAATGAATGATTTACACAATCAACCCATATATTTAATTAGTCTCCTTTTGATCATTTAATTAATTCCAAATTAATTCTTGATCAATACTAATTAAATAACCTTATTAATATATTAGAACTTATAATATATTAACCAACCTTAAGTGTTATTTCTCTCATTATAGTCTATCCAAATGCATGATGCCATGCAACCCAAATGTACCATGCCGGGTCGGGTCAAGTCTTACCAATTATAGTTATGGACTTAGACATTAATCCAACAATTAGGTGTTTTGGCAACCTTCTTAGTTGGGACTCGATTAAGGATATGGGCGGCAGTCTATAAGGCATACCCACATAATGAGATAGGTAACGAAGCTCGACTCATCATGGAACGAACCATGCCCAACAAGGTTCGATTGCGCCTCTCAGCCACACCATTAAGCTGTGGTGTCCTAGGTGGCGTCAATTGTGAAACAATCCCACATTCCTTAAGATAGTCTAGGAACTCGATACTAAGATACTCACCACCCCGATTGGATCGTAGCATCTTTATCTTCCTGCCCAACTGATTCTCCACTTCTTGCTTAAACTATTTGAATTTCTCAAAGGTTTCTGACTTATGCTTGATTAAGTAGACAATGCCATATCTACTGTAATCATCATTAAAAGTCATATAGAAGCGGTTAGCATCCCTTGTGGCAGTTCTGAAGGGCCCACACACATCGGTGTTTATGAGATCCAACAAAACTTCACCCCTTTCACAAGTACCAGTGAAGGGTGACTTGGTCATCTTTCTAAGTAAGCAAGATTCGCAAGTGTCATCCGTGCTTAAGTCGAATGACTCCAAAACGCCAGCCTTTTGGAGTTGGCCTATGCGCTTCTTGCTGACATGTCCAAGACGACAATGCCATAAGCATGCTTTATGCAATTCATTAGAAGAATCAATGTGCAACACATTATTTCCTAAGTTGTCTACAACCATCACAGTTTCATATACACCATTACAAGGTAATGCTTTAAAATAAAAAACACCATTATAATAAGCATTAATAGCACCACATTCATTATCAAATGAAAAACTAAATCCTTGTTTGTAAAAACCATGAAAGGAAATAACATTTCTAGCCATTTCAGAAGAGTAGCAACAATTATTCAAATCTAACTCTAACCCACTACTCAGCAATAAAGAATAAACTCCAATCTTGGTGATAGGTGAAACCTTCCTATTCCCCACGATCAAGTTTATCTTCCCGTGCTCCACACCTTACTTCTTTTTAGTCCCTGCAAATCAGAACAAATGTGAATTCCACAACCTGTATCAAGGACCCAAGAACAAGAATGTGATGAGTTATTAGACAAAATAGTATAAATACCTGCATGGGTGGCCTTAACCTTCCCATATTTGACATCCTGCAAGTATTTGGGGCAGCTTCGCTTCTAGTGTCCTTTATCGTGACAATTGAAACACTCTGCTTCCTTATGAATAGAAGAAGGAGTAGCAGAACCAGCCTTGGTCCCACTTGAAGAGGATCCATCAAGAGACTTTCCCTTGCGGATTTTGGAGGAAGCCTTCCTCTTCTTCCCTTTCCCATGTCCAATTGCCAGAATAGGGGCATTAGCTGTAGGAGTGGTTACAACAGATTTTCCTTTGATACCACTTTCAGAAGTCCTCAAAAGGCCTTGAAGTTTGCTTAGAGTGACCTCCTCTTTGTTTATATGATAATTCATACGAAACTGATCATAACAGGGAGATAGAGAGTGTAGAATGATATCTATGGCCAACTCTTCATCGAAATTAACATTCAATTTTAGCAAATGGTCCACAAACCTTTGAATTTTATGCAAGTGGGTCGTGATGGGTTCACCATCCTTCATCTTTGTTGTAATCATGGAGCAAATGATTTTGTACCGCTCTTGACGAGCACTCTCATGGTATCTTTCCATCAGGTCTTGGTGCGTCTCAAAAGGGTAGAAGTCCTCATAGGACTTTTGGAGTTCAATTTGATGGGTTTTTGAGCATTCTAACACTTCCTAAGTGTACATGCAACCCTAATAACCTTGAATCTATGTTTTCTCTATATACATGCAAATTTCTTTTTCAAGGTTATTTCCTAACTAGCATGGCATGGGGATTATATAAAACATAAAAACTAGTAGAAATACATACCTTGTTGTTGCTTGGATTCCTTCAAGACTTTGTGAGCCTAGCACCCCAAATGTTGTGCCTCAAATGCTTCACACAACACCACAAGACTTGGAATGACTTGAGAGAATGTCACTTAGCCTCAAAATCGGTTATGCCCTCTCTAGTAACACTAGGTTCACTAGGTCTACTAGGTCTACTAGGTCACCATTTTGCTAGCCATAGAGTTCCTTTTATAGTGTTGTGACAATTAGGGTTTACACATGAATGCCCTTAATTGTCATGACTCTTGATTTCCCATGACCCATGGATTTGTAACTCCCATGGACTATCCATGGAGCTCCATTTGGTTATATCCATAACCCATAAACCATGGATCATTAATCCACCATAAAAGAATTGATGATTGTCATAATCAACCCTATATATTTAATTAGTCTCACTTTGATCACCAAATTAAATAATACTATTATTAATATATTAGAACTTATAATATATTAATAATCATAAGTGCCTTATTCTCTCATTTAGTCTATCCAAGTATTGCAATGCCATGCAACCCAAATGGACCATGCCGGGTCGGGTCAAGTACATACCAAATAAAGTTATGGACTTAGACACTATATCCAACAGTCTCCCACTTGGATAAGTCTAATAACTATATTTGCAAATATGACTTCAAAATCCGACTAGCAATCGTAGCTCTTTCAAAGTCTCTCGGAACTGAGATGATGATGATACGCCATTTAAGATAAGTGATCATATAATCCTCTGTTCTCATGATATCAGCCGGACAAACACATGGAACATGGTCTTACTTATTGTCCAGCATTTGTTTCTCGATCTCTGATTTGTTTCGACATAGAACTAAATTGAACACATCAATTAGGTTCTGACCGGGCCCGATACATAGGTCAAAACCA
Source organism: Lactuca virosa (assembly GCF_052849685.1). Classification (NCBI taxonomy): domain Eukaryota; kingdom Viridiplantae; phylum Streptophyta; class Magnoliopsida; order Asterales; family Asteraceae; genus Lactuca; species Lactuca virosa. The sequence goes on along the minus strand of NC_136427.1, from coordinate 184,225,181 downwards.
AATCATCGAGGGGCCCAGATATCGCTTCTATTTCTAGAAGGAACAGATAAACTTTGACTGATATGCTTGTACTAACTACTTGTTGAATTATTCACAAAGGCACGTTTTATAACATCGAGTTACCAATGCGTTTTCGTACAATCAATGAATAACCAACTCATAGTCAACAACTCATATCTCTAGGTTTGAAGATTTATATGATATTACCGTCTCACGATCACTCGAGATAAATTCCATGAAGTGATGCAAGTGAGCGTGGGTTGGATCCAATACTCAGCCCTTATGAGTACTCATGAATGTTGTAGCAACCATTGCATTGTCCAAAGCACTTTTAGACAAATCATACAAGCCAAATTCATGACAGTCTTAAATCAATACTTACTTCCAAAGTTTGACTGACTGTGGACGGTTTGAATAATAACATAATTATTCTGGAAGTAAAAACATGCAAAATTGAAACATAGTAAACAATCAACACAAGATAGTAACACCTTACTCATAAATAAATAACAACTTTTATTTATCATCAAATGTCAATTACATTTTACAAGTTTCAGGAATCTAATTATTGAAACTAATATCATCCTTCAGCCCAATGCGCCTCGCATACTGTAAATGCTTAACCCTGCTCAGTCCCTTCGTGAGGGGATCTGCCGGGTTCTCATTTGATGATACCCTCTTAGCCACGAGGAGTCCTTCTTCTATTCGATGTCTGATGAAATGGTATTTTCTGTCAATGTGCCTAGATCTCCCGTGATCTCTTGGTTCCTTAGCCAAAGCAACCGCACTTTCGCTGTCACAGTAAATTTCCATTGGCTCTTTTATAGCTGGTACAACTCCAAGGTCTCCAATGAAGTTCTTTAGCCATATCGCCTCCTTAGCTACTTCACTTGCTACTATGTATTCTGATTCACAAGTAGAATCAGCTACTGTCTCCTGCTTGGAACTTTTCCAAGTAATTGCCCCTCCATTTAGGATAAAGACCCAGCCTGACTGAGAGCGGAAATTATCCCTATCAGTCTGGAAGCTAGCATCGCTATATCCTTCCACTCTCAAGTCATCACTGCCTCCGAGGGTAAGGACCCAATCCTTAGTCCTCCGCAGATACTTGAGAATGTTCTTTGCCGCTGTCCAGTGTGCCTTGCCAGGGTTCCCTTGATATCTACTGACCATGCTCAAAGCAAAGGCCACATCAGGGGGAGTACAAGTCATAGCATACATGATCGAGCCCACAGCGGAAGCATATGGTATATGACTCATTTCAGCTATCTCAGCCTCTGTACTCGGACTCTGAGTCTTGCTCAGCTTGGCATTACTCTGGATTGGTAATTCTCCTTTCTTGGATTCTTGCATACTGAACCTCTTCAGTACCTTATCCACATAAGTACTTTGACTAAGTCCAATTAGTCTCTTACTCCTATCTCTCAATATCCTTATCCCTAGGATATAGGCAGCTTCCCCAAGCTCCTTCATAGCGAAACACTTCCCAAGCCAGGACTTAACCTCCTGCAAGGTTGGGACGTCGTTTCCGATGAGAAGTATGTCATCCACATACAACACCAAGAAGCTAACTATGCTCCCACTAGCCCTGACATACACACAAGACTCATCCTCACTCCTAGAAAAGCCAAACTCTTTGACTTTCTCATCAAAGCAAAGATTCCATCTGCGAGATGCTTGTTTCAATCCATAAATGGATTTATCAAGCTTACACACTCTATTAGGGTATCTTGTATCGACAAAACCCTCTGTTTGAGCCATGTAAACATCCTCATCCAACTTTCCATTAAGGAAAGAGGTTTTGACATCCATTTGCCATATTTCATAATCATGAAATGCAGCTATGGCTAACAATACTCTAATAGACATAATCTTAGCTACTGGTGAGAAGGTCTCATCATAGTCAACTCTCGGAGTTTGAGTAAAGCCCTTCGCAACCAGTCGCGCTTTATAAGTGTGTACCTTCCCATCCATGTCGGTCTTCTTCTTGAAGATCCATTTGCACCTAATTGTCTTACGACCTGGTACATTGTCAACCAAGTTCCAAACTTGATTGTCATACATGGACTGAATCTCGCTGTCCATAGCCTCCTTCCATTTAGCAGACTCAGGGTCTGCCATGGCTTCCCTGTAATTATTAGGTTCATCCAAATCTATTAGTGTACTATCACTAATAAATGTATCACCTTCAGTGGTGATGTGATAACCATAATAAAAATCAGGTGTGTTCCTCACCCTAGTGGAACGTCTTGGAGGTACAGACTCATCTATCGGATCAACAGGAGTTTCCTCCTCAGGTTGGTCGATAGCATTTGAGGTTCCTTCACCACTTGACTCTTGAAGCTCTTCAAGGTCAATTTGCCTCCCACTGTCCCCTTGGCTTATGAATTCTCTCTCACGAAAGACTCCTCTTCTTGCCACAAAAACCACATTATCACTGGGTCTGTAGAAGAGGTAAACAAAGGATCTCTGTGGGTAGCCGATGAAAATACACCTCTCACTTCGAGGTTCAAGCTTATCATGAGTCTCACGCCTCACGAAAGCTTCACAACCCCAAATCTTGATGTGGTCCAAATTGGGAACTTTCCCAGTCCACATCTCGTGAGGTGTTTTGGCAACCTTTTTAGTAGGGACTAGATTAAGGATATGGGCGGTAGTCTCTAAGGCATACCCCCAGAAAGAGATTGGTAACGAAGCTCGACTCATCATGGAACGAACCATATCCAACAAGGTTCGATTGCGCCTCTCAGCTACACCATTCAACTGTGGTGTTCTGGGAGGTGTCAATTGTGAGACAATCCCACATTCCTTAAGATAGTCAAGGAACTCAATGCTAAGATACTCTCCTCCTCGATCGGATCGGAGCATCTTGATGTTCCTGCCCAATTGATTCTCCACTTCCTGCTTAAACTCTTTGAACTTTTCAAAGGTTTCTGACTTATGCTTGATTAAGTAAATATATCCATATCTACTGTAATCATCAGTAAAAGTCACATAATAGCGATTAGCATCCCTTGTAGCAACTCTGAAGGGCCCACACACATCCGTGTGTACAAGGTCCAACAAACCTTCACCCCTATCACAAGTACCTGTGAAGGGTGACTTTGTCATTTTTCCAAGTAAACAAGACTCGCAACTATCATCTGACTTGAGGTCAAATGATTCCAAGACTCCAGCCTTTTGGAGTTGGCCTATGCGCTTCTTGTTAACATGTCCAAGACGACAATGCCACAAGGATGCTTTATCCAAGCTATCCGAAGAATCAATATACAACACATTATTTCCTAGATTGTCTACAACATTCACGGCTTCATATACACCATCACAAGGTAATGCTTTAAAGTAAAATACATCATTGTAATAAACATTAATAGCACCATTTTTATTATCAAAAGAAAATGTAAAACCCTGTTTGTACAAGCCATGAAAGGAAATAATATTTCTCGCCATTTCGGGCGAGTAACAACACTTATTCAAATCTAACATTAACCCATTATTAAGCAATAAAGAATAAACTCCTATCTTGGTAACAGGTGATGCTTTCCTGTTCCCCATGACTAAGTTTATCTTCCCGTGCTCCACTTGCTCACTTCTTCTTAGTGCCTGCAAATCAGTACAAATGTGAATACCACACCCTGTATCAAGCACCCAAGAATTAGCATTAGATGAGTTGTTAGACAATATTGTGTAAATACCTGCATCGGTGGGTTTAACCTTCCCATCCTTTAGATCTTGCAGATATTTAGGGCAGCTTCGCTTGAAGTGTCCCTTATCCTGGCAATAGAAGCATTGTGCTTCCTTTGGGTTTGAAGAAGGAGTAATGGGACCTTTCTTTGTCCCACTTGAAGAGGAACCATCAAGAGTCTTACCCTTGGTACCCTTCGAAGGGCTTTTCCTCTTCTTACCCTTTCCCTGTCCAATAGCCAGAACAGGGGCTGTTGAAGGAGTTGTAGTAGCAACCGCTTTACCCTTAAGGACATTTTCAGCTGTCCTTAAGAGTCCTTGAAGTTTGCTAAGTGTGACTTCCTCCTTGTTCATATGATAAGTCATACGAAACTGATCATAACTTGGAGGTAAGGAATGGAGAATGATGTCAATCGCCATTTCCTCAGGAAAGTCAACATTTAGCTTCAGCAACCGGTCAACGAACCTTTGCATCTTCTGCAAGTGACCGGTGATGGGTTCACCATCCTTCATCCTTGCGGTTATCATGGAGGAGATGATTTCATACCTCTCCTGACGCGCGCTCTGATGGTACCTTTCCATCAGATCCAGGTGCATCTCATAGGGGTAGAAATCTTCATAGGATTTTTGAAGTTCAGGAGTCACGGTGGCCATCATGATGCATGCTACTTTAGTAGCATCCTTTTCATGTGCAACAAACTCCGCAAACTTTTCAGGAGTAGCAGTGGCTTCACTCACAACCTTAAGCTCCCTATCGAGGACATATTCTTTATCCTCATAGCGGGTAATCATTCTGATGTTTCTGATCCACTCATTGAAATTGGATCCATCAAAGATGACCTTACCACACAAGTTCGTAAGGGAAAAGGAGCCTGTTGGGTTTGAGCCAGAAGCATTGTTGGAAGACATCTGAAAAGAAAGAAAGACAAGTTTCATTAGATTAGGAATCCTTAATAATTCACCCAAATGAAATATTAAGGCTAGGATCCAACAAACTATTTATAGTTGGAAGAGGGATGCCGTAATCCATACTATAAAATATTTGAAGGTAGGTAAATGACGGTTTACCAATTTCCATCATAAGAACGAAATATTTTATTATTAGGTTTTATTGGTTTTGAAACTCCTAGATCTTTTGAGATACATTGAACTTTTCAATGGCATGTTTGAATCTCGATTGTGCCCTCTCAAGTTTGTGACTGGGATGCCGAGGATCACAAACAAGGTGTGAATAACCATACAAATTGACTTGGTACCCTTAACAATATTACCTCATCGATGTGCCGGTTAACCACACACGCTCCACCGATCTATAATAAAGTCAAGTTACCCTTTGCCACTCTTACTAGTCCATGTTAGTGTGCCGGTTAACCACACACGCTCCACTAACGACTTGGTAAGGTACAAAGTGTAATTTTATGGGCTAGCACCAATTTCACATTTTCCTAAAGTAACTAAGATTGGGAATTTATAATGTATAGTTACTTTATAATTCATTATACTTTTAACAAGTATTTAAAGTCGTATCCTACCCGTTCGGCTAACGACCCTCCACCGATCAAGGAAGTGGTGGGTGAGAGTGGACACCCATTAAGTCACCATTTTATAGGCAACAACCTTATACACCCCTTATAGACCGGCTTCGTGAATGAGGCCTACTAACGGTAAGAATGACATATTCTTATACATATCTATATAATAAAATTATAATAATAGTATAAGTGTTGATTTTTAAACTTTTTAAAAATCTAAGGTTTAATTTGGAATTAAAGTATTAAAGTGTAAAGTGTAAGACTTTTCAAATTCCAAAACTTGAGGGCAAGATTTGAAACTATTCCAAGTCTCTTTAATTTGTAACTTATGAGTTTTAATGGTTCATAAAAATGAAGACTCTTCATTTTATGAAACCTCTTTAGTTCTTTAATCACAATTAAAAGAAGTGACTTTTGGTTATTCATAACTTGATGACAAGTTATGGACACCATCATAGCCATTAAGATCATGAATTAAACACACATGGTGGTTACACATAATTCCTATGATCTTCTAAAAACTCATAAGAACACAAATTCATGTCAAGCAATTTCAAGAAATCATATAACTATATACAATACTTGAAAATTGATAAAAGTCATGTAAAATGGGTTAACATAATCATTATCATTTTGAAAAACAGATTTTACAAGTCCAAAACAGATTGGGATAATGATCTTAATCCATTTCCAGCAACAAAACTCGAAAAAACTGCTCAGCACGCTCCTACTCGCCGAGTGCACTATTCTACTCGGCGAGTAGAATGAATTTATTCATGAACTCGACGAGTCCTCCCCATGGACTCGGCGAGTCCAGTCGTCAGAATGCAGAATTTTCGATTTTTAAGCAGTTTTGCATCAAGTATACAGAAAACAATCCTAGGCTCTGATACCACTGATGGGTTTTTGAGCATTCTAACACTTCCTAAGTGTACATGCAACCCTAATAACCTTGAATCTATGTTTTCTCTATATACATGCAAATTTCTTTTTCAAGGTTATTTCCTAACTAGCATGGCATGGGGATTACATAAAACATAAAAACTAGTAGAAATACATACCTTGTTGTTGCTTGGATTCCTTCAAGACTTTGTGAGCCTAGCACCCCAAATGTTGTGCCTCAAATGCTTCACACAACACCACAAGACTTGGAATAACTTGAGAGAATGTCACTTAGCCTCAAAATCGGTTATGCCCTCTCTAGTAACACTAGGTTCACTAGGTCTACTAGGTCTACTAGGTCACCATTTTGCTAGCCATAGAGTTCCTTTTATAGTGTTGTCACAATTAGGGTTTACACATGAATGCCCTTAATTGTCATGACTCTTGATTTCCCATGACCCATGGATTTGTAACTCCCATGGACTATCCATGGAGCTCCATTTGGTTATATCCATAACCCATAAACCATGGATCATTAATCCACCATAAAAGAATTGATGATTGTCATAATCAACCCTATATATTTAATTAGTCTCACTTTGATCACCAAATTAAATAATACTATTATTAATATATTAGAACTTATAATATATTAATAATCATAAGTGCCTTATTCTCTCATTTAGTATATCCAAGTATTGCAATGCCATGCAACCCAAATGGACCATGCCGGGTCGGGTAAAGTACATACCAAATAAAGTTATGGACTTAGACACTATATCCAACACAATTGACATAGTGGCAAGCATGATACAAGCTACCTTAGTGGCATCCTTCTCATGTGCCGTAAACTCAGCAATCTCCTGAGGAGTAGCAGAAGACTCATCGATATCCTTAAGCTCCTTATCGAGGATATATTCCTTGTCCTCACAGCGCATGACCATCCTGATGTTCCTAATCCAATCATTGAAATTAGTACCATTAAAGATGACTCCCCCACAAAGGTTCATGAGAGAGAAGGAGTCAGTAGGGTTTGAGCCAAAAGCATTGTTGGAAGACATCTGAAAAAGAAGAGAACAAAGTTTAAATTAGATAAGAGTCCTTAATATAACACCCAAATGAAATATTAAGTCTAGGACCCAACACAATATTTTACAATTTGGAAGAGGGCTGCCGTAATCCAACTTGCAAAATATTTGAAGGTAGGTAAATGACGATTTACTAATTTCCACCATGAAAAACAAAATTTGTTATTAAGTTTTAACTGGATTGAAATTCCTAGATTCCTTTGAGATTCATTGAACTTTTCAATAGCATGTTTAAATCTCGATTATTCCCTTCAAGTTTGTGACTGGGATACCGAGGATCACAAACAAGGTGTGAATAACCATGCAAATGGGCTTGGTACTCTCGACGTCATTTATCATCCAATAAATGTAACAGTTAACCACACACGCTCCATTGATCTTATGATAAACATCGAGCCACCCTTTCCCACCCTTACTAGTCCATGTTAATGTGTCGGTTAACCACACATGCTCCATTAACGATTGGCAAGGTGCAAAGTGCAATTTCATGGATTGGCATCAATTTCACATTTTCCTAAAGTAACTAAGATTGGGAAATTAATAAAACATTTAGTTACTTTATTATTATCATTATACTTCTAATGAGAATTATAGTCCTATCCTACCCGTTCGGCTAACGACCCTCCACCAGTCAAGGAAGCGGTGGGTGAGAGTAGACACCCCTTAAACTGCAATTTTATAGGCAGTAACCTTATACCCCCCTTATAGATCGGCTTCGTGAATGAGGCCTACTAACGGTAAGACTGACTTGATCTTATATATATATATATATATATATATATATATATATATATATATATATATATATATATATATATATATATATTATTAAACTTGAAATACTATAAACTATAAGGGTTGAATTTTAAACTTTTAAAATTCTAGGGTTTGGAATTAAAGTATTTTAAGTGACTTTACAAATTCCAAAACTTGAGGACAAGTTTTGACATTTTTCAAAACTTTTCATTTTCCTAACTTATGAGTTTTAATGACTTTTATGAAAAAGAATTTTGGTTTTCCATAACTTGAGGACAAGTTATGGAATCCATTAAAAGGCATTTAGATCAACAATTAAACTAACAAGAAGTGTCAAATAATTTCTATGATCTAGACAAACTCATAAGCAAAGATAATTCATATCAACAACTTTCAAGAAATCATATAAACTAATACAAATATTGAAACTTTGACAATTATCTTTTAATTGGACAAACATGATTCTTATTTAAAAACAGGTTTCATAGTTCAAAAAACAGTTTAGGGTAATGATTCTAATCCAATTTCTAGCCAAAAGTCGAAAATCTGCCCAATGGAGCACCGACTCGACGAGTACATAAACTGGACTCGTCGAGTTGGTCATTTAACAAAGGGACTCAGCGAGTCACCCAGTGGACTCGGCGAGTTCACTGGGCAGAAGGCAGAAATTCGATTTTTTTACTTTGAAAATCAATATAACATCAAGTATAATAGAAAACAATCCTAGGCTCTGATACCACTGATGGGTTTTGAGCATCCTAACAACCTTAAGGTGCACATACAACCCTAAATGCTTTGGATCTATGTTTTCTCTAATTATACATGCAAAATGATTTTCCAAACCATTGACATATCTAGCATACAAACATAGGTACTTGTATAACAAAAATCTAGATAGAAGACATACCTTTTCTTGTAGATTGATTCCTTGGACCTTTAAGAGCCTAGCACCCCAAGTGTGATGCCTCAAATGCTTCACACAACACCACCAACAATGGAGGACTTTGAGAGAAAATACTTGCACTCAAAAATCGGCTATAGCTCTTCCAAGAACACTAGGGTGCCGATTTTAGGAGCCATGGGGTATCTTATATAGTGTGGCAAAACTAGGGTTACACCATGTAAACCCTAATGTGCATGACCTTCCATGTTCCTTATGCTCCATGGGTTAAAACCTCCATGGATCATCCATGGGTTGTGACATTGGTTTAAGCCCAACATAAAGAACTATGGATTATTGGACCACATTATAAGAATAAATGATTTACACAATCAATCCTCATATATTTAATTAGTCTCTTTTGATCAAAAAATTAATTCCAAATTAACTCTTGATCAATACTAATTAAATAATATGATTTCATATTAATATATTAGAACTTATAATATATTAATAAATCATAAATAACCTCTTCTCAGTTGTCCATCCTTCAGATTGTTCCGGTGCCATGAAACCCAAATGGACCATGCTACTCTCGGGTCAAGTACATACCAAATATAGTTATGGACTTAGACACCTTATCCAACATGACTAACCTCACCCCAACATATCGGTGTCCTACACTTCCTCCTGTTGAGCATCTAAAAAGGTGGTCGATCAATGTCAGCATGATAACTATTGTTATACGAAAATTCCGCCAAAGGAAGATAAGTATCCCAACTACCGCCAAAATCCAGAAGACATGCCCGTAGAATGTCCTCCAAGGTTTGGATAGTCCACTCGCTCTGACCATCGGGGAATCTCTTCCTAAACCTGGATGTAAACCGAACATCCCTCTCAGAGACCACATAAACTGGCACCCCATGCCGTGCCACCATTTCCATAATGTAGACATCGATCTACTTCTCTGCCGAAATACTCTCCTAGATCGGAATAAAATGCGCGCTCTTGGTCACTCGATCCACGATGACCCATATCGAATCCAATCTATGCACCGTTCCCGAGGCAATTTTGTAATAAAATCTATCGTAATCTCTTCCTATTTCCATAGGGGAACACCTAGCGACTCCATTTTTCCATGAGGTCGTTGGCGCTCGGCCTTAAATTTCCTGGAAGTCAACCACCTCTCCACATACCATGCCACGTCCTGCTTCATACATGGCCACCAATAGTCAATCCGGAGATCTCTATACTGTTGGATAAGGTGTCTAAGTCCATAACTATTTCTGGTATGTACTTGACCCGACCTGGCAAGATCCATTTGGGTTGCATGGCATCATGCATTTGGATAGACTAAATGAGAGAAATAACACTTGTGGTTTATTAATATATTATAAGTTCTAATATATTAATAGTATTATTTAATTAGTATTGATCAACAATTAATCTAGGATTAATTAAGTGATCAAAAGATGACTAATTAAATATATGGGTTGATCATGTAAATCATCCATAACTTGTATACTGGGCTAAAAGGCTCCATGGATAATCAAGTTGGGTTAAACCCATTGAATGCTCCATGGGAGTTACAAACCCATGGGTCATGGAAATGAAGAGTCATGCCACATTAGGGTTTACATGGTGTAACCCTAGATGTGAGACACTATATAAGCAACATGTTCTCCACCAAAATCGGCGACAATAAGAAACAAGAGGGCTAGGCCGATTTTAGAAGTGTGTATTCTCTCTAAAGTCATTCCAATTGCATTTGGTGTTGTGTGAAGCATTTGAGGCATCACACTTGGGGTGCTAGGCTCACAAGGTTTCAAGGATCATAATCAACAACAAGGTAAGTTATTCTATCTTTCATTCAAGTTAAAAATGTTCCCCATGTATGCTAGATAGGAATATAACCTTGGAATTCAACTTTGCATGATTATTAGAAAAACATAGATCCAAGGTTATTAGGGTTGCATGTACACTTAGGAAGTGTTAGAATGCTCAAAACCCATCAGTGGTATCAGAGCCAGGTTTGTTTGTTGTTTTTTTTGTGTGCAAACAGCTTGGAAAAAAAAATCGTTAAATTACAAGTTTTTTTTTAAGTGTAATTTTTGATTCTTGAAAGTGTTCATATTCATGTTCTTGAACTTATGAAGATTAGATGATCATAGGAATTGTTTGTAACCTTCATGGTAGTTTAATTCATGATCATAATGTGTTTTAATGGAGTCCATAACTTGTCCTCAAGTTATGGAAAACCAAAAGTCTCACTTTTATTAAAGCCATTAAAAGAACACAAGAGTTATAAAAATGAAGAGTCTTCATTTTTATTACTCAATTAATTCATAAGTTATAAGAAATGAAAAGTTTTGGAAGTTTACAAAACTTGCCCTCAAGTTTTGGAACATGTAAAGTCTTGATTAAAACTTTAGTTCCAACCCTTAGAATTTTAAAAGTTAAAATTCAACCCTTATACTTTATAATATTATAAGTTACTAATATATATATGTATAACAACAAGTCGTCTTACCGCTAGTACGCCTCATACATGAAGCCGGTCTATAAGGGGGGTATAAGGTTGTTGCCTATAAAATGGCAACTTAATGGGTGTCCACTCTCACCCACCGCTTCCTTGATCCGTGGAGGGTCGTTAGCCTAACGGGTAAGACAAGGACTTATAAATTCTCATTAAAAGTATGATGAATATTATAAAGTAACTAAATGCTTTTATTAAATTCTCAATCTTAGTTACTTTAGGAAAATGTGAATAAGGTGCTAATCCATGAAATTACACTTTACACTTTGTTTAAGTCGTTGGTGGAGCGTGTGTGGTTAACCGGCACACTAACTTGGACTTAACAAGGTAGGTAAAGGGTGACTTAAGGTTTACCATAGCATCGGTGGAGCGTGTGTGGTTTACCGGCACATCGATTGAGTGATAAACCTTGAGGGTACCAAGTGATTTGCATGGTTACTTCACACCTCGTTTTGTGATCATCGGTATCCTAGTCACAAAACTTGGAGGGCACACTCGAGATTGAAACATGCCTTTGAAAAGTTCATTGAATCTCAAAAGAATCTAGGAATTTCTAAGAACCAATTAAAAACCTAATATTTATATTTCGTTTTTCATGGTGGAAATTGGTGAATCGTCATTCACCTACCTTTCAAATATGTTATAGCTTGGATTACGGCATACCTCTTCTAAGTTATAATATATTGTGATTGGATCCTAGCCTTAATATTACATTTGGGTGTTTTATTAAGGACTCTCTTAATATCTAAACTAATCTTTTTCTCTTCTTTCAGATGTCTTCAAACAATGCTGCTTCTGGCTCTAATCCTAATGGCTCCTTTACCCTTATGAACTTGTGTGGGAAAGTCACTTTTGATGGATCCAACTTCAATGAATGGATCAGAAACATCAGGATGATTACCCGCTACGAGGACAAAGAATATGTCCTTGACAAGGAGCTTAAGGAGATTGATGAGACCACTGCAACTCCCCAGGAGATCGCTGACTTCCGGGCACATGAAAGGGATGCTATAAAAGTGGCATGCATCATGTTGGCCACCATGAGAGCGGAACTCCAAAAGTCCTATGAGGACTTCTACCCTTTTGAAATGCACCAAGATCTGATGGAAAGATACCATCAAAGTGCACGACAAGGGAGGTATGAAATCATATGCTCTATTATAACAACCATGATGAAGGACGGGGAATCCGTCACAAGCCACATGCAGAAAATGCAAAGGTATGTGGATCGGTTGCTGAAGCTTAATGTGAACTTCCCTGAGGAGCTTGCAATAGATATCATTTTGCACTCCTTACCATCGTGTTATGATCAATTCCGCATGACATATCACATGAATAAGGAAGAGGTCACACTCAGCAAACTTTAGGGACTCCTCAAGACCACAGAAACAGGTCTTAAGGGTAAGTCGGTTGTTAACACTCCTACTCCAAACTCCGCCCCGGTTTTGGCAATCGGGAAAGGTAGAGGGAAGAAGAGGAAGAGCTCTTCGAAGGGTACCAAGGCTAGGACCCTTGATGGCTCTTCTTCAAGTGGAACCAAGAAAGGTTTTGTCACTCCTTCTTCTGACCCTAAAGAGGCTGAATGCTTCTATTGCCATGAAAAGTCACATTGGAAGCGGAACTGCCCAAAGTACCAGCAAGATGTGAAGGATGGGAAAGTTAAACCCAACCATGCAGGTATTTACACTATCTTATCTAATAACTCACCCCATTCTAACTCTTGGGTCCTTGATACCGGTTGTGGTATTCATATCTGTTCTGATTTGCAGGGACTAAGAAGAAGTGAGAATGTGGAGCATGGAAGAATAAACTTAATCATGGGGAATAGGAAAGCTTTACCTGTCACCAAGATTGGAGTTTATACTTTATCGCTAAGTAGTGGGTTTAGTTTAGATTTGAATAAATGTTGTTATTCGCCAGAAATGGCAAGAAATATTATTTCCTTTCATGCATTGTATAAACAAGGTTTCACCTTTTCATTTGATAATGAAGTTGGTTCGATTAATGCTTTCTTTAATAATGTTCTTTATTTTAAAGCATTACCTTGTGATGGTGTGTATGAAACTGTATCTGTGGTTGATAACTTAGGAAATAATGTATTGTGTATTGATTCTGTTAATGATAATAACTTGGATAAAGCATCATTATCGCATTGTCGTCTTGGACATATAAGCAAGAAACGCATAGGCCAACTCCAAAAGGATGGAGTATTGGAGTCATTTGACCTAAAGTTAGATGATAGTTGCGAATCATGCTTACTTGGAAAAATGACAAAGTCACCCTTCACAGGTTCTTGTGAGAGGGGTGAAGGTTTGTTGGATCTTATACACACGGATGTGTGTGGGCCCTTCAAACATGCCACAAGGGATGCTAATCGTTATTATTTGACTTTTACTGATGATTACAGTAGATATGGATATGTCTACTTAATCAAGCATAAGTCAGAGACTTTTGAGAGGTTTAAAGAGTTTAAACAGGAAGTCAAGAATCAATTGGGCAGGAACATTAAGATGCTTCGATCCGATCGAGGTGGTGAGTATCTTAGTTCAGAGTTCCTCGACTATCTTAGGGAATGTGGGATTGTCTCACAATTGACACCTCCCAGGACACCGCAGTTGAATGGTGTAGCTGAGAGGCGTAATCGAACCTTGTTGGATATGGTTCGTTCCATGATGAGTCGAGCTTCGCTACCAATCTCATTTTGGGGGTATGCCTTAGAGACTGCCGCCCATATCCTTAATCTAGTTCCCACAAAGAAAGTTGCCAAAAATCCTCATGAGATGTGGACTGGTAAAGTACCCAAACTAGACCACATTAAGATTTGGGGTTGCGAGGCTTTCGTGAGACGCGAGACTCATGATAAGCTCGAACCTCGAAGTGAGAGGTGTATTTTCATTGGCTACCCACAGAAATCCTTTGGTTACCTCTTCTACAGACCTAGTGAGAATGTGGTCTTTGTAGCTAGGAGGGCTTTCTTTCGAGAGAGAGAGTTCATAAGCCAAGGAGACAGTGGGAGGCAAGTTGACCTTGAAGACATTCAAGAGTCAAGTGGTGAAGGAACTTCAAACCCTAGCACTCAACTTGAGGAGGAAACTCCTGTTGAGCCAATTGACAAGTCTGTACCTCTGAGGCGTTCCACAAGGGTTAGGAATGCACCTGAGCATTACTATGGATTCCATATTACTGCGGAAGGTGATACACTTATCAGTGATGAGACACGGATAGGTCTGGATGAACCTAACAGTTACGCGGAAGCCATGGCAGGCCCTGAGTCAGCCAAGTGGAAAGAGGCAATGGACAGCGAGATACAGTCCATGTATGACAATCAAGTTTGGAACTTGGTTGAGAATGTACCAGGTCGTAAGACTATAGGGTGCAAATGGATCTTCAAGAAGAAGACCGACATGGATGGTAATGTACACACTTATAAGGCACGACTGGTTGCAAAGGGTTTCTCACAAACTCCGGGAGTTGATTATGATGAGACCTTTTCTCCAGTGGCCAAGATTAAGTCTATTAGGGTTCTGTTAGCCATAGCTGCATTTCATGACTATGAAATATGGCAAATGGATGTTAAAACCGCTTTCCTTAATGGAAAGTTGGATGAGGATGTTTACATGAGTCAGCCAGAGGGTTTTGTCAATACAGAGTACCCTAATAAAGTGTGTAAGCTTGAGAAATCCATTTATGGGTTAAAGCAAGCACCTCGCAGATGGAATCTTTGCTTTGATGAGAAAGTCAAAGAATTTGGCTTTTCTAGGAGTGAAGATGAATCTTGTGTATATGTCAAGGCTAGTGGGAGTATAGTTAGCTTTTTGGTAGTGTATGTGGATGACATACTACTCATAGGAAATGACATCCCAAATCTGCAGGAAGTTAAGTCCTGGCTTGGGAAGTGTTTCTCTATGAAGGACCTAGGAGAAGCTGCCTATATTCTAGGGATAAGGATCTTGAGAGACCGGAGTAAAAGACTAATTGGACTTAGTCAGAGTACCTACTTGGATAAGGTGCTGAAGAGATTCGGCATGCAGGACTCCAAGAAAGGAGAGTTACCCATCTAGAGTAACGCCAGATTGAGTAAGACACAAAGCCCTAGTACTGAGGCTGAGATAGCAGAAATGAGTCGAATACCTTATGCTTCGGCTGTAGGATCGATCATGTATGCTATGACGTGTACTCGACCTGATGTAGCCTTTGATTTGAGCATGGTTAGCAGGTATCAGGGGAACCCTGGCAAGGCACACTGGACTGCGGTAAAGAATATCCTCAAGTACCTACGGAGGACAAAGGACTGGGTCCTTACCCTCGGTGGGAGTGAAGACTTGAGAGTTGTAGGGTATAGTGATGCTAGCTTTCAGACTGATAGGGATAATTTTCGCTCTCAGTTAGGCTGGGTCTATACGTTAAACGGAGGAGCAATTTCTTGGAAGAGTTCCAAGCAAGAGACAGTGGCTGATTCAACTTGCGAATCAGAGTATATAACAGCTAGCGAGGCAGCAAAGGAGGCGATATGGCTGAAGAACTTCATTGGAGACCTTGGAGTTGTACCAGCTATTAAAGAGCCAATGGAAATTTTCTGTGATAGTGAAAGTGCAGTTGCCTTAGCCAAGGAACCAAGGGATCACGGGAGATCCAGACACATCGACAGAAAATACCATTTCATCAGACATCGAATAGAAGAAGGACTCCTCGTGGCAAAGAGGGTATCATCGGATGAGAATCCAGCAGATCCCCTCACGAAGGGACTGACTCGGGTTAAGCATCTCCAGCATGCTCGGAGCATAGGGCTGAAGGATGATATTAGATTTAGTAGTTAGATAACCTTGAAATTTGTAAAGTGTAATTGACATTAGATGATGAATAAAAGGTGTTTTATTTATGAGTAAAGTGTTGCTATCTCTTGTCGATCGTTTACTATATTTCTTTTGCATGTTTCGACTTCCAGAATAATTATGTTTGGTATATCATATTATTCGAACCTCCACAGTCGGTCATATGTCGGAAGTAGGTATGAATCAAGACTGTCATGATTGGTTGCAGAGGTCTAAGTTGTTGGACATGGCTACAACACTCATGAGTGCTCATAAGTTCTGAGCATTGGACTCAACCCACGCTCACTGGAATCACTTCATGGAATTTATCTCGAGTGATCGTGAGACGGTAATATCATATAAGTCTTCAAACCTAGAGATATGATTTGTTACTTATGAGTTGGTTATGCATTGATTGTACGTTAACGCATTGGGAACTCGATGTTATAAAACGTGCTTTTGTGTATAATTCAATGAGTGGTAGAACAAACATATGAGTCGAAGTTTATCTGTTCCTTCTTGGATTAGAAGCTGATATCTGGGCCCCTCGATGATTTTGTTTTGACCTATATACCGGGCCCGGTCAGAACTAAGTTGATGTGTTCAATTAAGTTCTTTGTCAAACAAATCGGAAATCGGGAAACAAACTGCTGGACAATAAGTAGGACATTGTTCCATGTATTTGTCCGGCTGATATCTAGAACAGAGGATTATATGATCACTTATCTGAAATGGCGTATCATCATCTTCTCAGTTCCGAGAAACCTTGAAAAGAGCTACGATTGCTGATCAGTTCCTGAACTCATACTTGCAGTTATAGTTATTAGACTTATCCAAGTGGGAGACTATTGGATAAGGTGTCTAAGTCCATAACTATTTCTGGTATGTACTTGACCCGACCCGGCATGGTCCATTTGGGTTGCATGGCATCATGCATTTGGATAGACTAAATGAGAGAAATAACACTTGCGGTTTATTAATATATTATAAGTTCTAATATATTAATAGTATTATTTAATTAGTATTGATCAAGAATTAATCTAGGATTAATTAAGTGATCAAAAGATGACTAATTAAATATATGGGTTGATCATGTAAATCATCCATAACTTGTATAGTGGGCTAAAAGGCTCCATGGATAATCAAGTTGGGTTAAACCCATTGAATGCTCCATGGAGGCTCCATGGGAGTTACAAACCCATCGGTTATGGAAATGAAGAGTCATGCCACATTAGGGTTTATATGGTGTAACCCTAGATGTGACACACTATATAAGCAACATGTTCTCCACCAAAATCGGCGACAATAAGAAACAAGAGGGCTAGACCGATTTTAGAAGTGTGTATTCTCTCTAAAGTCATTCCAATTACATTTGGTGTTGTGTGAAGCATTTGAGGCATCACACTTGGGGTGCTAGGCTCACAAGGTTTCAAGGATCATAATCAACAACAAGGTAAGTTATTATATCTTTCATTCAAGTTAAAAATGTTCCCCATGTATGCTAGATAGGAATATAACCTTGGAATTCAACTTTGCATGATTATTAGACAAACATAGATCCAAGGTTATTAGGGTTGCATGTACACTTAGGAAGTGTTAGAATGCTCAAAACCCATCATATACATCTTTGTCGCTCCGGGATGAATAGAGAATCTCAATTTGTGCGCCTCCTCCATCAACACCTGACGTGCACCGCCCCAATATGGAACCCACGCCCTTTGATGAAGGGACAATAACCCCCGACTATCATAATCAAAAGGAAGCCACCTGACCCATTATGCGCTCATTCTTTCGGTGCTCTTCATTCATAGCCTCAACCTGATCCTCTCGAACCTGCTCTAAAGTAGGGTAATCATTGTCATCCTCAAAAACACATCCCTGATCGGAGCAGTAGTCAACTTGCAGCTGAGAGCATCGGACACCACGTTGTCCTTCCCCTGGTGATAAAGTATCTCAAAATCATAATCCTTCACCACATCCAACCATCTATGTTGCGTCATGTTCAAATTTGGCTGATCCATCAAATACCCCAGACTCTTGTGATCCATGTAGATAATACAACTGACAACACATATGTAATATCGCCAAATATTGAGGGCGAACACAACAACCCCCAACTTCAAATCATGCGTAGGATAATTTGCCTAATAAGGGTTCAGCTGTCTCGAAGCGTAAGCAATCACATGACGTCACTGCATTATTGCACCCAAACCCGTGATCGATGCATCAGAATATAACACAAAGTCCTCAAAACCATCTGGCAAGGTTAGAATCGGCGCCTCACACAATCTCTACCTTACAGTCTCAAAAGCTTCCTGCTGCTCAAGCCCCCAATGAAATGTGACAGTCTTCTTCGTTAACCGGGTCATAGGAACTTCCATCTTAGAGAAATCCATAATGAATCTACGATAGTAACCTGTCAATTCAAGGAAACATCGAATCTCAGATGGAGACCTCAGAATCTCTCACCTGATCATCGCCTCGACCTTGGCCGGGTCGACCAGAATACCGTTCTGGTTGAGAAGGTGTGACATTCTCATTTTCATGTCCAGAAAAGACCGATTTGTTTATGCTTATTTAAAAATCATAGTATCCTTTTTGAAGAATAATATTGCGGAATTCGTTCCCAGAAAACATGATAATGATATTATCAAAGCATTTCCGAAGAAATGTATTTTATTTATGTTAAAACATTGGGATGTCATTGCAATACATAAACATAAACATAACGAAATATTACAAGCCTTACAATATTTAAACTAATAGCCTAATACTCCTTGAATCTCTCAGCAGAATGTATCTTTCATATAGCCAATTGTGATACAATAAACTTAGTGGGTCAGGTTGGGAAACCTGGTGAGTGCATAGGGATTTCAATCCCACAATGTGATAATAATGTATATCTCAAACCTGCAAATCCAACTATGATCATTAACAAAGATATATCATATCTGTAAAACAATTTATCCCATCCGGTCAATTCCCACGTATAGATTCTATACCACGATCTTACAAGATCTAGCCTAAAGGATAAATATCAACAACAAACGGACGACGCTGCTTCGGAAATTACCTGGCAGCAAACGAGGATCAATAAGTACATCAAATGAGGGGAATGGAATAAGTTTCACAACGAACCTCCGTTCGTAAAAATAAACAACAAGACAATTAATTCAGGGGTGGTAATTGATGGGATTTGAGCAAAAGAACATTCCTATGTGCACATGCAAAACCCTAAAGCTTTGGATCTAGGTTTCTCTATTGTACATGCAAATCATCGAAAGCTATAAAACCCTAGATCTAGCATATGAAATTCGAAATCAATAATCAAAAACAAGTTTAGATGATTACCTTTCACAAGTAGCAAGAATCTTCAGCTTCAAGAGCTTAGTATCACAATTGTAATACCTATAACGGCTTACAAACACCAAGGCAAGAAGATGATCTTGAAGAGAGGGAATGGAGGCTCCAAATTTGGCTCTAGAACTCTTAGGAATAAGTGGTAGCCGATTTTGGGTGCCCTAGGGTCCCTTATATAGGTGTGCTGCTAGGGTTTCAGTCAAAACCCTAATTAGATAACTTAGGACTTAAGCAGTCCAAAGAACCTTCTGGAATAAGGCCATGGAAGAAATCATAGTGGGCTTCCACTCTAATTTTCGTCCCCCTTATATCCATAAGGATCTACAGCCCAAAATCCAATTATCTTATAATTGCAATTCCAGTCCCCTTTATTTAATTAATCTCTTTCAGTCACAAAATTAATTCTTAATTAATTCTTGACCAATACTGATTAAACTAATATGATTTCTCTTTTAATATATTATTCTTATAATATATTAATAAACCATAATATCCTCTCTCTCTCCATTAATCATCCATTCAATTTGCTTTGGTGAAGGCAACCCAAAAGGACCATTCTACTATCAGGTCAAGTACATACCAAATATAGTTATGGGCTAAGACACCTAATCCAACAGCCTCCCACATGGATATGTCTAATAACTATAATTGCAAGTATGACTTCAGGATCCGATTAGCAATCGTAGCTCTCAAAAGCCTCTATTAACTCTGACCCAGTCAAATGACATATCCTTTAGATAAGGGATCGTATAGTCATCCATTCTCAAGATATCGTGTGGACAATCACATGGAACATAGTCATTCTTATTGTCCAGCTGTTTGTTTCTCGATCTTTGATTTGTTCGACATAGAACTTAACTGAACACATCAATTTAGTCCTGACCGGGCCCGACACATAAGTCAAACCAAATCATCGAGGGGCCCAAGATATCGTTTTTGTCCTTATGAGACAAAAGGAACGGATAAAATTTGACTCATATGCTTGTACTATTTGCTCATCAAATTGTACAAAACAATACGTTTTATAACATTAAGTTACTGATGCGTTTACGCATTATTAATGCACAACCAACTCGCAAACAACAACTCCTATCTCTAGGTTTAAAAACTATATGATATTATCGTCTTACAATTACTTGTGATTAATTCCATGAAGTGATTTAGGTAAGCGCGGGTTTAATCCAATACTCAAATCTTATTTCATAAGCACTCATGAACGTTGCAGCAAACTTTTGCTATGTCTAAAACTCCTTAGACAGTCTACAAACCAATTCATGACAGTCTTCTTTCATACCTATTGCCGATGTATGAGCGACTGTGGATGGTTCGAATAATCTTGTTATTCAGGAAGTCAAAACATGCAAAGTGAAACAATAGTAAATAATTAACATAAGACAGTAACTTTACTTATAAATAAAAACACCTTTTATTTAATCATCAAATGTCAATTACAATTTATATATTACAAGTTTCTAAATCTATATAATCACAAAAACTAATATCATCCTTTAGCCCAATGCTCCTAGTGTGCTTCAAGTGCTTAACCCTACTCAGTCCCTTCGTAAGGAGATCTGATGGGTTATCCTCTGACGATACCCTCTTCACAACGAGGAGTCCCTCTTCCATGCGATGTATAATAAAATGATATTTCCTGTCGATATGCCTGGATCTGCCGTGATTCCTCGGTTCCTTGGTCAAGGCAACCGCACCTTCTTTATTGCAGAAAATTTCCATAGGCTCCTTTATGGAAGGTACAACTCCAAGGTCTGCGATGAAGTTCTTTAGCCATATTGCCTCCTTTGACGCTTCACTCGCTGATATGTACTCTGATTCACACGTTGAAGCAACCACAGTTTCCTGCTTGGAACTTTTCCAAGTCACTGCTCCTCCATTTAGAGTAAAGACCCAGCCTGACTGAGATCGATAGTTATCTCTGTCTGTCTGAAAACTGGCATCACTGCACCCTCGTACTCTCAAGTCATCACTCACACCGAGGACTAGGAACCATTCCTTGGTCCTTCATAGGTACTTAAGAATATTCTTGACTGCGGTCCAATGGGCTCTACCAGGGTTCCCTTGATATCTGTTGACCATGCTCAAAGCGAAGGCCACATCAGGGCGAGTACAAGTCATAGCATACATGATTGAGCCGACTACAAAAGCGTAAGGAACTCGGCTCATCTATGTTATCTCAGCCTCTCTACTCGGGCTCTGAGTCTTACTTAGTTTGGTATTGCTTTGGATTGGTAATTCCCCTTTCTTGGAATTCCCATGCAGAAACATTTCATCACTTTATCCAAGTAAGTACTTTGACTAAGTCCTATTAGTCTCTTACTCTTATTTCTCATTATTCTTATTCCCAGAATATAGGCAGCTTCTCTGAGGTCCTTCATAGCGAAGCACTTCCCAAGCCAGGACTTAACCTCCATCAAGGTTGGGACGTCGTTTCCTATGAGTAGTATGCCGTCCACATACAATACGAGAAAACTAACTATACTCCCACTAGTTTTGACATATACGTAGGACTCATCCTCGCTCCTCGGAAAGCCAAACTCTTTGAATTTCTCATCGAAATAAAGATTCATCTACGAGATGCTTGTTTCAATCCATAAATGGATTTCTCAAGCTTGCACACTCTATTAGGATGCTTTGCATCGAAAAAACCCTCTGGTTGACTCTTGTAAACATCCTCAGCCAACTTCCCATTAAGGAAAGCAGTTTTGACACCCATCTGCCATATTTCATAGTTATGAAACGCAACTATGGCTAGCATCACCCTAATAGACTTTATCTTTGCAAATGGTGAGAAGGTCTCATCATAGTCAACTCCAGGAGTTTGAGTAAAGCCCTTCGCTACCAATCGCGCCTTGTAAGTGTGCACTTTCCCATCCATGTCTGTCTTCTTCTTGATGATCCACTTGCACCCGACCGTCTTACGACCTGTTACATTGCCAACCAAGTTCCAAACTTGATTGTCATACATGGACTGAATCTCGCTGTCCATTGCCTCTTTCCATTTTGAGGACTCCGGGCCTACCATGGCTTCCTTGTAGCTGTTAGGCTCGTCCAAATTTACTACTGTACTATCATTAATAAACGTATCCCCTTCAGTAGTAATGTGGAATCCATAAAACTCAGGAGGATGGCTAACTCTACTAGAACGTCTAAGAGGTAGGCACTCGTCAACAGGTTCAACAGGAGTTTCCTCCTCAGGTTGATCGCTAGTGATGGAGGTTCCTTCATCGCTTGACTCTTGAATCTCTTCAAGATCAATTTGCCTCCCACTGTCCTCTTGGCATATGAGCTCTCTCTCGCGAAAGACTCCTCTTCTCGCAATGAAGACAACATTGTCACTCGGTCTATAGAAGAGATATCCAAAGGACTTTTGTGGATAGCCGATGAAAATACACCGCTCACTACGAGGTTCGAGCTTGCCTTGAGTATCTCGTCTTACGAAAGCCTCGCCACCCCAAACCTTGATATGTTGCAACGAGGGAGCTTTCCATGTCCACATCTCGTGAGGTGTTTTGGCAACCTTCTTGGTAGGGACTAAGTTAAGGATATGGGCGGCAGTCTCTAAGTCATACCCCCAGAATGAGATAGGTAGCGAAGCACGACTCATCATGGAACGAACCATGTCTAACAAGGTCTGATTACGCCTCTCAGCCACGCCATTAAGTTGTGGTGTCCTAGGTGGCGTCAATTGTGAAACTATTTCACATTCCTTTAGATACTCGTGAAACTCGATACTAAGATACTCTCCTCCCCGATCGGATCGTAGCATCTTTATCTTTCTGCCCAGCTGATTCTCCACTTCATGTCTACACTCTTTGAACTTTTCAAAGGTTTCTGACTTATGCTTGATTAAGTAGATATACCCATACCTACTATAATCATCAGTAAAAGTCACATAGAAGCGACAAGCATCCCTTGTGGTGGATCTGAAAGGCCCACATACATCAGTATGTATGAGATCCAACAAACCCTCACCCCTTTCACAAGTACCAGTGAAGGGTGACTTGGTCATCTTTCCAAGTAAACAAGACTCTCAAGTGTCATCTGATTTTAGGTCAAATGACTCCAACACTCCATCCTTTTGGAGTTGAGCCATGCGTTTCTTGTTGACATGTCCAAGACGACAATTCCACAAGCATGCTTTGTCCAAACTATTGGACGAATCAATATGCAACACATTATTTCCTAAGTTATCAACAATCATCACAGTTTCATATATTCCATTACAAGGCAATGATTCAAAATAGAAAACACCATTCAAATAAGCATTAATAGAACCAATTTCATTATTGAATGAAAGTCTAAATCCTTTTCTATACAAACCATGAAAAGAAATAATGTTTCTCGCCATCTTAGACGAGTAGCAACAATTATCCAAATCTAATCCTAACCCACTACTAAGCATTAAAGAGTAAACTCTAATCTTGGTCACAGGCGACGTTCTTTTGTTCCCCATGATCAGGTTCATCTTCCCATGCTCCACATCCCTACTTCTTTTTAGGCCCTACAAGTCATAACAAATGTGAAAACCACATCCTGTATCAAGAACCCAAGAAATAGCATGCGATGAGTTGTTAGATTGAATAGTATAAATACCTGCAAAGGTGGGTTTGATCTTCCCATCCTTGATATCCTGCAGATATTTCAGGAAGCTCCGCTTCTAATTCCTTTTTTCGTGGCAATAGTAGCACTCTGCTTCTTTAGGGTTGGCAGAGGGAGTAACAGAACCAACTTTGGTCCCACTAGAAGAGGATCCATCATGGGGCTTGCCGTTGAAGCTCTTGTGAGGAGCCTTCCTCTTCTTACCTTTGCCTTGCCCAATAGCCAAGACAGGGGTAACAGTAGTAGGAGTTGATGGAACAGGTTTGTCCTTCATATTGCTCTCAGCAGTTCGCAAGAGACCTTGAAGCGTGCTTAGTGTAACCTCCTCCTTATTCATATGATAAGTAATATGAAACTGGTTGCAGCAAGGAGGTAAGGAGTGGAGAATGATGTCAATCGCCAGCTCCTCGTTGAAGTTAACATTCAACTTCAGCAAGCGGTCCATATACCTCTGCATCTTTTGCAGGTGGGTCGTGATGGACTCTTCATCCTTCATCTTGGTAGTGGTCATCGAGACGATGATCTCATACCTCTCTTGCCTGACACTTTGATGGTACCTCTCCATCAAGTCCTGGTGCATCTCATAGGGATAATAGTCCTCATAGGACTTCTGGAGTTCGGCAGTCATAGTCGCAAGCATGATGCAATGGACCTTGGTAGCATCCCTTTCATGGGCATCATATGCAACGATCTCTTCAGGAGTAGCAGTATTAGGGTTAATCTCCTTGAGCTCCTTGTCGAGGAAATATTATTTGTCCTTGTATCTGGTCACCATTCGTATGTTACGAATCCAGTCATTGAAATTGGTGCCATTGAAGATCACTCTCCCACAAAGGTTCATGAGAGAGAGAAGGAGCCAAAAGTATTAGTCCCCGAAGCATTGTTGTTGTTTTGAGCAGACATCTGAAAAAGAAGAGAGACAAAGTTTGATTAGATAAGAATCCCCAATTAAACACCCAAATGAGAAATTAGGGCTAGGACCCAACAAAATTATTCACAATTTAGAAGAGGGATGCTGTAATCTAAATCGCAAATAATTTGAAGGTAAGTGAATGACGATTCACTAATTTCCACCATGAAAAACAAAAACAAAGATAAAGTTTTAAATGTATTGAAACTCCTAGATCTTTTGAGATTCATTGAATTTGTCAATGGCATGTTTAAATCTCGATATGCCCTTCAAGTTTGTGACTGTGATGCCGAGGATCACAAACAAGGTGTGAATAACCATCCAAATCTACTTGGTGCCCTCAATGTTACAGTCACCTAATGAATGTTCTGGTTAGCCACACATGCTCCATTGATCTACGACAAACATCGAGTCATCCTTTTCCACCTTTTCTAGACCTAAATTAGTGTGTCGGTTAACCATACACGCTCCACTAACATCTTGGCAAGGGTACAAAGTGTAATTCCATGGAATAGCATCATTTTCACATTTTTCCTAAAGTAACTAAGATTGGGAATTTTATAAAAACATTTAGTTACTTTATATATTCATTATACTTATAATGAGGAATTAGTTGCCCTATCCTACCGTTTGGCTAACGACCCTCCACCAATCAAGGAAGCGGTGGGGAGAGTGGACACCCATTCAATAGCTATTTTATAGGCAATTTCCTTATACCCACCTTATAGATCGACTTCGTGAATGAGGCCTACTAACGGTAAGAATAGCTTAATCTTATACATATTTATATTATTAATCTTGTAATACTATAATAGTATAAGGGTTGAATTTTAAACTTGTAAAATTCTAGGGTTTAGAATTTAAATATTTCAAAATTAAACTTTTAATCAAAAAATTTTAATTCCAAAACTTGAGGGCAAGTTTTGAACTTTTCAAAACATACTTGATCAAATTACGAATAATTTAAATTAAACAATTAATCATTGATTATCTAGATTTGACCTAATCCAATTTCATGCAAGATGATTCAATCAAATAATTCAAATAATTCAAGATTATCACATAAGGCAATAATTATCTAATTAAACTAGGCGAATGCCCGCGCGTTGCGCAGAAAAACCTATATAGTTGAAATCTTTACAAATATATGTTTTTTAAATATAACAATAACATTGTTGTTAAATTTGATATAATAATTTGTATAGTAAATTGATATAATATATTGATGATTTTGAATTATATGATAATATATACATCTATTATAACTGTATAATCTCAACCGTTTGAATGACTTTTACCTGCGAGTTACTCATGAATAAAATTAAATATAATATATGACTTAATGTTATTTATAGTTTTTGTTATTGTTAATTAATTTTTTAACATTTATTTTCATAACGTTTTAATTTCTGTCATTATAATTATTTAAAAACATCAGATATTGTTTTTTTGATTTTAAAGGTAACAATATAATCATTTATATAGAGTTATTTTTAATTATTATTATTGTAAGTTATTTTAAGCTACTTATTTGAAAACTTTTAACGATTATACAAATATCTTTTGAAAATATTTTAGTTAAATTGATATTATAATTTAGTTTTTGCATTTAGAACTACAATTTATCACTTTTAACTATTCACAAAATATTAATTGGGTTTTTTTAAGTGGAACTTAAATTTATATTTAAGTTGACACTGTAATGTTATATTTAAATTCACGGTTTAACTATTTTGTCCAAACTGTTCCCAAGTTGTAGTTTCAAATTGATAATGGTTTACATACAACAACATATTAAATCTAATAAATTAAGTATAATATGTTAAAAGTTAAAGACATAACTTTATAAGTAAAAGTAAAGATATTATTTTAATATTGAAATTTAGTTTATTTATGATTACACTTTAGGTTTGATATTTATTTAACCTTATTAATCAAATTATAATCATTATTAGAAAGTCACTACAATTTATCACTTTTAACTATTTACAAAATATTATTTGGGTTGTTTAAGTTAAACTAAAATTTATATTTAAGTTGGTCCTCTAATGTTATATTTAAGTTTATAATTTAAATATTTTATACAAATTGTTCAAAAGTTGTAGCTTTAAAATAATAATGGTTTACATCCAACAATATATTAAAACTAATAAATTAAGTATGATATGTAAAAAGTTAAAAAAACATAATTTTATAATTAGAAGTAAAGATATTCTTTTAATATTGAAATTTAGTTTATATATGATTACACTTTAGGTTTGATATTTATTTAATCTTATTAACCAACTTATAATCATTATTAGAAAGAAATTGAAAAGTCATGGGAGTTTCAAATGAATGTGGTGAAAGAAAAAATGCTTCCTTTATAATATAGTATGATATGATATGATATTATATGATATGATATGATATGATGATAATTATCTTTTATTTTGGTAAGGATAATCACCATATATATATATAAATCGGATTTTATTATTCAAAAACAATTTTGGTAATTATCCAAAAACAAAATAAGTCAAAAAACCTAGTTTTGAGCGATCTGATCCACAGACTCGTCGAGTAGCCTTCTGGACTCGTCGAGTCTGTCAGACAGACTGGACTCACGTCGTGAACTCAGTGAGTCGTGTCGTGAGTTGGGTATTTTTTAAAAACGATTTTCTTTTCAAGCTAAGGACGAACATATGAGCATCAAATACAATTGAAACCAATTATGGCTCTGATACCACTGATGGGATTTGAGCAAAAGAACATTCCTATGTGCACATGCAAAACCCTAAAGTTTTGGATCTAGGTTTCTCTATTGTACATGAAAATCATCCAAAGCTATAAAACTCTAGATCTAGCATATGAAATTCGAAATCAATAATCAAAAACAAGTTTAGATGATTACCTTTCACAAGTAGCAAGAATCTTCAGCTTCAAGAGCTTAGTATCACAACTGTAATACCTCTAATGGCTTACAAACACCAAGGAAAGAAGATGATCTTGAAGAGAGGGAATGGAGGCTCCAAATTCGGCTCTAGAAATCTTAGGAATAAATGGTAGCCGATTTTACGGTCCCTTATATAGGTGTGCTGCTAGGGTTTCAGTCAAAACCCTAATTGGATAGCTTAGGCCTTAAGCAGTCCAAAGAACCTTCTGGAATAAGGCCATGGACGAAATCATAGTGGGCTTCCACTCTAATTTTCATCCCCCTTATATCTATAAGGACCTACAGCCCAAAATCCAATTATCTTATAATTGCAATTCCAGCCCCCTTTATTTAATTAATCTCTTTCAGTCACAAAATTAATTATTAATCAATTCTTAACCAATATTAATTAAACTAATATGATTTCTCTTTTAATATATTATTCTTATAATATATTAATAAACCATAATATCCTCTCTCTCCATTAATCATCCATTCAAGTTGCTTTGGTGAAGGCAACCCAAAAGGACCATGCTACTATCGGGTCAAGTACATACCAAATATAGTTATGAGCTTAGACACCTAATCCAACAGTTATCTAGATAATTGTGCCTAGTACTGGTCTGGCATCGTGAGGTATTTTACCCCCATAGTCACCCTATTCGACGATACAACATCAGAATACCTGGTAGTAGTCTATTATCGACACACTCTAATGGGCAGTCTACGAAGTTCCCTCAATTACTTCGTGAAAGGAAATGGTGAAACATAAAGCTCATCAAAAGAAAAGTATGGGGAGATACTAATAAAGTACTCTCGTACGCTCCCGTACCCCGACACACAATAGTATCAAAAAAAAGACTTTGTACATGATAGTACTTCTGGTATATTATAGCACCCTGGTATGAGTAGGATTCGTACCCCAAAACATAATAATACCCCGACACAAATAGCACCTACGACACAGAGCTTTGAAAAAGACTTGGTACATAGAAAGTACTTTTGTACGTAGGACATACTTCACCGATCATCAATCTCCTCGAACATAGTTTCTACTCTCCATTCCGATCACATACGTACCCTTAATAAGATACTACCCAATATCCAAACTTAATTGAACTAAGCATCTCTTTTAAGTCTTATTTCATCACTAAGCAAGCCTACGATGCTTATAATAAACTTTCAATATTAACTCTGTTTCGACAACACTATCCTAATTTAGTGTAATATTTTATACAAAGTATAAAGTATTAACATACATTTATCTTCTCATTTATAATACTTCTATTATTATTTATCATGTAAATACATCTCAACACATATAGAACCATGCCTGGTTCGCATAGCGTATATCATCAAATATACATATAACACATATTTCCAGATAATAAGCATATAACTCACATATAAACTTTCAATATATTTAACACTTTTATTAATACTTGTATTAAAATCATGTTCATGAAAGGGACTATGCACTCACTTGTTAAAGTCACGACTTGAAATTTGGGCAGCACTTCGCTTCTAGCAACTGTCTTTTCCTTTGATGTAACCTAGCATTATTATCATTAAGTTTTAGTCTAATATTTATTTTGACTAATTATTAGTCTAGGTTCATCATTAACTTAAAGTCTGCTTTCATGATCTATCAAGTAAGGAACAATCAGGTATGATCATATTGGAGGTAGAGTCTGTTTGGTATACGAAGTATACTATTTTGGAAATCCCAATTTAAACACCTCACTAAATCAAAGCCTAGACATC
Organism: Lactuca virosa; assembly: GCF_052849685.1. Lineage (NCBI taxonomy): Eukaryota > Viridiplantae > Streptophyta > Magnoliopsida > Asterales > Asteraceae > Lactuca > Lactuca virosa. Next base: position 184,195,447 of record NC_136427.1, on the reverse strand, counting down.
ATCCCCGTAAGTAGATTAATCTGTATAAAGACTTGGAATCACTGATAAATCTTGTTTATAGGTTCATAATAACAATAATGAACTTAAACATAAGTTATACTTAAAGTACAGTAAAGATAACTCACTTACAAGGGTGTTTAGCGAGGAACCAGGCTCTGCGCGGGCAGAACTTCTGAGTCGAAGCCTCTTCTTCTCGGGGGTTTCCGGAACTCCAGGACTCGCTTCTAACACCTAGGGGTGCTACGGAAAAGCTTTGAGGGTTTGGTGGTGTTTGGGAGAGAAGTGGTGAGAAAGGTGTGAAGAAATGAAGTGATTTGAGCCTCTATTTATAGGTTGTGATGATGACTAACGCTGGGCGTTCCCTAGATGAATGTTGGGCATTCGAGGTCCACGTGTCACCATCTAGTGGCAAGGCGTGGGGAAGAAGCAGTGGCACAAATCGCGCCACGTGTCACTCGCTGGTTACTCCAAACACTAACTGTCTTCTAAAATCCGTAACTTTCATATACGAGCTCCGTTTTTTATGTTCTTTATATGCAAACTTAGGTATCGATGGGTTCTACAACTCTCGTTTAGACTCTGTTGGCTAATTTTGAAATTTTTTTAAAGTTATATTTTAACAGGTTTAGACAATTAAAGTCCGTTAAAAATTCATAACTTTGTCATCCGACGTCCATTTCGACTGTCTTTATATCGTTGAGCTCCTATTAACGAGATCTTCGATTCTTGTTTACGTTGTGTCGGCAAAAAATCGATCGTTCTAAAATTTTATTTCGGGTTGTATACTATTATGCAAACTCTTAGAAAATTCATAACTTCCTCGAATGAAGTCAGATTTGGACGGTCTATATATGCACGCTCTCGGTTTAACATAGACTATGAATTTTTTTTAGATTGCTTAGACTAAAAAGTATTTTGTCAAAAATTTACTTTTTATGTTACGCGGAGCCGTGCCGGTTTAATCGCAAAACTTCGACGGGTCATAACTTCTTCCTTATAAGTCAGATTTCAGCGTTCTTTATATGTACGGAATCCTTGTGATATATACTATAACTTGGTTAAGATTATCCACTGTAAATAATCTTATATCAAAAAGTCATTTTTTAACGCTCATTGTCTTTAAATTGACTAGCCCGAATCTGCAGGCGTTACAGTTATCTCCCCCTTAGGATGATTACGTCCCAGAATCATCAACAAAACAGGTTTTGTATAATGACTCCCACGTTATCTTCTCATCCTATGTAATAACCGTAACTCGTATGTTCCTTCAAATGAGTATCTAACTCTTGGACTTCTTGGCTGTTGGTTGTTCTCAATCTTGCACCCACTTTTAATATTACGTTAGAATTTCAATTGTAACCTTCGAGTTACACTCTCGATCCTTATTGGAGACTCATGCTTCTTCGTAAATAGACTTTACTTCGATTATCGTAATAGACAAATGGGTCATGTTCTAATGAACTCTCGTTGTATGATGCAATGCTTAGACTCAGGTCTTTTTGAGTCAGATTCCAGAATGGAATATACCTCCCTTCATGTTCTAATGTGATATAATCACATTCTAGCATTTAACACTTCTAGCTACTACTTTCACGGCGATCGTGATACTTCTATTGATCGCTTCCATTATCTTTCACTTCAATCTTCTGGCTTAAGTTGGACGTTGAACCACGTAACACACTCATCTTAGTCAGACTCGATTTGATATAATCATTAGGGTCGGAATGAAATTCATCTTCTTAGTCATTACGAAACGATGGTAGCGACAGACATGAACAAAATAGAATCAATTACTAGCGCCTTGATAGCCTTGTAACTTTCCCTTATCCAAGTGCAAGTCCTGTTTTTCCGGTAGTATAGGCCTCTAATACCTTTAACACCTACTCATACTCGTCCCAAGAATTATCTCTTAGTTTTCCAAGTCACCACACAAGAAAAATCATATAGCAACTTCACACATCAGATAACATAACCAAGGTTTATATTATTTCTTGAAACGACTACATAGATTTTCAAGTTTACCGTACACTAGGCCTCTTATAATATGCTATACCACATGATACCATCTATATTGCTACTTTATATCTCGCTCTTCGGAAATATATAGATCCTTACTCCTGATCCCTTGCATCCTCGCCTGCTTCATTAAGGATCATTTGGAATGCTCTTGCCTTTGGCTTTGGTGGTGTGTTTAGCTTTATAGCTCCTACCCTCGTTGGGCAGTCTTGTTTGAAGTGTCCTTCTTCACCACACATAAAGCAGAATTCTCTCTTGGTCGTGCATTTGTTGGCATAATGACCAGTCTTCCCGTATTTGAAGCAGGTCACCTCTTTAGAGCATCTCCCAATGTGTTTTCTTCTACACTTATCACACCACTTTTCTTCATTGATATCCCTATACGTCTTGTTGTAGGGGTTAGACTTCGGGAACCTATTTTTCTTTTCGGATCTTGAAGATCCATCAAACTTCCTTTTCTCTCCTACCTCAGCTCTCTCTAGAACCTTCTCCCTTAATTGTCCAGATGTCGGCTTTCAAGGTGGTTGCTTGTTTGACCATTGGACCAAAGTCTGCTGGTAATCCATTGGAAAACTTTTTGACCTTGGAGAGTTCAGTTGGAACCAAATAAGGAACAAGCTTCATTTTCTCCATAAAACTTGCAGCATACTCGGTGACACTCATTCTTCTCTTCTTCAGATTCTGAAACTCATTGTTGATCTCCAGAAGATCCTGATCAGAGCAGTATTGTATTTTCAATTGCACCAAAAAGTCTTCACAAGATATCTTCCTAGCTTTTCCCTTGGGCATGGTATCAGCTAGTAGCTTCCACCAGCTTAATACCCCAATCTTCAATAGTGTAACCGCGAGAGCGGTCTTCTGTTTGTTGCTGCAATCGCAACTTTCAAACATCATCTCCATCTAGGAGATCCAATCCATGACTTCCACCGGCTTTGGGCTTCCAGAAAGACTCGGCGGCTTGGATGCCATGAAATCCTTGTACTTACATCCACTTCCGTCACTCCCTCCATTGTGTTGGTTTCTTCTAACCATACATGGCTCAGCTTGACTTACAGTCTGACTAAAGTTTCCTTCCTCTGACTGTTGAATGTTCAGTTCAAGTTGTATGATGGGTATAGTAGGTTCGTCCTTATTATGTTGAAGTAGATGTCTTGTTTCTTCCATCTGACGATCCAACATCATTTATATCATCGCTTGTACTCCTGCCAGTGTGATTGGCTTGGGTGCAGCTGCTACCTCTGGTGCACTCAATCACTCGTGGCTCAGGTTGGCGGTTTCCATTAGCGATTATGAATCCGCTTCGGGTTCTCGCCATGTCGATCTATACACCAAAGTAGGCAAATTTAGATCTTTATTTACTGTAGACGTTTAAATCCTCTTTGTCACTCTGAAAAGCTACATGCCAATTCTAATACCGTAATCGAACGCTTAGAAATCTGAACACGTAAATTTTCCAGATCCGGTCGGCAATAGAACATAGATCCGATCAAATAATAACATAATTCATTTAGCACTTAAAAGCAATTTAGGCATCGTTCCTAAAATAATCTAGTGCTCGTGTCTATATATAGCAGACAGTCATCTCACAATCATCGCTTAGCATTCTAAGTTTAAGTCGAGAAAGGCTACAAATTCCTAGTTCACTTAAACAAATGCTCTGATACCAACTGTGACTTCTCCATTTTCACGGCCAGAAAAGACCGATTTGTTTATGCTTATTTAAAAATCAGAGTATCCTTTTTGAAGAATAATATTGCGGAATTCGTTCCTAGAAAACATGATAATGATATTATCAAATCATTTCCGAAGAAATGTATTTTATTTATGTTAAAACATTGGGATGTCATCGTCAATACATAAACATAAGCATAACGAAATATTACAAGCCTTACAGTAATTGGCCTAATACTCCTTGAATCTCTCAGTAGAATGTATCTTTCATATAGCCACCTGTGATACAATAAACTGAGTGGTTCAGGTTGGGAAACATGGTGAGTACATAGGGATTCCAATCCCACAATGTGATAATAATGTATATCTGAAACCTGCAAATCCAACTATTATCATTAACACATGTACATCATATCTCTAAAACAGTTTATGCCATCCCGTCGATTCCCATGTATAGATCATATACAACGATCTTACAAGATCTAGCCTAAAGGATCAATATGAAAAACAAACTGACGACACTGCTTCGGAAATTTCCTGGAAGAAAACGAGGATCAATAAGTACATCAAATGAGGGGAATGGAATAAGTTTCACCACGAACCTCCGTTCGTAAAAATAAACAACAAGACAATTAAATCAGGGGTGGTTATCTAGATAATTGTGCCTAGCAGTGGTCTGACATCGTGAGGTATTTTACCCCCAAACTCACCCTATCCGGTGATACAAAATCAGACATACCTGGTAGTGGTCTATTGCTGACACAATCTAATGGGCAGTCTACGAAGTTCCCTCAATTACTTCATGAAAGGAAACGCTGACACACAAAGTTCATCAAAAGAAAAGTATGGGGAGATACTAATAAAGTACTCTCGTACGCTCCTGTACCCCGACACACAATAATGTCAAAAAAAGGACTTTGTACATGATAATAATTGTGGCATATTATAGCACCCTGGTATGATTAGGACTCGTACCCCATAACATAATAATACCCCAACGCAAGCAGCACCTACGCCACAGAGCTTTGAAAAAGACTTGGTACATAGAAAGTACTTTTATACGTAGGACATACTTCACCGATCATCAATCTCCTCGAAAATAGTTTCTACTCTCCATTTCGATCACACACTTACCCTTAATAAGATACTACCCAATATCCAAACTTAATTGAACTAAGCATCTCTTTTAAGTCTTATTTCATCACTAAGCAAGCCTACAATGCTTATAATCAAATTTCAATACTAGCTCTGTTTCGGAAACACTATCCTAATTTAGTGTAACATTTTATACAGAGTATTAAGCATTAACACACATTTATCTACTCATTTATAATACTTCTATTATTATTATCATGTAAATACATCTCAACACATATAGAACCATGCCTGGTTCGCATAACTTGTATCATAAAATATACATATAACACATATTTCCAGATAATAAGCATATAACTCACATATAAACTTTCAACATATTTAATACTTTTATTAATACTTGTATTAAAATCATGTTCATGAAAGGGATTATGCACTCACTTGTTGAAGTGACGACTTGAAATTCGGGCAGCGCTTCGCTTCTAGCAACTATATTTTCCTTTGATGTAACCTAGCATTATTATCACTAAGTTTTAGTCTAATATTTATTGCAACTAGTTATTAGTATAGATTCATCATTAATTCAAAGTCTACTTTCATGATCTATCAAGTAAGGAACAACCAAGTAGGATCATATTGGAGGTAGGGTTCATTTTGTATACGAAGTATACTGTTTGGAAAACCCACTTTAAACACCTCACTAACTCACAGCCTAGACATCATAACCATAAGTACATCAATCAGTACTTCTGAGCCGAAGGCTCTTCTTCGCATGGCTTTCCGGCACTCCAGGACTCGCTTCTAACACCTAGGGGATGCTAGGGAAAAGCCTTGAGGGTTTGGGGGTGTTTGGTAGAGAAGTGGTGAGAAAGATGTGAAGAAATGGAGTGATTTGCGCCTCTATTTATAGGTTGTGAAGATGGCGAACGCTGGGTGTTCCCTAGCTAAGTGTTGGGCGTTCGTGGGCCACGTGTCACCATCTGGTGGCAAGGCGTGGGGAAGAAGCAGTGGCTCAGATCGCGCCACATGTCACTCGTTGGTTACTCCAAAAATTAATTATCTTCTAAAATCCGTAACTTTCGCATACGAATTCCGTTGTTGACTTTCTTTATATCCACGCATACGTATCGACAGGATCTACAACTTTCGTTTAGACTCCGTCGGCTAATTTTGACTTTCTTTTTAAAGTTATATTTTAACAGGCTTAGACAGTTAAAGTCCATTAAAAATTCATAACTTTGTCATCCAACGTCCGTTTTCGATTGTCTTTATATCGTTGAGCTCGTATTAACGAGATCTTCGATTCTCTTTTAGGTTGTGTTGGCTAAAAATCGATCGATCTAAAATTCGATTTCCTGGTTCTATACTACTATTCAAAATTATAGAAAATTCATTACTTCCTCAAATGAAGTCAGATTTGGACGTTCTCCATATGCACGCTCTCTATTTAACATATACTACAACTTTTGTTTAGATTGCTAAGGCTAAAATGTATTTTGTCAAAAATTTACTTTTTACGTTACGCGGAGCCGTGCCGGTTTAATTACAAAACTTTGACGGGTCATAACTTCTTCGTTATAAGTCAGATTTCAACATTCTTTATATGTATGGAATCCTTGTGACATATACTTGGTTAAGTTTATTCACTATAAATAATCTTCTATCAAAAAATCATTTTTATAACACTCATTGTCTCTAAATTGACTAGCCTGAATCTATGGGCATTATACAAGGTGTCCCATAAACTGCACATCGCGCAACCAGAACTCACACTTGGAGAACTTCACATACACGCTCTCTCTCCTCAGAGTATCCAATACCTCCCTCAAATGCTCCTCATGCTGCTCCTGGGTCTTGGAATAAACAGGATATCATCTATAAACACAATCACCGACTGAGCCAACATAGGCCTGCATACACGATTCATGGGATCCATGAATGCAGCTGGACCATTGGTGAGCCCGAAGGACATCACCACGAACTCATAATGACCATATCGAGTTCGGAAAGTCGTCTTTTGCATATCCTCTTCTCTCAACCTTATCTGATGATAACCTGAATGCAGATCAATCTTGGAAAAGCAAGATGCAACTTGAAGCTGGTCAAATAACTCGTAAATCCTCGAGAGTAGATTATGAATCTTCACCGTTAGCTAATTCAACTCCCGGTAATCGATAAACATACGATGCGACTCATCCTTCATATTCACGAACCAGATCGGCGCTCCCCATGGCGAACTACTCGGCCAAATAAATCCCTTGTCTAACAGCTCCTGCAGCTATGTAAACAACTCCTGCATCTCTAGAGGTGCTAACCGATAAGGTGTTTTGGCTATCTGAGCCGCACCAGGAACGAAGTCAATCTGAAACTCCACTTGCCTCTCTGGAGGCACTCTAGGAAAATCCTCCAAGAATACATCCGGGTATTCCCGAATAATCGGTACATCACCCACCATCATCTTACCCTTCTCCCGGGTATCCATCACACAAGCCACAAACCTTGTTCATCCCTGCTGAAGATAGTACCTGGCCCTGCCTGCTGAACAGAGAGCCGGCCCACGCTGAACACCCTCTCCCTGAATTACTAACTCTCCCCCACTTGGGCTCCGAATACGCACCAACTGATGCTCGCAATCAATCATTTCTCCATTGGGGCTCAACCAATCCATCCCCACAATAACCTTGCTCTCGCGCAGAGGAATACTAACCAAATCAATCGGGTACCACTCACTAAACAACTCCAAAACACATCCCCGATGAACCCTCGATACCCGCACACTGCGATCATCAACAATCTCAACCTCTAATGGACAATCTAGCTCCCTCAGAGCATCATCAAACCACTTGTTGAGCGCAAGAGACACAAAGGATTGGGTAGCCCCGAATCAAACAAAACTGTAGCAGAGATACCGTTCACAAGGAACAATCTTAAAAACAAAACACACATATATATGCAAGAAAACCAACATAAATAAAGATATAAGGAGAACATACACACCCTTCACCACATCAGGTTTTGCACGAGCCTCCTGAACTTTCAGCTGAAATGCCCTGCTCCTCACAACAAGCACATCCACATTGCCCTAACGGTCATCTGTAATCCGCAAGGTCGCCTGAGCGGGTGCTACAACTGATCTTGATGCTGCTAGACTCGGACAATCAGCATTTTTATGGACCCTCTGATTGCAATGAAAGTAAATCAGACCCGATCCCTGGGTGGTAGCTGTGCAATCCCGACTAAAGTGCCCAGTCTTGCCGCACTTGTAGCAGCCTGAACCACCTCCCCTACAAGCTCCATCGTACGTCTTTCCGCACTTGCCACAACATCCCCGACCCTTCTGGCCCATCGACATCGAATCAAAAAACTTGGGCCTCTTGCCCGAACTCTCAGAACTCTGAACATGATCCGGTTTTCTCTTTTTCTCAACCTCCAAGTCAATCTCCCTATCTCTGGCTCTCACCACCATATCCTCAAATGTCCTGCAACTGGATATACTCATAAACTGTCCGATATCGCTCATTAGCATATTGTGATACTTAACCTTCTTCATCTGCCCGTCCGCCACATACTATAGAACTAGAAACACCCTCTCATGAAACATAGTGGTGATCTCCGTCACCGTCTCAATAGACTGGCGAAGGTCCTGAAACTCCCTCGCCAACTGCTGGACCTCAATCACTGGTGCAAACTTATCCCGAAACCTCGTCACGAAATCATCCCAAGTCATAAACTCAACCGCCTCGTCTCCCAAGGCGTGTCCAACCTCCTCCCACCAATCACGAGCTCCGTCTTTCAGAAGGCAGGAAGCAAGTCTTACATTTTTCTCCTCGGGGCAACAGCTACTACGAAAGGTGTTCGTGGCATCCGATAACCAATACCAACTTACAATCTGGTCCTTATTCCCGAAGAACTCCGGAGCCCCACACGCCTGGAACTCACAGAAAGTCAAAGAGCGGGCTCCCATCACCACCACCATCTCAAAACGAAAAACGCCCAAGCACTCATCCAGAGTCTCTAAGATACCCTCCTCGACCGTACCAAAGATCACATGGGTCTGCTCAAGAATACTGAGGGTAATCTCTGTTTAAATGAACTCTTGCATCTGATCATCCATAAACCCGGCCGTGGAGCCTGAACCCGAACCATCACCGGTACCAGAACCACTACCAAAACCTCCTCGAGTGACCATCATACTGAAAATAAACCATATAAACCATCATAACATACTCGAAGAATCCCACATTCTACAAGCTTCATGGTATCATCGTGACTATCCTTGACTCGAGTACGGATCCTCTGCTTCTAGTAGTACGAGCACGTACTACCTTCCATATCTATCCGTACTTTCCTCAAGAATCACCCCGAATCCCCCAAGTTACTTAGTTATCAATCCAAACAATCCTTATCAAAATAAGGCCCTCGGTACCTAGTCACATCCTAGGTTCTCCCAGGGCTACCACCACACCACTCTCCGCGATCAGATGCAGAAGGAAATCCCTCTAAAACCTTCTAATTAGCTTACGAACACAATAACAAACCACCGACATAAGATAATTTTTCGAATGAAAGGTCTCACACTACAACGGTTGGATTCAAACAAGAGTTGCACAATAGAGTTAAACCTAACCTTATAAAATTATCTAATCTCAGTAATATGTATTTAGTGTATTATCTTAATAGTTAGTTGATGCTAATGGGAACTCCTAAAAGCACAAAGCAAGTATCATTTGAGCATTGAGTAATCAGAATCAAAGAATAGCCTAAACAGACCATCCTATCACTGACTGATCAGTACTAGCATGCAAGTCTACAAGCTCATGCAGTAGGCATATAAAATCATATCTCCTAGCATTCTATCGTGCAATTCTGAGCAGATCCTTAGCCATAATCTAGCATGTGATTCATAGATTCACAATTCAAAGCATATCAAAAAACATGTATGGGTATTCTGGGAACCTTACTGGAGCTTGTTCGATTGCATGCACCACACCTTCCTTTATAAAAATTTCTTTTATAAAACATTTTTTCTTATGAAAAATCTACCAAATCCTTAGTTTGAGTTCAAGTACACCTGAGAGTATGCCTGAATCCCTCAAACCATGGATCTGATACCAACTTGTAACGTCCAAAAACTCATAACCAAAAGATTTTTTTTACATATATATACCATTATCCAAACATGTTTATCAAAAAACCATAAAGTATTCAAAGTATATCAATAAACATCCCAAGAGTATATCAGATTCAAATAAGCGGAAAATTATGTTGTGTGCAATGCGATCACCCCGAGCTCTTCCCCTTCAAATAGCAAGCACCTAAAACATAAACTAAAAACCATAAGCACAAAGCTTAGTGAGTTCCCCAAAATACAACATACCATACATATATGACAACTCAAGGTTGTACCGAGTGTATTTCACCCCCGAGTCTATTTCAACTCATATGTCATCACAAGGCTGTACCGGGTCTTTTTTACCCCATATATATATATATATATATATATATATATATATATATATATATATATATATATATATATATATATATATATATATATATATATATATATATAGTGAGAGAGAGAAAGAGAGAGAGACAGGAACACATGCATACAACACATACATCAGGAGTTACAAAGACTACAAGAACATGCAATCCCTAGTGTCCTACAATATAGTGAGAAAACTCACGTCGCAAAGCAGCTTAAAAGTGAACACGTCCTCAAAATCCCACAACAGGTGCTAGGTGCTACCTAGATACCCACATGAGGAAAAAACATAATTTACCTATTGTGGAAGAACAAAATCAACAAATAAAAAGTCAACCCACAAGGTCAATGGTCAAAGTCAACAGTCAATGTTGACTCGAACTGACCACCATTACGTGGTCTTCCTTGGCCACGTCGTGGTTCGCATACTACAAAACAATCGGGAAAATCCATGTCGCCACGCCGTAGTGACCTAGGACCACGTCGTGGTTCCAACAACTTAAGGCATTAAGCTGTTTTCTTCGATTCTAATAACTCTAAAGCTCATATCTAGTCCAAAATCTTATCTAGAACGGTAAACCTTCTAACGTTGTGCATTAGGACCACCCAAAAGGTCCAAAACCCAAATTTCTATGTTCCCAAAGGGTAAATAAGGTAATAACTTAACCAATAAGCACTTATTCCACAAGGTCCGAAGTCCATTCTTTCTAGAAGTGATTCTAGCACCAAAACTAACCTAAAAGTTGGTGCTTTATAGACATGCATGTCTAATGCATGTCTTGAACCCATATTAGGTCAAAAATAGGGTTTTATGACCTAATCTCATGCATGGCTCAAAAACCCAACCAAACTCCAGATCCATGGCATAAAATACACCAAATGTCCTAGAGATTCATAAAGTTGCAAACGTTTTGAGATCTCATCATCTCAACAAACAAGAACAAGAAGTTAATGGGACAAAACTCAAGATCTACCAATCTAGCATGATAAAAATCGAGTCTTGGACACTTACAAAGGTCCAGAAGAATGCTAGGGTGAAGAATGGAGACTTTCTTTCTTGATATTTGTTTCTTCTTCTTCTTTATTCATTCTTTAACTTCAAGGAACACCAAAACTAGCTCAATAATGGAGGAAAGTGATTAGGGTTTTCTTTGGGGCTTGAGAGGACTGATGGAGGATGAGGATGAGCAAACCCTAGTCTCCTCATTCCTTTGAATATGGAGCAAACCCGAAAAATTATGTTTTGCATGCCAGCTGCCACCACGTCGCGGCCAATACAGCCACACCGGGTGACATGGATACATGCGATCCATATCGCCTTGCCACATCATGGCGGTGCCTCCACCACGACATGGCAATCCCTAAAATGACAATTTAATTATGAACGATGTACCTCAAGATCCGGGCGTTATATGAATAACTATTATTCAAGTTCAACAATTCCTTGTTGAAACTAGTACCAAATACTCCTACATCAGGCTATGGTTCTTGAGCGGCTTCAAGTTCCATGGGCCCCCTACTTGCTTTGTCACCAGAATCTTGCTTTCTAACAACTCAACTTTCAGAAGAATAAGAGAACTTATTTTTGGTGGGTTTGTATATAAAAATCTAAATGTCCTTTTAACATATTCTATATATATATATATATATATATATATATATATATATATATATATATATATATATATATATATATATATATATATATAGAGTGGATTTTAGGATTAGAAGCTTTAGTCTAACATAAGTTTTAAATCCATAAAACATTAAGTAACATATGGATGGAGTATTTCCATACATATTTTTTATAAAGTGTATTACCTCGTCATTAGTTGGTGTAAGTATTTGAAATACAATTTATAGTGATTAAGATATTTTCCAAAAGAATAAAGGAAGATAATTTCCACTGATTAGAAAGTAAACTTTATCCATTAAGGTTTAATTCATTATTTATAATCAATAAGGCTTTAGATGGTTCAACTGGTTTTTTTATCAACTTTATATTTGAAAGCTTCAAAAAAGGTTTCACAATTATGTTTAACATGTATAATACAATTACAACGACTATAGTTGTCAATAAAGTTGATTTGGTATCTTTTGCTAAATCCTAAACATTCATTAGAAAGGAAGTCTTACATCATAGTGTATAGTTCCTTAATAATTATTTTCTCTATTAGTGAAAATATTATTAGGAATCTTTTATATATAAATACAATTCACATATGTCAAACAAACTACATTATTTTCCATCTAGGATCCCTTTCTTGAAATTGGAATATGTGCATATCATTTATTTAATAAAGATAACAATGTCTTTAAATAAGTTTGATTTTAAACAAGCTTAAGTCAAATGTGTTTGAATATAGGACTTGTTTATAAAATTTTGATATTTACTTTATAATTATAATAAGAGATCTAGTATCATAAATAGAAGTTAACCATTCTGGAATACGAATATGATCATTATGAAAAAAAGATTTAAGTAAATAATCAAAAATTTAAATAAAATAACTAAGACATATATTTAGACATGCTAAATTTAAAACATACATTGTTCCAAAACAAACTTTGTTTTACATTACATGTACATTATACTCTAAGTATAAATAATAAACTAAATTCCAGGAGTGCAATTTCAACTTCTTTGTGCTCAGCTGGTAATTCTTCTTGAAATATCTACAAGCCAATTACATATATTAGATTAAACATTAAGTACCAAGTAATTCAGTATTATATTGTCGCACCCCCAAACCAGAACGGCGGAAACGTTCGGGGGCGGAGGACTTTAGGTAAGTATCACAACACATGCAATATAGTAATCAAAGTATAAACAACCATTGCATTAATAAGTATAAGTTTTACATAAGTGTTTAAACATTACATATTCAAACACCAAAGTAGGTACAGTAGAAGACAAGAGTCGCGGTACGGTACTAGGTAGTCTTCTCCAAAGGCTTCGGGAGTGTACATGTCTACTGGATTCCTGAGAATACAAGTTATTTCGAAAGAGTAGATCAGCATTTAAGCTGGTGAGTTCATAAGTATTTTAGTTCTGTTGAGTATACCCTTAGTTCTTTGGATAAGTTCACTGGTTTCTCCAGGAAATCCTATATTTCCTGAGGTGATTAACTGATAACCTCAATAGTTTCCCTCTGTAATTACTTAGTTTATACTGATTATATATAACCTAATATCGAATGGACAGTTAATTGGGTGTATCTGCCCTAAGCCCACAACCAAACAAGGAACAGGAAGTAAGGCGGAAGTCACACATTTCACTGTCAATCGGATATTACTTATATATAACTATGATGTAATAACTAAGGAATTATAGAATTAACCACTAAAGGTATTTTATGTTATACTAGTTTACAAAGATTGAATGACTAAGTTTCATTTGATAAGTGGTTTAATCCCATATACCGTTTCCTTTATATACGTGGTTTAATCCCATAAACCGTTTCATTTGTAAAAGTGGTTTAATCCCATAAACCGTTTCATTTGTAAAAGTGGTTTAATCCCATAAACCGTTTCATTTGTAATAGTGTTCTAGTTATATATGTCCTATATAGATCTATACACAAATTCACGCTCTCCATACAAGAGATTCTGGCTAATAGGTCAGGACTTAAAAGTCGTACTTAGATAAGTACACCGTGAAGGGTCTCACAAATTTATTGTTCCAACGAGATTAACGATGTATTATTATTACCCTGTGAATGCTAACTCTGGTACTTTATATCGCACCCTTGGTTAATGCAAACCCGGTATGATGTATTATTACCTCGTGTTTGCTAACTCTGGTACTCTGTATAGTACCATTGCTTATGCAAACCCGGTATGATGTATTATTACCTCGTGTTTGCTAACTCTGGTACTCTGTATAGTACCATTGCTAATGGAAACCCGAAATGATGTATTATTACCTCGTGTTTGCTAACTCTGGTACTCTGTATAGTACCATTGCTAGTGCAAACCCGGAATGATGTATTATGACCTCGTGTTTGCTAACTCTGGTACTCTGTATAGTACCATTGCTAATGCAAACCCGGAATGATGTATCTTTACTTCTTTAATATGTTGTTCGTATATTAAAGGTATTATACATATCTTGGTATAGTTGAATGAATTTTGGTAATTTCCTTGGAAAGTATACAGTCGTGAATCATGCTTGTATATTTTGTTTTGAATCATAAATTATACCTATTATATTTATATGTTCTATCTGATTAGCATGAATTCTCATAGATGATCACCTTTGCTCAGCCTGATACAAAGGTAATGATACTAAAAGGAGTAACCTTTTATACTCATATATGTATAATATATATATAATTAATAAGGTAACGACCTTCGGACAAATAATACAACCTTAATTCCACATCCAAACAAGGAAAAGGAAATAAGATAATTCATTAGTCCTAAGCCCTTCAAATCTTATTTATATATTTATACATATATAAACATGATTTTGGCATTTATACTTTGAAATAGCTTATAAAACATTTTTCAAAGAATTTAACGGAGTTTTACATGACTTTAAAGATATGACATGGCTTCAAGTCATTTTGAAAGTATTTGGTAATTCTTAAAAGCATACGGAAACACTTTGTGTGATTATTATCACATACAGTTATTAACACAATTTATTATTGTGTTAAGTATTCCCCCCCCCCCCCTAAAAATCATATAAAACCATTTAAAAAGGTATATTATAGGGGTATGAACTCACTTTGATAAGCGGTGATTCAGGTAGCGTTTCGTTTCCCGGAAAGAGTTTATTTGACGAGAAACCAGCTCAAATCGGGCAGAGTTTCGACTGGAGAGAGGATAACTTCTCAAGAATTCCGGGGCTCCGGGGCTTGCTTCGGGCTTTAGACACGATACCGGGGCCTTGGGGTGTCGTGAGAAAGTCGAGGGGGGTGAAAATGTGAAATTTGGTGAATTTAGGGGTGAAAAATCCCTTCCATCCGAGAAGGCTCGCACCCTTTATATAGGGATGCGAGGGTGCGGTCAGCAGACAGGTGGCGAGGCGAGGGATGAGTCAGCAGGACACGCGTTGATCATGTGAGAGGTACACGAGGCGAGACTTTGGACGTGGAGGCTTCTGAGTGGGCCGAACTTCGGTCCAATGGAAAGAGGCCACGAAGGTCCGAGGGGTGTTCGAGGAGTGTCGCGGTGTGTCTCATGCGAAGTCTGTTGGCTGCTAATTGGACCTCGGTCTCGGTCCAATCAAATGGTGACACGGCGAACTTTGGTCCTATCAGAAGGTGACACGTGGAGGCTCGCATGCGAGGGTGACGTGGCAGAGGAATGACTCATGCGAAATTTCCCGGTTTTCAACATTTTCTTGATTTTTGTGCCAAAAACTTGCGAAAATCATAACTTTCGCATACGAGCTCCGTTTTTGGCGTTCTTTATATGCACGCGTAGGTAAAATCATACTCTACGATTTTCGTTTAGACTTCGTCGGCTGATTTTGATTTTATTTTTAATATTATTATTTTTAACAGACCGGGATAGGAAATCCGTTAAAAATTCATAACTTCTTCATCCGACGTCCGTTTTCATCTGTCTTTTTACCGTTGTGCTACTTTGACGAGACCTTCGATTCTCGTTTAAGTTGCATCGGCTAAATATCAATCGATTTATATTTCGAATTTTTAGCTGTCTACTGCTAAACCGAAACTTAGAAAAATCATAACTTCCTCATACGAAGTCAGATTTTGACGTTCTTTTTATGAATGTTCTCGGTTTAACATATTCTAAAACATTCATTTAAATTGTTAAGGCTAAAAAGCCTTTTATCGAAAATTTAATTTTTACACTAAACAGTGTTTTGCCGGTTTTATAGCGGATTTTCGATTGGTCATAACGTCTTCGTTATAACTCGGATTTCAGTGTTCTTTATATTTTTGGAAACCTTGTTACAAACTCTACCACTTGGTTCATCCCAATTACCATTATTGATCAATTTATTTTTGGCCAAACTTTGACTGGTGTCACATATATGAAAAGTATAAGTTCTATCTAGTAGATACCTGAAGTAGTAGTATCTTCAAATATTTTCTCAGATAAGAGGGACAGTTCCTCTTCCAGTGTCCTATTTCTTTGTAGAAGAAACATGTTCTATCATTGCGGGCCTTCTTGGACTTAATTATTAGGCTTAAAGGTGCCATTTCCATGATATGATGGCCTCGTAGAGCACACAAGGTGACTATCTTCGACCTTGCATTCTTCATAAGTTTGTACTGGCTCAAACCATAAATCACTACATATTTGTAATATTTGCTTTACCTGATGAAACATGTAAAATACTTCTAATCCTTCCAGCTCTTTCCAAAAGCTAAGAATGATTGTACCCATAGTAGTCTCACAGACATCATTAGAATCACATTTATGTATCCACCGGATATCATGTTCAGGTAAATCGTACAAAGAAGGTGGTTTAGGAATAGGACCTTTAAGGATATATAATTTCTGATTTCTTATGAGAGTATCTTTTAAGGGACCATACCATTCTTTGAAACTTTGACCATCAAATGTTATGTAGTCTTAGAGATCATCAAGTTTATGATGATGCATGGTAAAGAGATCGGATTTTATTCGCATCTACAAAATTTAACAAAATCCATTTAGTAATTTTAATATTTAATCTTTAATAATTAATACCATTTTAGTTTCTAAAACATTAATTATCAAAGTGTAGGACCCAAGTTGCAAAACAGATAAATGGTTAGGTATCCTTTATCCCATTCATTTGATTATTTGAATCCAACTAGGTAGATATCGATTATCAATTATATACTAGTATATAATTCCTTTATGGGATTGATAATAACAAAGTTTAATAGACATGTTTGGTCTCATCTATGCTTTAGATATATGTTGTTTATATATCCTTTATCACAACAAATTTCTAATCAAATCATCTAGTTTGAAGAGCTTGTGTAGCCGGCCTATAACTTCATTATAGAAATCACGAATGTACCCTGACCATCTAAAGGTAACACTAAGTGGTAAGATGGCCTTTATCCTACTAGTGTATAAAAGATATGTTTGAGTGTTATTCAAATATGATTGCATATATATGACGTTTATAAGGGGTCTTTGATGTTATATAATTCTAGTTTTAAAAACATATGATATCATGGTTATTACATGCATATAGTAATCCATGGTACCAATTTTCAAAAAAAATCACTTTTAAAGGTTCCATATAAAAAACTAGTATTTCAGTTACAAAAATTCACCATTTTTAGACTTATAATTTAGTATTTCAAAATTTGCCATTATTAATGTTTCTATAAAATAGATTTTATTTTAAAACAATAACGTGTTATATCTTATGTTCACATTATAAATTTTGAAAACAAAACTCCATGTGATGTATATTTTCTTCAAAAATTAGTTTGACATGTGAAAAACTAATTTATCAACCACGCATAATAATCAACATTATAATAAACAACACAAGCATACATAATAGCACAAAATAAGCTAAAATCTAATGAAACTTTTATGAGCCAACATAAAAGAGTCAAGTACTTTTCAAAGGGACTAAATGGACCAACTCTTCAAGTGTTCTTCATGTTGACTTCAAGCTCCCATTTGTAATGACAACCAACTTTGTAGCAACTTTTGCAAGATTTTATAAAAGTCACAAAACTTTTATAAAAACTCATAAAATCTGTGGGCACCTCCAAGGTATTAAAAAATGGCCATATTCATCATCTTGTTACATTTTATATAAAGTAAATCTAGTCTACAACTAATCTATTACATAAAATAACAAATATGAAAAACTAGCTACTTTTTATTACATGTTTTATGGAAAAAAATAATATTTCAAACCATTTTAAAAGTCCACATAAAATAACAACAAAACAAGGTTCATGGCTTGTTTATACATTTTAGATACATCTAGCATACAAAACAACATTTATTTTTCAAAGACAACTGTAATGAGAAAATATCCATGAAAATTTTTGTCACATAAAATAACAATTATAAAGTTTTCATAGAAAATATGTACAAACTTATTTTCTAACAAAAACAAGTTATCCATATTTTCCAAAAACCAAGATTATCCTAATAATCATAAAATCTAACCAAACTTGCAAGGTGGCCGCGATATAAATTGTTGGGTTTTATTCAAAAACTAGTTTCAAAAACTCAAGATTTAGCAAAGGAAGACTTAGTAATTTCGAATAACTTAAAACTAGTTTATACCCACCATGGATCTTCTTTTGAAGTTTGGAAAGAAGAACACCAACCAAAGAGTAAGGAAGAAGATGAGAACCTTTGTAGCCTTTGAGTCCTCAAGGGGAGGCTTGAATGTTGATTAAGAATGTAAGTAAAACTCTCCCTAAGATGGACACCGACAATGATCGAAATTGATGTTGATGCTAGTCCAAACCCCTTAAGCCTTTAAGATTTAAGTTCATAACCAATATAAGCTTAAAGAGAGCAAAAGCAAGTAAGCAATCTTCAAGTGTTTTACCAAAAAAACTAGAGAGAATGAGAGATGGCATGCAAGCTACGGTTTTCTCTAATGCAAGAGTATGATATTTGAAATCCTTTCATAAAGCACAATCTTAGACCATAAGTCCTTAACACTTTAAGCACATCATCTTCTTATAGTCTACTTATCTCCCATTTACCTTAAGATATGAATTCTTTTCCTTTAAATAATGAAAAGGCCATGACATGTACAAGTCATGCATGCCTATGTTTTGATGAATAAAAAGAATACATTCTTCATTAATTTTATAAACTAGTTCATATAATTAATAAACATTAACATTTGCTAAATGAAAAAAGTCCTTATGGTCCAAAATGTTATACATAACTTGATAAGTCATAACATATTATTTAATGTGTTCTTGCTAATGAAAATTATTATTTCCAAGAAATAAATAATTTCCAATTAATTATAAGTTTATTGAATATTTATTAAAATCAATTTAATAAATAACCAATTGTATCAAGTTGTTGTTAGTGTGACCCTTTAGGATCATTTATTATCTAGAGATAGATATAGAGAGGCAAAGAGAGATAGAAATAGAGATGGAGATAGAGATGAAAAGAGAGATAGAGATATTGATAGAGAAATAAAAAGAGATATCGAGAGAGAGAGATATGAAGAGAGATAGCGGTAGAGATATGGAAAGAAGTAGAGATAAAGATGTAAAGAGATATACAGGATGAGTAATGAGTCATAGAAAGAGAGAGTAAATGTATCGAGATACAAAGAGAATAGAGTATGAGTATAAAGATAAATACATATAGAGCATGAAAATAGAGATAAAGAAAGAGTACGAGTATAGAGGGGAAGAAAGAGAGAGAGAGAGAGAGAGAGAGAGAGAGAGAGTATGTGTGTAACGTCCATTTTCGAATCATTTCCAATTTCGGGGTGGTGATCTAGGATTGGGTATTAGCAGGCTTAGGACCCTTGAAGAATTCCAGTTTAAACTCATTTGGGGGTGGATGATGTAATTTGTATGATCCGAGTATTCAGTTCGTGCTTCGGAGCCAAAGGGTATTTTGGTAATACATCGGCTCAGGCTTCTATGGAAATTAGATGTTTGTTCGGCATATGGTAAGGAAGGTATGAGTTGATTGAAGTATAGAGCTTTTCGTTACCTTTTCCTGGATATAAGGGTCGTCGGAATCGGATTTATGATGAGGAACTTGTGGCTTTCGGAGTATCTTAGGGTTAAGGGTTAAGCAGTACGCGGGGCGTATATATGTGTACGCATGGCGTACTAGTCCTAAAGAAATTATACGGGGCGTAAAATGATGTATGCGGGTCGTACTGATGCGAGGTAGGATCGCGCCTTCGGGCACGTATGCGGGGCGTACAATGGTGTACGCGGGGCATACGTGTATCTTAATGAAAACCCTAAATGTTGATGTTCTACCCTATATAAACTCATTCAGTCTTTAGGGATGGCCTCTTTACCAACCTCCAAGTTCTCAAAACCCTATAAATCGTCCTTTAGCCTTCATGATGGTATTTTGAGCTCATGGTGTCCATTTTGGTTTGTTTTAGTCCATATCCAAGGAGTAGAAGATAGGTGAAAGATTGAGGATCAAGGAAGAGCTTATGGATCTGGATTATGTGCTTCATTTCCAACTTGTTTGAGGTATAAAGCTATGAACTTGATCATTGATGTCTTAGATATATCATTTATGAGTTTTGGTTCCTTTTAGTCCCATGGATGTGATCTGGTGGCTAGATGCCACTCCAGGAGCTTTGAGCTGCTCCTCTTGGTGTTTTCAAGGTTCAAGTTCCATAAAGATGACACCTTTAGGGTTTAAATCCATCCATGCATGAGTTTGGGTCCTTTCCATGGTAGTAGAATGTTATATTTCATGGTTGGGTCTTCTTGGGGAATGCAAAGTCACCAAGTCAATGATTTTATGGTTCTAGACGCATTTTGGGACTCAATTATGGGGTTTGGACATCTGGATCTATGCATTAAGAACTTAATGGAAGGTTTGGCTCATTGGGTGAGTATGTTGGGCGTACAAGTCTGTACACGTAGCATACAAGCCAAACAACGAATACGCTAAGCGTACAGATGAGTACGCCCCCGCGTACTCCGTCAGGAAGGTTTTGCATGTTGGGCTTCAGTTTGGGCTATGGAAGTGGTTTTATCATCTGTTCTGGTAGGATCGATAGTTGCCTATGGAAGAACTATTCGGTTTAAGCACTATCGTTGCTAGGAGAGGAGCGGTAGCAGGAAAATAGTGGTGTCAGTTGCATGAGTTGTTTGGTCATTGGATATATCAGGGGAGTTATACGTTCTCATGGGTTGTATGTGGTTAGAGTGTAGTGGTTCTTTGAGAATGGAAGTTGGGGTGAAGATTTGTCAGTCAGGGTAAGGGTTATGGTTTCTAGTCGCCGACATAGGAACTCAGAGAATTGGTAAGGGATCATGGGAGCTGATTTGGATTATCAGACTGGCTAAGATTTCATGAGTATTCTTCATGATTTCAGAAATTGGGAGATCATCGAGTTGGTTAAAAATGGAACGTTGGTATTGATTAGTGCAGGTCGTAGGCAGTTCATGCTATATGAGGTTGATGGGTTGGGAACCCATCGGGTTTAAGGGATGAGAGAACTTCGTCGAATCCTAGTGGGGAGAATCGATCAGGTTGTCGGATGGCAGGAAGGGTTTGAACTAGGGAAAGTTTCACATCCTGCCCAAGAGGAGAGACGACTCAAGTGGCCTTTATATTAAGGTTGTGTAAGTGGGATTTCAGAAAACTTCCAACCGCTGGTCGGCGTCTTCTTTATTATGCATGGCAGGCTTGTGGTTGAGCCTAGGTTGAGGGATTCAAAATTCGAAGTATGAACCAAACACATGATTGGATGCAGTGGGATGCAAGTTTCGGCTCAGGATGAGTGGGGTTGTGATGGTTTGAGGTGTGGTAAGGCCATGGGTGGTACCCATGGTCAGCTTGAGGTATTGTAAAACAACGATTGGATCGTAGCATTCACCAGTTCGAGGTAGACCACTGTTGGAGGTGGTCATGAGCGTATCGGGGGAATCAATTCGTTCCTTGGGCACGCCGGTCAGGATTGTCGAGGAGTATCTCTCTGATTTAGGTTGAGGACCATTGGGGTCCGGGGCGGAGTCGAGCCTGTATTGCTCTAGAGGGGTGGGACCCGTGGGTGGGGCTGCTCCATGGTATAGTTGGGTGGGACCCGTGTGTGAGGCCTGTGTGATTATAGAAATCCAGGTGGAACCTGGTGGTTAGACAGGGTCCAAGACTGGTAGTCTCAGCAATGGGTTGGGAACCTTTATATCTTAGTCTAGTGAGGGATTGTCTTGAATCAGAAGGTTTGGGGGTGAAATGCAAGTGCAGATCCGTGGATCTCGGGTTATGAGTTAAGTATTGGGTTGGTTTTTGGGTGGGATCTCGAGTTCGGAATCACGAGTGTTTATGTGCAGGATTTTCTTTTCAGTGGGATAAGAACCGGGGTATCTATATACCGAGGGCATCAATCGAGGGGTTCAAGAGTAAGGAATAAATTCAGTTTTGATGATAGATCAAGCCATTGTGATTGTGTCTTGGATTGGTTCTCTTCGTGAAGGGCATCAAGATAAGTCAAGACAGTATTATTGATTTAGAACTCATGTGTGGAGTCGCTTGTTATTTGGAGAATATGTTAGGTCACTTGCAGTTTGGGTTAAATAATTTCAGAGTAAAATATTTGACCCTGTTGCGCAACTCTCGTCTGAGTCTAACCGTTGCAGGGATAAGTCTTCTACTCGAAGGATTATATGAGCCTTCTGTCAAGTAAAAGTGTTCTGCAACGATAATTGGTCTGTGGTTCTGTTTTCTAGTGGGAACTTCAAGTTATCAGAAGTTGAGTAGCCAGTAGGAAGGTAAGTGGAATGGTTTTGGCAATGGTTCAGTATGGGCGGTCTGTTAGGGAGTCGGACCATCTCAAGACTTCAGATTTCAGGTTGAGTAGACGTGGTTGCTTCGCAAGGGATTATTTTTTTCTGGTGAAGAAAGGATTTGTTCATCTTCGGGTTGGAGAGTCTTGCCAGTGAGAGACTTGTAACGCCCTATTTCGAATCGTTTCCTATTTCGGGGTGGTGATCTGGGATTGGGTATTAGCAGGCTTAGGACCCTTGAAGAATTGTTGTTTGGACTCATTTGGGGTGGATGATGTAATTTGGATGATCCGTGTATTCGGTTTGTGCTTTGGATCCAAAGGGTATTTTGGTAATATGTCGGCTCAGGCTTCTATGTAAATTGGATGTTTGTTGGGATATTGTAAGGAAGGTACGAGTTAATTAAAGTGTAGAGCTTTTCGTTACCTTTTCATGGATATAAGGTTCGTCAGAATCGGATTTAAGATGATAAAGTTATGGCCTTCTGAGTATATTAGGGTTAAGGGGTAAGCAGTACGCGGGGCATACATATGTGTATGTATGATGTACTAGTCCTAAATTCGTTATGCAGGGCGTAAAATGATGTACACGGGGCATAAAATAATGTACGGAGGGCGTACTGATGCGAGGACGAATCGCGCCTTCGGGCACATACGCGGGGCATACAATGGTGTACGCGGGGCATACGTGTATCTTAATTAAAACCCTAAATGTTGATGTTTTACCCTACATAAACTCATTAAGTCTTTAGGGTTGGCCTCTTTACCAGCCTCCAAGTTCTCAAAACCCTAGAAATCGTCCTTTAGCCTTCATGATTGTATTTTGAGCTCATGGTGTCCCATTTGGTGTGTTGTGGTCCATATCTAAGGAGTAGAAGATTGGTTCAAGGTTGAGGATCAAGGAAGAGCTTATGGATCTGGATTATATGCTTCATTTCCAACTTGTTTCAGGTATAAAGTTATGAACTTGATCATTGATGTCTTAGATCTATCATTTATGAGTTTTGGTTCCTTTTGGTCCCATGGATGTGATCTAGTGCCTAGATGCCACTCCAGGAGCTTTGAGTTGCCCCTCTTGGTGTTTCTGAGGTTCAAGCTCCATAAAGATGGCACGTTTAGGGTTTAAATCCATCCATGCATGAGTTTGGGTCCTTTCCATGGTAGTAGAATGTTATATTTCGTGGTTGGGTCTTCTTGGGGCATGCAAAGTCACCAAGTAAGTGACTTTATGGTTCTAGACGTATTGTGGGACTCAATTATGGGGTTTGGACTTCTGGATCTATGCATTCAAAAATTTATGGAAGGTTTCGCTCATTGGGTCAGTACGCTGGGCGTACAAGTCTGTATGTGCAACGTACAAGCCAAACAACGAGTACACTAAGCGTACAGATGGGTACGCCCCGCGTACTCCGTCAGGAAGGTTTTACATGTTGGGCTTCGGTTTGGGCCATCTGTTGGGCCTAGTTGCATTGGGCCCTATTGGGCCATCAGGCTTTGGGCTGTTAATATTTTGTGAAGGCCTACAATGGGTTTGGGCCCAATTTGGAATATTAGGCCATGGATTGGGCCTTAGGTGATAATTGGTAGTTGGGCCTTATGGATTATATGGTTTGGGCCTAAGTCTTGGTCCAAACTAGGTGAGGGGTCAATTGGTCTTTTTACCCCAAGTATAGATTATAGATATGGATTGGGGCACAAATGTTGATTTGGTGTTGTTATGATATTGACAATTCGGGGACCTGTCAGCCAACAGCCGGGGATTTTTTGTATGATTCGACTGTGCGAGATGAGTCTCCTCACTATGTTTAGCGTGTCGATGGTACCAATGTCGGCCCATGATTTGTTATGCCTAGTATGCTTGTTGTCTGCATGACTCTTGTATGTGTTATGCGTATTACGTTTACCGAGCGGGGCCTGATGAGTATATTGTATGCTGGTTATTTGTAGGTGTGTTTATGATTACTGGGTATGACCCGATGTCGGGCAGGGCCCAAAGGCTAGTCTGTATGCTATTTATCTCTATGATTATGACATATGTTGTTTGTTCATATGTTTATATGCTTATATGTTATATGTTATATGTTTATATGTTTATATGCTTATATCGGGCGGTGGCCCGATACCAGGCGGGGCTTGATGACTGAAAGAGCTGTATACCGAGCGGGGCTTGATATCGGGCGGGGCCCGATACCGGACGGGGTCCGATGTTGGGCGGGGCCCGATGACAGGGCGAGGCGCATTATGTGTTTATTTATTTATGTATGGTACGTGGTATTTTGGGGAACTCACTAAGCTTTATGCTTACGGTTTTCAGTCATGTTTTAGGTGCTTCGGTTTTTAAAAATGGAAGAGCTCAGGATGATTGCAGGGCACACACCGCATGTTTCCGCATCCTGTGATTTACACTGGTTTAATGATGTTTTGTTATATCTTGACTACCTTGGTTTTATGGAAATGCTATGTATTGATGATTTATTAATCTAAAAACGAAAAATTTATGTCATTATTTTTAGGACGTTAGAGAGAGAGAGAGAGAGAGAGAGTAGAAAGAGAAAATGAGAATAAATATTTAGAAACTAAGGAAGGAGAATGAGAATGAGTATCATATGAGAGTCTAATGACAACTTCAGTAGTTGTAAGTCCATTACTATTGCTATTAGAGAAAATGGTTGAGTTATCAATCTTTAATTGATAAATGTGTTTTGAAATAAGGATTACTCACTAAACTCTTTATACCTTATCTTTATATTGACATGTGTTTTCCAGGTAAAAGTATTTAAAAAGTAAGGATCGAAGAAGAGAGGGAGAGAGAGAGAGAGAGAGAGAGAGAGAGAGAGTAATGCCCAACTAGGATCATTGTATTTAATTTTCTTTGAACCAATCATGTTGATAACTACTTGTACTGGGTTATTAATATAAGCATACACCAATGTGTTTTATTTAATAAAATTGAAGATTTTGAGTGTACCTTATGTTAAAAATCCAGGTGCCACACAATGAGAGGGGAAATTTCAATTAAGAAAAATAAGGTTGAGAATGCAAGAATGAATTTGGGGTAGCGGAGATGTTGGTGGCAGCGATGGCGTAGTTGGTAGTGGTAGAGGTAGCGAAGGTGGTGGTGGTCGGTGGTAGAGGTGGAGGTAGCGAAGGTTGTTCTGGTGGCAGGGGTAAAAGTGGTGGTGGCAATGATGGTGGTAGTAAAGATGGGGTTGACAACGGTTACAGAAGTTGCAGAGGTGTTGGCGGAGGTGCCAGTGGGGAGGTGGAAGATGATATGGGATGTGGTGGATACATATATGATTATACTTAAAACTGTAATCACATATGAATATTACCTCTCCCCCGTTGCGCCAATACAATGAATCATTTTGCGGTAAAAAATAAATGTGTGGCTTAGAATGACTCCTCCATTCTCAACCTTTTTTTCCTCAAATGAACTTACATCTCTCTCTCTCTCTATATATATATATATATATATATATATATATATATATATATATATATATATATATATATATATATATATATATATAGATATATATATATATATATATATATATATATATATATATATATATATATATATATGTCAACACCCTATGTGTCTCACCAAGCTTCCTAGCATGACGCATTAAATTTTATATGTGTATCGAGTAACAAAGTTAAAGACAATAATTATTGAGTGTACATGAGACATTATTATTTGGGCAGGTACTTTGAATTAGGCTTTAACTTATGTGATGATAAATTATTGAAACATATTTGCAGTTTTTATTTTAAAGATTATGTTCTTTATTAAATGCTTAAAATTATTTGGGTATTTATTGTAACACAAACGTTTCTCCCTACGCATTAGAAAATATGTATTTATGTCGGTCGACGATTGTAATCTTTTATGAATAAATGAAAGAGAATTAGTCTATACATATATATATATATATATATATATATATATATATATATATATATATATATATATATATATATATATATATATATATATATATATATATATATATATAATGTTTGTAGGAATTGAACATATATTATGTAATATAATTCTTGGGTAGAAAATTATTTTTAAAACTTAATAAGTAGGGCTAAAATAAAAATCAAAAATAAAAGATTATTTAGGATATATAATCTAAATTAAAGTCTTATAGATTGCAATTACGAAGTCATGCATATAAAGAACGCCTAAATCTCACTTTGTTTGAGGAAGTTTTGATTGTTCGAAGTTTTGGAGCGACACAACAAAACAATACACGACACAAAAATCCAAATGAAAATCGGTCGATCGTTAACCAAACCAATCTAAAGAAGAATTGAAGTACTCGTAAATACCAATACGTCAATATAAAGAACAAAAGAGCAACAAGAACGGAGTTTGTATGAAGAAGTTTTGAATTTGGCATGGTCTTTTGCAGTGTGGTCTTCATAGACCGTTAAATTTAAAGTGGAATGAGAATGAGCCGATAGAGTCTGAATGAAATTGACCTGACATTTGCGACGCTGCACCACGCTTTTTCTGCCACGTTTCAGCTTTTTGGTGGAGGACCATGCTCCCTAAGCTAGGGCACGGTGCACCTCCAGTGCATACTAGCTATAAATAGATCTCAATCCGTCTCATTTTCTCACACCTCATTTCTTTCCCTCTCTAAGCATTCTAAGTTCCTAAGTTTTGATTTTAGAGGTTTTCTTTGGGGTTTCGGAGAATCTTTCTTTAGCGGAGCTTTGAGGCATTAGAGCGCCCGACAAATAGAAGTCTTCAGAGTCGAAATTGTGTCTGCGAACATTCCATGCTTTGGTCATAAAACTCTGGAAGTTAAGTTGCACTTACTATGCTTTAAGTGTAACTTATATTTATTTTAAAATCGTTATTATGAACCTATAAATAATATTTATCAGTGATTCTATGTCATAAATTAATTGATCTACTTATGGGAGTGATGACAAAGCTGGATTGTAACATCCCAATTTTCAAGACCAAAAATTTTCGTTTTTAATTATAGTACTTATAAATCCATTTACTGAAAAACATCATCATCATCATCATCTCAAGTCATCACATGTCCCTAAAATCATAACAGAAGGTAGTAATAATGTCAGAGTACAAATCCCATGGATCTCAAAATGCGGAAATCATGTGTGTGCGATGCGCTGCTACCGTGTCGGCTCCTTCCCCTTCGTCGAAGTGGTACCTAAAACCAAAACTGAAAACCGTAAGCATAAAGCTTAGTGAGTTCCCCTATCATACCACATACCAATCATACATACTGCCTGGCAATTCTGGGGTGCCCGACCTACCCATGTCAAGTTGTTCTGGGGTGCTTGACTTACCCTGGTCAAGCCATTCTGGGGTGCTTGACTTACCCTGGTCAAGCCATTCTCGGGTGCTTCACTTACCCGTCAGTTTTATCACAACCGACCACTGGGGACTATTTCACCCCCTACTACTACTAACACATATAACAGAGCATCATTGCACATAAAGCATATCAGATAGTAGCAAACCTAGGTAATTATCACAAAGACAATCATCTAGCAACAACTCTTACTACTGTGCCGGCATTGTGGCCGTAGACCCAGAACTACTGGAAGGTAACTCACCTCGAAAAGCTGAGTGTCGAATCTCAGGGGAAGTAACCTCTAACAGCTGCTCCGATGACTCCCGGCTATCATAATCATAATAATACTCAATCAGAATCTATAACACTACTTAGGGTAAAATGACCATTTTACCCCTTGGTCCAATTGGAACTTTTATAAGTGTTAATTCTAGCCTATTAATCCCAGCCCTCCTACAGCCCATAAAGGACTCCCTAAGGACCCACTACTAGCCCAATTTTCTGAATTGGGCCTTAACCCCCAAATAGGCCCAAAAGTTCCAAGTCCTAATATAATAATTCCAAAGGGGTCTAATCATGGCCCAATAGGCCCAATACTCTAATTCTAGATTCCCAAGTCCAAAATTATACTTCACAGTGGGCTACGGGGCTCAAAAGTCCAGGCCCATTATCTTAAGGCCCAAAAGCCCAAAACATCCATTCTGCATGCGCAAGCGCGACGTACTTGGCACGTACGCCCATCGTATACTGGCCTTGACCAAAACGGGGAGTTGACCCAGTACGCGCGGCGTACCAAGGAGTACGCCCAGCGTACTGTCCAACTTCTTTGGGATTTCATTCATGACTTAATCCATTAAGTCTATACGTCCAAAATGCAGATCCAGGTCCTTTAAGACTTCCTAAACCATAAAGTCACGAACTTTATGTGCTTGCATGCATGATTGGGGTCAAAACATGATTTTGGTCCTTTTAACAAACTTTAAGATCCACTAACACTTGCATGATTGAGGCTTAACCATCAAGGTCCGATTTTTATGACTCTTAGTGCCTCTAATAGCCCAAAAGGATAGCTATTATGGTCTGAAATCATTAAGATGCAAGAAGCCTCAACAATGGAGTCCAAAAGTAACCTTAAACACCCCTATAAACAAATCTAAGAATATAATGGCCAAGGTTGGAAGTTGATACCTCCAATAAGTCAGAAATGGTGCTAATCTTCTGGATCTACAAGCTCTTGGTGGCTCCTTGCTCCTTCTTCAAGTTCCTTTCTCTTCCAAAGCACCAAAACTACACCAAAATACTCTCAAATAGCTCCCAAATCACAAGAACACACAAAAGTAGGCTAGGGTTTTCGTGGAGGCTGTATAAGGGTGAAGGGAGGCTGAACAAACAGGGGTAATGTTCTTTATATAGGGAGTAAACCCTAAATTTTAGGGTTTTAGGAGCTGCACACGTACGCTGGGCGTACTCCTGGTATGTTGGGCGTACGTGCATGGCCTCTGCGGTTCACTCTCACGAGTACGCTAGGCATACATGGCAATGTACGCCCCGCGTACGAAGCTTCCTCAGCCCACTAATAAAGCCCAAAGGTCGAAGCCCAAACCAAACCAATCCATACTTCAGTTCAGATGATCAATAATAATACCTGTAAAATCCCGAATACTACAAATCTCCCCCACTTGAATTAGACTTCGTCCTCGAAGTCCGTTGTCGCTGCTGAAAATAACTCAGGGTAGTGCCCTTTCATCTCATCCTCCGGCTCCCAAGTCCATTCCAAGCCTTTGCGGTGCTGCCACTGCACCTTCACCAGCTCTACTTCCTTGTTCCTCAGTGCCTTCGTCTTCCTATCTAGAATAGATATCGGTCGCTCTATGTAGTTCAGACTATCATCCACCTGAATATCCTCGAGAGGTACCACTGCAGAGTCGTCTACCAAGCATTTCCGCAGTTGGGAGACGTGAAAGGTGCTATGAATTTGACTAAGCTCGGCTGGAAGATCCAGCATATATGCCACCTTTCCCACCCGGGCAGCAACCCTGAAAGGACCGATGTACCTAGGGCCCAACTTGCCCCACTTCCTGAACCGGATGACACATTTCCAAGGTGACACCTTCAGGAGGACCATATCCCTGACCTGGAATTCCAGGTCCGAACGACGCTTGTCGGCATAACTTTTCTATCGACTCTGAGCAGTCTGAAGCCTGCTCCTGACCTATTGGATCTTCTACGTAGTCTTGAATACCACTTCGGTACTCCCCATGACTCTCTACCCCACCTCACCCCAGCAAATTGGGGTCCTGCACTTCCTCCCGTATAACATCTCGAAGGGAGGACGATCGATACTCGCGTGGTAGCTGTTGTGGTAGGAGAACTCAACTAATGGAAGGTAGGTATCCCAGCTACCACTAAAGTCTAAAACGCATGCCCACAGCATATCCTCCAGAGTCTGTATGGTCCGCTCGCTCTGACCATCCGTCTGCGGGTGAAAAGCGATGCTAAAGTGCAGATGAGTACCCAACTCGTCGTGGAATTTCTTCCAAAATTTGGAAGTGAACCGCACAACTCTGTCAGAAATCACAGAGACTGGCACTCTGTGTCGGGCTACAACCTCTCGAATATAAATATCGGCCAACTTCTCGGCCGAAATGCTCTCCTGGATCGGTATGAAATGGGCACTCTTGCTCAATCGATCCACGATGACCCATATGGAATCCACTCCCCGCGCGGTCCTGGGAAGTTTGGTGATGAAATCCATAGTAATATCTTCCCATTTCTACATGGGAATAGCTAGCGGCTGCATCTTGCCATGTGGTCTCTGGTGCTCGGCCTTGACCTTCCTGTAAGTCAAGCACCGCTTTACATACCATGCTACATCCCGCTTCATGCAGGGCCACCAGTAATCAGGGCGAAGATCCCTATACATCTTCGTCGCCCCGGGATGAATAGAAAACCAGGATTTGTGCGCCTCCTCCATCAGAACCTGGCGCACACATCCATGATACGGGACCCACACCCTACGGTGTAGAGTTAATAACCCACGGCTATCATAGTCGAATGAGGAAACCTGCCCCACAATACATTCGTCGCCTCCTATTGGGCCTCTCGGATCTGCTCCAGCATTGGAGTCACTACCGTCATCCGCAGAGAAATATCTCTAATGGGGGCAGCCTTGCGGCTAAGAGCATCGGCCACCATATTGGCTTTCCCCGGTGTGACACCAGTCAAATTTAGGTCAAAAATAAATTGATCAATAATCGTAATTGGGATGAACAAAGTGGTAGAGATTGTAACAAGGTTTCCAAAAATATAAAGAACACTAAAATCCGAGTTATAACGAAGAAGTTATGACCAATCGAAAATCCACGACAAAACCGGCAAAACACTGTTCAATGTAAAAAGTGAATTTTCGATAAAAGGCTTTTTAGCCTTAACAATCTAAATGAAAGTTGTAGAATATGTTAAAACGAGAACGTTCATAAAAAGAATGTAAAAATCTGACTTCGTATGAGGAAATTATGATTTTTCTAAGTTTCGGTTTAGCAGTAGACAGCTAAAAATTCGAAATATAAATCGATCGATATTTAGCCGACACAACTTAAACGAGAATCGAACGTCTCGTCAAAAGTAGTACAACGGTAAAAAGACAGACAAAAACGGACGTCGGGTGAAGAAGTTATGAATTTTTAATGGATTTCCTGTCCCGATCTGTTAAAAATAATAATATTAAAAATAAAATCAAAATTAGCCGACGAAGTCTAAACGAAAGTCGTAGAGTATAACTTTACCTACGCGTGCATATAAAGAACGCCAAAAACGGAGCTCGTATGCGAAAGTTATGAGTTTCGCAAGTTTTTGGCACAAAAATCAAGAAAATGTTGAAAACCGGGAATTTTCGCATGGACCCTCTTCGGCCACGTCACCCTCGCCTGCGAGGTTTCCACGGGTCTACTACGTGGCGTCTTCTGATTGGACCGTAGTCTCGCGTGTCACCTTTTGATTGGTCCGATGATGCTCGTGTTGCCTTCTGATTGGACCGAAGTCGCGGTCCAATGGCTAGCCGACATCCTGCGCATGAACAGTAGCCGCCTCACCCGGATCCGACACGCGCCTTCCCTCTCTGTCTCGCATCCGAACCTCGGCCTCGTGGCCTTCGCAGCTGATGACGCATGGCTGCTGAGTCACCCTTCGGACCGCACCCTCGCACCCCTATATAAAGGGTGCGAGACTTCTCGTATTTG
Organism: Lactuca virosa; assembly: GCF_052849685.1. NCBI lineage: Eukaryota > Viridiplantae > Streptophyta > Magnoliopsida > Asterales > Asteraceae > Lactuca > Lactuca virosa. The sequence goes on along the minus strand of NC_136427.1, from coordinate 184,163,176 downwards.
AGAGGTTTTTCACCCCAAAATTCACCCTTTTTCACCTTTTCACCCCCTAAACTTTCTCACGACCCCCAAGGCCCCAATATCGTGTCTAAAACCCGAAGAAAGCCCCGGAGCCCCGGAATTCTCGAGAAGATAACCTCTTTCCAGTCGAAGTGCTGCCCGCAAGCCGGTTTTTACTCAAAAACTCACAGTTTCTTCGAGAAAGATCATCTATAGAAACGAAACGCTGCCCGAATCACCGCTTATCAAAGTGAGTTCATACCCCTACAATATACCTTTTTAAATGGTTTTATATGCTTTTTAGGGGGGGGGGGGGGAATACAAGTTGAACACAATTTAAAATTGTGTTAATAATTGTATGTGATAATAATCACACAAAGGATTTCCTTATACTTTTAAGGATTACCAAATACTTCCAAAATGACTTAAAGCCATGTTAAATCTTTAAAGTCATGTAAGCTCCGTTAAATTCCTTTAAAAAGGTTTTATAAACTATTTCAAATTATAATCGTCAAAATCATGTTTATATATGTATAAATATATAAATAATATTTAAAGGGCTTAGGACTAATGAATTATCTTATTTCCTTTTCCTTGTTTGGATGTGGAATTAAGGTGGTGTTATTTGTCCGAAGGTCGTTTCCTTCTTAATTATATATATATATATATATATATATATATATATATATATATATATATATATATATATATATATATATATATATATATATATATATATATATATATATATATATATATATATATATATATATTATACATATATGAATATAAGAGGTTACTTCATTCGGTATCATTACCTTTTTATCATGCTGAGCAAAGGTGTTCATCCACGAGAAATCATGCCAATCAGATAGAACATATAAATTATAATAGGTATAATTTATGATTCAAAACTAAATATACAAGTATGATTAACGACTATATACTTTCCAAGGAAATTACCAACAATTCATTTATACCAGGATATGTATAATACCTTTAATATACGAATAACATATTAAAGAAGTAATAATACATCATACCGGGTTTGCATTAAAAAAGGTACAATACAGAGTACCATGGTTAGCAATTACGGGGTAATAATAAATCATACCGGGTTTGCATTAACAAAGGTACAAATACAACGTACCAGGGTTAGCAATCACGGGGTAATAATACATCATACCGGGTTTGCATTAACAAAGGTACAATACAGAGTACCAGGGTTAGCAATCACGGGGTAATAATACATCGTAAATCTCGTTGAAACAGTAAATTTGTGAGACTCTTCATGGTGTACTTATCTAAGTACGACCTTAAGTCCTGACTTATTAACCAGAATCTCTTGTAGGGAAGGCGTGAATTTGTGTATAGATCTATATGGGACTGACAATCCCGCACCTTTACTGTTCGCTACAGTTTGGCCGGCAGGCCTAGGGTGTCAAATATCATATCGTTTCTGACACCTGAAGAACGTCGCAGCAGGCATATCATTCATATTAGTATGGTTAATAGAACTCACATGGATAAAACAATGAGTAAATTACTAAGTAATATACTTCTCTTAAAACAATAAGAAAGGATAATTACATCCTGACCATATATACCTTTTGTTAGTTTTTAATTACAGTAAAAACTACGTATCATGAAATCAAGTATGGTAAATATACTTGTACTTCTGGTTTTGAACATTTAAAACCACAAGGCAGTATTATGGATAATATTATATTTTCCAGGATTAATACTAATCTAAGTACGACCTTAAGTCCTGACTTATTAACCAGAATCTCTTGTAGGGAAGGCGTGAATTTGTGTATAGATCTATATGGGACTGACAATCCCGCACCTTTACTGTTAACTACAGTTTGGCCGGCAGGCCTAGGGTGTCAAATATCATATCGTTTCTGACACCTGAAGAACGTCGCAGCAGGCATATCATTCATATTAGTATGGTTAATAGAA